>NW_018408880.1:465550-488409 GCF_002113885.1 Mizuhopecten yessoensis
TTAGCCCAACTGTACTACACTTATATATAAACGGACGTGTCCTAGCCCAACTGTGCTACAGTTATATATAAACGGACGTGTCCTAGCCCAACTTTACTACAGTTATATATAAACGGACGTGTCCTAGCCCGACTGTGCTACAGTTATATATAAACGGACGTGTCCTAGCCCAACTGTACCACAGTTGTATATAAACGGACGTGTCCTAGCCCAATTGTGCTACAGTTATATATAAACGGACGTGTCCTGGCCCAACTGTACTACAGTTATATATAAACGGACGTGTCCTAGCCGAACTGTACTACAGTTATATATAAACGGACGTGTCCTAGCCGAACTGTACTACAGTTATATATATAAACGGACGTGTCCTAGCCCAACTGTACCACAGTTGTATATAAACGGACGGGTCCTAGCCCAATTGTGCTACAGTTATATATAAACGGACGTGCCCTGGCCCAACTGTACTACAATTATATATAAACGGACGTGTCCTAGCCGAACTGTACTACAGTTATATATATAAACGGACGTGTCCTAGCCCAACTGTGCTACAGTTGTGCTACAGGGATATCCAAACGGACGCGTCCTAGCCCAACTGTACTACAGTTATATATAAACGGACGTGTCCTAGCCGAACTGTACTACAGTTATATATAACGGACGCGTCCTTGGCCCAACTGTGCTACAGTTATATATAAACGGACGTGTCCTGGCCCAACTGTACTACAGTTATATATAAACGGACGTTTCCTGGCCCAACTGTACTACAATTATATATAAACGGACGTGTCCTGACCCAACTTTTCTACAGTTATATATAAACGGACGTGTTCTGGCCCAACTGTACTACAGTTATATATAAACGGACGTGTCCTAGCCCGACTGTGCTACAGTTATATATAAACGGACGTGTCCTAGCCCAACTGTACTACAGTTATATATAAACGGACGTGTCCTAGCCCGACTGTGCTACAGTTATATATAAACGGACGTGTCCTAGCCCAACTGTACTACAGTTATATATAAACGGACGTGTCCTGGCCCAACTGTACTACAGTTATATATAAACGGACGTGTCCTTGCCCAACTGTGCTAGTTATATCCAAACGGAAGTTAAGGGGAGGATAGGAAAAAACACATCGCAATGGGACAGGGATCCTTAAGATTTTTTCCTTTCCATCGACACTCCTTTAAATTTTGTTTTGACTAACTTTGCCCAGTGAAGTGAAAGAGGAGCCAAACTACTACAATCTTGTTTTATAATCTGCCAAGTGTTGAAACCGTTTCGCTGTACACCATCATTAGGGCGAGCGTACACCACAGTGCCTGTCAGAAATTGACGTAAATTGGGTTTAATGCATTGAGGTCTGTAACTGTGTACCGGAGTCGACCCTTTAATTTTTTTAACGAGAGGTTATTTTCGGAGGAAGTCGTAACATTGATTTTTATATATATATGAAAAACACTTGTTACTGACAATAATTTCACTTGTAAGATGAGGAGACGTCGGATTATAAACCGTATCATATTTCCCAGTTGAAGAATGAACACGTGCACACGTCATTGAAACGTTTAAATACTCAAGTTTATTACTTGTAAATATTTGTGATGGATACATGAGCTTTCGTCGGTGTTTACAATTCATATCAAGGTTCTTTGTCGAGTAGTTTGAAACCCCCCGAGCAGGTGAACGAAGTGCAATCCAGTACGCGATTCGGCATACAAGTGTATTAGGGTTAGGTTTGAGAGTTACTTCCCTTGTTAATTCTAATGTAACTTTCTGATTGCTGAAGACTGTGTTTGATGTATTTGTTACATAGTACAGGATATTAACAGTTTTGTGAATCATTTATTGGATGAGAGCTTACACTAGTGGTAGAAAGTTTACACTAGTGTGGCCCTGGAAAAGGTCGTTTGTGTTTGTTAGGCAGAAGAAGAGGAGTGATAACTATGACCATTGAACGCAATCGGGGACCGTCGGTACTTTCCGTAAACGAGAAAGTATTTTCTCCATTTGTCACATCTCGGCAGATTCCGTACCTCCATAAGGGTACCGGAATCAGCCGAGGTTAGCCGATAACGGAAAGTGCCCGCGTTTCTCGATGGCATTGAACAAAGTTGCATGGTTTTCGTTTAAGGATTCATTATACCATTGCCTAAAACTGTAACTGCATGTACGAAATGGATTATTTACCTACATGTCCTTAGCATTTAATGTCTAAAAAAAACCTCATAGTTTGCGAAAATATCATAAAAACAATCAAAATGAAATTGGCAAAACAGAAATCATCAACAGTGTTCCGAGAGTGAAACAAATTTTGCAACGGTGCCGGACCAGGACTCGAACCCTGGACCTCTAATCACAATTTGGTCTATTTTACCAACTGAGCTACATGCATGGTCAATGGAAGTCAACGGTAGTTGTATCCAGATCGGGGTTAAGGGGGAGGTTACTCCGTGAATTATTAACTGTATTTCTGGTGTTTTGGCGGCAGTGGGACAGGGATCTTTAAATGTTAATACGGTGACAATCACATATATCATTGTACAAGTATAGTAGTGTACAGTAGCGTACGGTGGCCATAGGTGATATTTTTGTATAATGAATAAACCCTGTAATATTACATGTATCAAAATTTAAAAAATAAAACAGCACTAAAATTGGCATTTACATGATGAAGTGGTGTATGTGGGCTTCATAATTTTTCAAAACAAAAAGTTGTATTTGGTTTGAAGATACAGTTTTGGCCTTTTACAAATTTGTGTTTACACAATAAAAGCTATTTTGCACACGTATACATTTGGTTAAAAATCCACCGGATTGACCTTTGCTGAAACGTGAGTATTTCTATTATCGAGTAGGTGATATTTCATTTAAGAGAGGATTAAGAAAAAGGAGGGGGTGATGAAGATTCTCGTATTTTTTCCAAGAATCAAATATTGATGCTGTTTTAATCGATGGGCTTGTGAGGATTATTCATTTTCATGTCATTACGAGCAGAGACAAACAAAAAATAATCTTCCAAATTCTTCCCCCACCTCAGATCAAATATTCGCCGCTAAAACTTTTACGGTTGGTCGGGTGGCGCAACGGATATCGCACTCGCCTTGTACCAAGGCGGCCGTCGTTCGATCCCCGATCGGACGTGAAAAGGTATGGGTTCACCTGCCCGACCACGTGGGTTTCCTCCGGGTATTCCAGTTTCCTCCCCAGCGCGCTAACATCCGGGCCAACATGAGTTATTAATATAAGTTGTAACAACTTGTTTAATAATTGTTGTAAAATATATTAAATTTATATATATACCCTATACAAATTGATGCAATGGATGCGCTCACCATCAACGCCAAAATGCGATTTTACCAACCAGAATGCGTTAGGAAACTATTTTCAGTGTAGTCGTTTTCGATGTTTGTGTTTTGATATTAACAAAGATTGAATTTATGTCTTCTACATTTTTCAGCTAAGAAGATTAAACATTTACGTCGCCAGAGGGACCGAACTTTTTATTTTGACTTCAGCGAGATCACTCCGAAAGAGACTGTGGCGAGAGCAGAGCTGCGCCTCTATAAAGAAAAGGCCGGCAAGTGGAAAAAACACAAGTTCCAAGTACAAATCTACATGATTCAGCAGGGCGATAATCCGGAGTAAGTTTCATTCATTCTGTTGACTGTTAAAGATATATTTTAATTATTATAACAATAAAACCTCATTACACTGCCTTCCTTTGTCCTATGAAAGTCAACACATATTATAACAGTAAAACCTCGTTGCACTGCCTTCCTTTGTCCTGTGACAATTTTGGCGTTGTAACGAGATTTTGATGTATATGTAGAAGACAACCGTTATATGTACAAAGTGTAAATGATTTATGAAAGCTAAGACACAGATGTGCCGGCTGGCCGAAGCCGAGATGGTAAATTCGCAAGAGTGGCATTATATCGAAGTTTTACGTATGTGTTACTCTCAGTGAATCGGTATTCGGTAGTTTGTGTGGCTGTGTTATAAACTCCATGCGTCACAACTCGATAGTTTCCGAACCTTCATCAGACAAAGGGTATCGGAATCAGCCGAGGTTAGCCGATTGTGTAGAACTCCAGAAATACCATGGCCGCTTTCGTTTATCGCGATCCAAACGATTGAACCGGTTGGACCAGAGTTGTTCGTTTATGAAATAAGGTCGAACCAAGTAATCTGATGCTGCTTTCAAACGAGCCTTGACCCGAAAAATATTACTTTTAAAACAGACAAACCCGTAGCTCCGCACAAACGAACAAAACCCCAGGTCTCTTTTAAGTTATGCGTTTTGGAATTTGTCGTTTTGATACTATAAGTTTCCGCTAGTACGAATATCCATCATTTTCGAAACACAACGCTTTCTGATCACTATGCTGATTGTAACTTTCTTACCTGTGTTTTCAAGTTGATGACACGGGGTCAAAGGTCAAGAAAATCCGATCCTTTCCGAGCTCCTAGCAGTGGCTTCTGAACAACAAAACATATTAATAAACATCCTAGAATGACGTGTTTCGAACACACAATACTACCTTGTAAGACACGTAAAAGCTTTTGACAGAGTCTGGCATAATGGTTTATTAGTCAAGTTAAAATCATATGGTATCTCAGGAAATTTCCTTTCTTGGATCGAAAACTACTTAAGCAACAGACAACAGAAAGCGCTGATAACTAATTCTTCTTCTGATGCTGGTTTGATATGTGCTGGAATTCCTCAGGGTTCAATTCTTGGACCATTGTTTTTCTTAATTTATATAAATGATATCGCCGAAGTACTAGAATCTACAACACGTCTTTTTGCTGATGATACGTCTTTAAAAAGCTCTTCATCTTCTTGTCTAGATAAACAAACAGTTTTGAATAGGGACCTGGAAGCTTTAAAGAGGTGGGCCAACACCTGGCTTGTTACTTTCAATCCAAATAAGACGGAAGTTATTTTCATATCAAATTCAAATGATATAGATGAAGATCTTGAACTGATTTTTGATGGACATATTTCGAATTTTAACAGTATGCATAGGCACCTTGGAGTTACATTCAATTCAGATGCAAAATGGTCAGATCATGTAAGTGAAATCTATAAATCGGTAATGATTTATTTTTTATTTTTTCGAAAACTCAAAATAAATGTTGAAGCGGGATGCTCTTAAGAATTTACAAAACTTACATATTACCAGTTTTAGAATATGCATGTGAGGTTTGGGATGGTTATACTCTGGTCGATTCTGAAGAGTTAGAGAGGGCTCAACGTGAAGTAGCTAGAATAATTACAGGTTTACCGTCATATGCTAGAAATGAATCATTATATACAGACACTGGTCTTGAATTACTTTCGGATAGAGGAAGAAGACGAAAACTTCAGTTAATCTACAAAATGGATAGGCATCAAACCCCGAAATACCTAACAAATCTACTTCCCACTAAGGTAGGAGAAAACCGACATGCTCTTAGAAATAATGATAACTACAAAATTCCCAATTTCAGACTATCTGCTATTAGTTTATCTTTCTTGCCTTCTTCATTAAAAATGTGGAATACTCTAGACTATAATATTAGATCCATGTCTTTTTCATCGTTCAAATCAGCTCTAGTCTCCAACATACCATATACAGTACCCCCTCATTACCTACGTGGTGACAGAAAACTAAACACGCTTCATACCAGACTACGACACGAATGCAGTCCTCTCAAACATAATCTTTACCGTGCAAACTTGCTTCAAGACTCCAATTGTTTAAATTGTGGCTACCATTGCGAAAATGCCTATCACTTCTTCTTTGAATGTCAACCTTACACAAATGCTCCTACTGTACTTTTTGATCATATAAATCATTTAAATGTACATTTAACGTTGAAATGATTTCTGTTTGGAAATGAAAATCTGGCTTTGGATACAAATTGTGATGTATTCAAATAAGTGCAAACTTTTATTAGATCCAGTGGAAGATTTTAACATGTTTCGATTATGAACTTGACTTTAAAACATGTTTTTGTTTGTTTGTATGTGTATGTGTTAATTTAAAAACCGCTTCATACTACTATGAATTGTAATTGACAGTCTATGTCATCATCTGTTGTTTTGATTTATTGTTGTAAGGAGATGGCTTCATAAGTTGTAATAAGTTGTGCCAAATCCTATTTTCCAATTCTGGTTAATAAAATATGTTTAAAGTCACACAATACTTCCTTGTAAGACACGTATATCAAATAATGACATATACGTTTCTCTTTATCCATTAATCTCTAAAAAGATCTTTTTTTTGTGTCCACTTTCCACAACACTGTTATATTTTACCCTGGCTATATTTTCGCGTTAATTCGTGAGAGGACATATTAGAGAATTTAAACCTTCCGTGAATATGATTTACATGACACTTACTTTAAATTTATTGTCCTCTCAGCCATGAATTCAATCATTCGCGAGTAAACATCAATGTATGGTTCACGAAATCAACAACATTATGTACTTTGAAAACATTGATTTAGCGGATGCATATGTGCCATGAAGAAATGTGGCCTGCTGATGATAGTTTATTAAATTATTTTTTAAACACAAAATACTTGACTATCTTGCCCGTATATGTATACCCGTATATGTATACGTTCAGAAACAACGAACTAATTGTTTCAATGGCCTTCCGAACTAGGGGCGTGGTGCAATTATATCGTGGACCACTTTTAGAAGTGATGCCACGTACCCGAAATAGTGTCTGCTATTTAGAAATATTTCGTTACTCACAAAAGATTGACTTGTAACTATCTGTAATTGGGAATTTTTCGGCCTAATAATGACATTTAATTGAGTTTGAATTCGTATTTTGTACGGAACTGGTCAGACAACACCCAAGTTCGGGGTATCAAACTTCACACTATATTCGCGTGTTCAATGAAACTGAGCCTAGTTTCATGTCGATTAAAATAAAAATTATCTTATCTCTGGTTTAAATCCAGTGTACAATGGAATCATGTGGAATTACATGACATGTGTCCCTCTATGACATGTATACATACAAGTATTGTATGAAGCAAACTATTTTTTAAAGAAAAAAGAACGGGAATGTGCCTTTACTCAAATATATTTGGCCATTTAGCAATTTTTATATACTTGACAGAATGTCAAATATGATTAAAAGTATACTGAACAACAATCTACCCTAAAATCAGCCAAGCGTGACGATGTCATTGTGTGACTGTGAGCTTCTTTAGTCCAAATCACGCGGCGTGATCAAGCCAAGCCGGAGTTTTTCAAACAAATAATCTCAACGGATACTCGAAGTTCAGCCACATTAATTTTCCACGTTGGCATTTTGATTTCGCCATTGACTGAGATGCCACGCTCAACATAAATTCAGAGGGGTAGAGCAATTGCGATGTTGATAGATGGTCATAGCCAAACTGCTGTCGCACGGCAGTTTGGTGTTGGCCCGTGTACAATTAACCGTCTCTGTACACGTTTCCGTGCTACTGGGTTAGTTTCCGATCGTCCCAGGAGCGGTCGTCCGCGTGTAACGACCGTACGACAAGACAGGGCGATTCGATTGTCGCACTTGCGCAACAGATTCAAGACTGCTGTAGAGACTGCGTCGCATACCTTAGGTACTCATGGCAGACCAATTAGTTCTCAAACTGCCAGGAGCCAAATTTCCTGGGGGGGTTCCATGTGGGGGAAAAAATGAGGAAAATGGTGAAAATACATGATTTTTAAAGAAAATTATCAGGGTGGGGAGGTTTCCTGAAGCCCAAAAAACCCCTCTGGATCCGCCACTGAGATCCCCCAATCACATGTCCTTCCACTTCTCAGAGGTCATAACCTAATTTTCCAGCAAGACAATGCTCGACCGCATGTTGCCAGAGTCTGTCGCGATTTTCTG
The DNA here is from genome assembly GCF_002113885.1 of Mizuhopecten yessoensis. Taxonomy (NCBI): domain Eukaryota; kingdom Metazoa; phylum Mollusca; class Bivalvia; order Pectinida; family Pectinidae; genus Mizuhopecten; species Mizuhopecten yessoensis. The sequence goes on from NW_018408880.1 coordinate 473,441, forward strand.
GAATGGATTGGGCATCTGTGGGATGAGCTGGACAGGCGTATTAGGAAAGGCCAAAACCCCAACTAACCGCGCCCAGTTGATCGCAGCATTAACACAAGCATGGAACAACATTCCCTTAAGGCGAATAAATGTTCTCATGAATTCAATGCATAGGAGAATCCGTGCAGGGATTCGTGCAAACGGTGCCTACACCAGGTACTGAAGTGTCATTTTGTTTTTCGCGGGTATCCCACTTTGAGTAACTACTGATGACACGGGTGCCGTCACACAGACTTTTCTTCTACAGTATTGTAAAGAGTAGACTTGTCGCTTCATATTGATATAAAATTTTGTACAAATTTCCCAAAATATCATAGGCTATTGATTGCATAATTTAATTGTGCGTTTCTTTTTTTGTTCAGTATATTTTCAAATGAAAGAAACGGAAAATAATAAGATTCGTCTCCTACATATTTGTTATTCTGTCAGTCATTTGATCGGAAAGTGGACATTTTTTCGAGCAGGAAATATTTCGCACTGTCTCATGCACATTTTTATGCGGGTAGAATATCCTGAACTTTTTTTCTACCATAAACCATTTTACACTGTCTCCTGTACATTTGTTCTGTCAATCATTCGACCAGGAAACATTTCACTCTGTCTTCTGCACATTGTTGTATCTGCAAACGAAAAAGATAAACAACAAGAAATCAAAATCTAAATAATGATAAATTTATTTAGAGGTTCTTACGCGGTAACCTTCAGAACATATAATCATAACATTCATCATGTTGACGTTAGCATTGCTGTTAATGTCTAACAAACAGAAGGAAACGATAAAGAAACAAAATTATTTTTGTATCCAAACGGAAAGTTTTGTAAAGTATTTACCGTACTTTATGTAAATGTCAGTGAGGTACATGTACCTGATTTGCTGTCCGCACAAACGAGATTTGCATACCGTTATATTTAGTCATAGCTTGTCTATAACATCTGTTATGTTGACGTAAGATATGATGTTCATGCATTGTATACTACATACAAGGGGGATATAACGAGGAAACTGTAAATTTGTATCCAGATGGTCTATTCCGTTAAGAAAAGAAAACTTCGAGATTTTAAAACAAAAACCGCATTTCATGTAAAAGCCTCAAAGTTTATCTATTTTACCTACCTACCACTCAAGAGATTTGCGTTCTGGTATATATATATATATATATTTACAGCATGACTGTAGCTCATATTAGTTTGACGTCAGCATTTATGTAAATATCCACAAACACGGAGAAATGATAGGGAAAAAGTCTTTTTGTATTCAGACGGTTTGTTGTCTCGCCGCAACGATGTGGAAGCGAGACTTAGATGTTGCTTTCCGGTGACGGCGGCGTCAACATCACGTTTTTGTGTTTAAGTTAGTTTCTCTGAAAGTATAAGTGCTACACCAACCAAACATGGACCATAGATGCATCTGAGGTAGTACATATCAACTAATGCATCAAGTGCTGGATGCGACGTACCTTTCATGGTCCATTGTCTTTGTCAGTATTTCCATCAACAGTAAGTCTTTTCGTTTAACTTAGTTTCTCTGATATGTGCAATGATTGTCAAAACGGGGCATAGGCGATACATATCAATCTGGTTGGCTTATTTTGTTAGGAAATAACCTTCGAAATTCAACAATATTTACCGTATAACATGAACACGTCAAACACTTATCAATTTTACCTGTCTGCTAATGACATTGTTTGTACACGTGTTACCTGTCTGTTTAACTGACGTTTCCTTGTCTCTTCAGGAACTACCAGATAGTGACGGAGAGCAATCTCACAGTGAGGGCTAACTACCAAGGATGGTTGACCTTTAACCTTACGAATGCAGCCTCGCATTGGACGTATTCTCCCACCACCAATATGGGCCTGTTTATGAAAATTATATTCTTAAAAAAAAGTGAGTGTTTACTAAAAGAAAATTGACCGAAATACCCGTCGTTAGCTTAGGATGTACACTACTTTATTAGTGTGTTTTTAATATCTCAAGAAATAAATAAGATTGTATGCAATTAAGTTATGGTTTCATATGCAATCAGAAGTCTTCCTTTCCCCGGATTAACGCTCTCGAGAAATGCGAGACTTGTATAACCAGCAGAGTAAACCGTCCAGAAGAAGTTGTCCTTTCGCGACTGCGCATTGGCCTTACATATTTCATCAGCAGAGCGAACCGTCGATAAGAAGTTGGCCTTTCGCGACTGCGCATTGGCCTTACCTTTATTTCATCAGCAGAGCGAACCGTCGAGAAGAAGTTGTCCTTTCACGACTGTGCATTGGCCTTACCTACATTTCATCAGCAGAGAACCGTCGAGAAGAAGTTGTCCTTTCGCGACTGTGCATTGGCCTTACTTACATTTCATCAGCAGAGCAAACCGTCGATAAGAAGTTGGCCTTTCGCGACTGCGCATTGGCCTTACCTTTATTTCATCAGCAGAGCGAACCGTCGAGAAGAAGTTGTCCTTTCACGACTGTGCATTGGCCTTACCTACATTTCATCAGCAGAGCAAACCGCCGAGAGGAAGTAGTCCTTTCGTGACTGCGCATAACAGACCATAACTACATAACATTTACATTTTACAGAGATAAACCCTACTATCATACTTGCACTTATCTTTTACACCCACAAAAATAATAATGAATCGAATGTGCCAATTTTAAATAAACGCGTGACAAATATTGTGTCTATGATTACTAACATTCATTAGATTTAACCATAAAATTTGACAAATCATATTATGCAACCAGTTGGTTTATTGCAAATATATTTTTTGCATTTTGCACTTAACTTAAATATTTATATTGATTTTATAACAATATTTTCCTTTTTAGATCGGGATGTTAAACCGGAAAAGTTCGGAATCGTAGGTCGAAAGGGACCTGAGTACAAACAACCATTTATGGTTGGTTACTTCCGGTCTACACCGGAACTGCATGTCCGGAAGACTCGTGCTGCCGTCAGGCGGAGGATGAAGGAAAGTGCCTACGCCAATGACGACGAGGAGGAGCAATACTCTTATACCAAGGCATTACGTAGTACGTGTTGTATTATTTTGATATCTTGAAAGTAGGAAACTAAATTTTTACAAATGATTTGTTGGTTTGTTTCATTCCAGTGATTTTAAATCTTCAGACAGCTTATGTCATTTAAACCAGATGGAAATATAATTTAACTAACCTTGCATATCGTTTTGATGTTTGGGAGAGATATGTATTTCAAATAAAGTTTACGCAATAAGAATGAAAAATCCCAAGTCGACTGAAATAACCTTGTTCGAGCCATCGTTCCAGATGTTTGTTTTCATAATTAGACACTGCCTTTTCCAAATTTCCGGGACGTTCTAGTTTTACCCCGCCTCTGCGCTCCTCGGAGTACGGATAGGTACCTGGGATGATGTACTATCGAGTTTCCTCATTAAAATGACATTGACCTTCTTTCAAGGTCACAGGGGTAAAATATGTCGAAAACCTCAAACAACAATATCCTAAGAACCATTTGGGGAGTCATGCTACTTCGGTATGTAATGTAGACCAGCTGTGTGAATCTTTGTTTTTATTACAGTAATGAGGTCAAAGGTCAACTTTAAGTGCTAACCAGAGTCGAAGGCCATCGTTGGTTAAAAGCTTTAAAATAAAAATTTCAAAATTTCAAAAAACAATATCTACATATTAAAATGTCTTGTGTTCTAGTACCAAATTTTGTCTGAAATTACCTATATGTCAGTTTCATGTACAAAACAAACAGGTGAGCGATACTGGCCCTCTGGACCTCTTGCGTTTATTTATTCAAATTGACATCCTTAATTTGTAGAAGTTTACTCGATATTTCGTTCTTTTTTCATTGATTAATTTGCAATATATAAACCAATCCAATTCAAAATATTTTGTCCATGATATCGGTACTTTACAACGGGGAAGAGGGTCTCGGGGAATAGGGTCTCTATTTATTTCCTAGTATATGTCTTGGTATATGGCAGCGATAAGAAAATAATTCCACTCAACATAAATGACGATACTTTCACTTTGGCAGGAACTCCAAGGAGAGCGCCCCGACAGTGGCCATGCCAGAGGCGAACACTATATATGAAGTTCCGGGACCTCGGATGGCAGGTAAGTTTATTCTAAATCTGAAACCAACAGAAAAAATGAATTCCGTTATTTCTTTGGTGTGGTGAGTCTGGTGATAACTTATTTAACTGGTATAGACTAAATCTCATTGGTCAGGCCAGTATAATGCGAAAACCTGTTCTCTCCAGGAACCAGGCAATATTATTTACGTGAAGATCAAAACTACATAATTCCGGAACAATATTTTTTCAGGACTTTCTCTTGAAACCAAAGCGCAAAGGATTCACTTTAAGTCATATTTTATTATAACACTACTAACACAACATTTTATTTACAAATAAACACATAAATATTGTTTTTTGAGCTGTGACATTCTTGCTGAAGAAAGTTAATATTCTCGTTGTAGAACTGGATTATCGCCCCTGATGGATTCAAGGCATTTTATTGTGATGGGGAGTGTTCTTTTCCACTTGGAGCCCATATGAACGCAACGAATCACGCAATTATACAAACACTGGTGCACCTGATGACCCCCTACAAGGCCCCAAGTCCTGGATGTGCTCCAACCAAACTCGGATCCCAATCAGTGCTTTACTTTGATCATAATTATAATGTAGTTTTGAAGCGTTTTCCTGATATGATTGTCAAGTCCTGTGGTTGCCATTAGTTAAATTGTTTCTCATGCCATTTACTGGCTGTGTTGGCTTCACCTACTTAATGGCAGGATGTTGTCCATTAAAAGCCAATCGAAAAGCATTGTGAAGTCACATGACTGCCGTTGACCAATGAACGTTTTTGTTACATTAAATATGTGAACTGGTAGATCAAATGACCTTATGAGTTATAGTGTTCATGTGATGTCCAAACTGACCAATCAAATGTTTGATGAACTGTTCATCTGTTTGCCAGTATTGGATGAAGCCAATCGAAATCGAATATTTTCAATTATACCGACTTATACTGACGTCTTATAATCTATATGATTTATACGAATTTTCGTGGCAAGCTCCCTCATCAGCCGTGTAAAAAACTATACAGGAAGGAGAAATATCACTTCCGGTTTTGCAATCTCTTAGAGGAAACGCTTGCTCCAGTGTAGGTCAAAGATTGGCGGGACGGCGTAAAACAAGAGTGTTTTTTTTTTTTTATCCAATATTTTGTCAGGCAGGTTACTTTACCACCGGACCAATCCACAGTCATTTTGGAACTATGTGGACCACCGATTTTCTGACGTCATCTTTTGATATGCGTCATTGTTCAATACATGGTTGTGACACAGGGGTCTGTGGTGATCTATATTTCGAGATAATTTGAATAGGTTATATACTGTTTAAATACTGAAAAATATGGTCACGTTTAATTTTCGTGGTTATTTATAGACGCATTTGAATCATCACAGACTCCCTGTAACTGCATGTAAAATATTTGTATATAGGTTAACCAGAATTGTTAGATCTGATTATAATATTTTGTAAGTAATGAAAAACTATGCAATGCCATTTTGGGTTAAGTAACTTTGTGAACAAACGAGGCCATACTGTTAACAAGAAGTTATGTATTTGTGTAGTTTGAAATGTTTATTATATGGTATAAGTATTGTTTCATCTAGATCCATCCGGTTGTCTTAAACAATTAACATTGGAAATGTTTTTGCTCCTGTTCCTCAAACCAAAGATATCTGAAAGACTGTCTCCCTTTACTCTTATTGTGTCATTCGGGACCTCGGTTGATTGTCATTGGACAATCGGGAACCTTCGGCACTTTCCGTAAACGAGACGGAAAGAGCCGACGGTTCCCGATTGGTCATTGGATGTTGTTGGTAATCTCAACACACTCGCTACATTTCCATTAATTGAAATTAGGCTGGTTTATCTGCATTGGTACCGTTTCTTGTCACTAGATTGCTCTCTTAGATACTCCGAAAAAACAAAAAGTTAAAATAGGCAATCTAGTGCAGAAATGAAGTGTGCACCAACTGTAAATTATAAAATGGAACAACAGAGGTGTTTTGAGTGCATGTTTGTACAACTGAACATATCATAATAAGGAAATAATTAAAAATTTGGAACAGGTTATAAGGGGCTAGGAATGATTGTCTGAAAATAACAAGAACAACTTTTAAAGTTATTGAGAAATCTATAGTGTACTTTTTCTATAACAAGACTGTATTGCATGTTTAGAAATTAAAGAATATTTCTGTTTCCTCAAATGTGAAAGATTAAACAACATGATTTTATGTTTGGTCTGCTAAAGTTACTCTTCGATTGTACCGGTTAATACCGGTTCATTGGCGCAGTCGAAGGATATTTATTTGCTCGGATCTTATAGAATAAACATGTTCTCATCATACAAGTCTTTCTCTGAACATAACACACTCTAACACTTAAATGACGTCGGACAAAAACGGAGCATACCAGATATCAAGAGCCTGACTGAACGACACGTGCATTAGGTAAACACGTGCCAAATGCACGTGTATGTACGATTGGTTTATGTTGTGATACACAAATCCTGGCGACGTCTTAGATTTTAGTCCTACAAAGCCTTGCAAGCTTACGACTCTGGTAGCAATTTAAATGGCGTATCTTTTAAATATCGTGGGATATAATAACTATAACTACAGAAACTATAATAAATAAGTGTCGTAAATAAGATAATTATCTGTATACACAGTTTACACACACTAGTTACAGAACGAATGTCAATATTTTTGAAAATATCTCCGATTTTCAGTTGTATGTTTTTGTGTGTAAAGCTGGTCATACTTAGTTTCAACTCTGCCCTTTGATGATGCAGTGACGTCACTGTTTCCTTTATATTTTATTTACGATCCAACATACACCATATCAGTCATTGAATATGTTCACGTAATGTAAGTAAATTGAGTAGTCCGATTGTGGAATATGTTTGCTGTCATATATAGCTAGTAATGGAGGGGTTTACTGGAAATGGAATGGAACGAATTTATATTACATACCCACCAAGATATGTCATATCTCCCACCCCTACATGCTGATAGGCATGTTAATAGGCATGCTACATTTACACTCACAGGCCAGTCTGCATTAAGAATCGATAATTATAACTTAAATTTGGCTTGGAGATTTACAGTCGACATAACGAAAAGGTTAATAGAAGGTATGATAATAATCGTTTTGAATGACAAATCAATATCGCTAACAATGGTACAGGGAATGTGTGTTGGAAGAAAGTCCTTGTTTAGCGAAGACGGAAAATACACTTTACGCATTGCATATTGGTATTGATCATTAAGTAAGTGGCGGTTGTATACAAAGGTGTGACATTTGAGCTATGGTATAAGCTATTATGCACTTATAATTTTAATGTTTTCTCATCTTTGGAGGAAGAAAAGATGTATATATTTATTTTTTCTAATCTTATGAATATTTTTGCATGTTTATATGTCCGTTCACGAATAAAGTGCTAATATTGAACACATTGTTCCGTCTGTTATGTGTCTGATCCACACTTGACTTATTTTTGTACCTCATCTTTATAACAGCGTAACTGATTGGAATATACTGGTCACAAAACTTGTCTGTCTCACGCGCTCGAGTTTCCCCGATCATATAACCCTTATTCGGAGCCACCATAACCTGGTTTCGAATGACGGAAGCACGTGACAACAATGGCGCGGACTTAAAATTGTTTTTGCTGTGGTTCTTCTTCTTTAACCACACGGTTTCCGGTTTTCAGCACTGGTGCACATGTGAATAACACGATTCCATTTGCCGCAGTGGCCTATGATTTGATTTACTAAATAAGACATGTTTGGGTGTACGCCAAGGTGATGACAACATTACCGGTCTTAAATGATTTGCTCCAAATAGGTATGCAATTGTATAATGGCATTGTTACTACATAGACAGTTTGTGGGGCTTATATAACGGTTTCTGTGACAATAAGAACCTGTTTATATTACCTGTATATTTTCTTACTAGCTCACCTGGTCCGAAGGACCAAGGTGAGCTTATGCCATACCGTGGCGTCCGTCCGTACGTCAACAATTTCTTTGAACGACTTCTTCTTAACCAATGGGGGGCAAATGGGGGCAATTTGGCTATATTGCTTTAAGTGACTTCTTCTCCGTAACTGAGAGATGGAATGGATATCAATCATATTTGACTGGAAGCATTCCTAGGTGGTGGGGATTCAAAATTGTAAAAATGGTGAGGCTGACCCCCCAGAGGGCTGAGGGGTGGGGCCAAAACGGGTCAATTTGGCTATATTGCTATAAACAACTTCTTCTGTAGAACTGTGCCATGGATATAGATCATATTTAGTCAGAAGCATTCATGGGAGGCAGGGATTCAAAATTGTACAAATGGTTGGGCTGACCCCCCAGGGGGCTGGAGGGTGGGGCCAATTTGCTAATATTGCTTTAAGCGACTTCTTCTCTGGAACTAAGAGATGGATATAAATCATATTTGACTGGAAGCATCCCTTGGTGGTGGGGATTCAAAATTGTACAAATGGTAGGGCTGACCCCCAGAGGGCTGAGGGGTGGGGCCGAAAGGGGTCAATTTGGCTATATTGCTATAAACGACTTCTTCTGTAGAACTGTACCATGGATATTGATCATATTTAGTCAGAAGCATTCATGGGAGGCAGGGATTCAAAATTGTACAAATGGTTGGGCTGACCCCCCAGGGGGCTGGAGGGTGGGGCCAATTTGCTAATATTGCTTTAAGCGACTTCTTCTCTGGAACTAAGAGATGGATATCAATCATATTTGACTGGAAGCATCCCTTGGTGGTGGGGATTCAAAATTGTACAAATGGTAGGGCTGACCCCCAGAGGGCTGAGGGGTGGGCCGAAAGGGGGCAATTTTTCTATTTTGTATTAAACGACTTCTTCTCTGGAACTAAGAGATGGATATAAATCATATTTGACTGGAAGCATCCCTTGGTGGTGGGGATTCAAAATTGTACAAATGGTAGGGCTGACCCCCAGAGGGCTGAGGGGTGGGCCGAAAGGGGGCAATTTTTCTATATTGTATTAAACGACTTCTTCTCTGGAACTAAGAGATGGATATAAATCATATTTGACTGGAAGCATCCCTTGGTGGTGGGGATTCAAAATTGTACAAATGGTAGGGCTGACCCCCAGAGGGCTGAGGGGTGGGCCGAAAGGGGGCAATTTAGCTATATTGTATTAAACGACTTGTTCTCTGGAACTAAGAGATGGATATCAATCATATTTGACTGGAAGCATCCCTTGGTGGTGGGGATTCAAAATTGTACAAATGGTGGGACTGACCCCCAGGGGGCTGAGTGGCGGGGGCAAAACGGGGCAATTTGGCTATATTGCTATAAACGACTTCTTTTGTAGACCTGTGCCATGGATATTGATCATATTGGCCCCACCCTTGGAGACATAGTCTCTGGGTCATAACTTTAAAACGGTTGAGATCCCCACCCCAAAACTATAAATACAAATGCTGGGCATAAAGAGACAAATGCAGTCATGATATTAGAATTGATCCTGGGGTCTGGCCACAACCCTATGGACCTAGTGTCCGAGTCACAGCTTGGAAACAGTTGAGATCCACACCCCATAACCATATATACAATTGCTGGGCATGGAAAATCTAATACAGATATCTACAAGGATTGGCCTTGGGGTCTGGCATATTCCCTTGGATCCCATTTGGAGAATATTTTGCCATGATTGCTCATATATCAAGATTAGCGATACAGGCCCTCTGGGCCTCTTGTTTAAATACCGTTGCTGTAAAGGATTTCTGTCCCACTGCAGGCTATACACCAGATAATTTAACGGTAGTTATTCGCACATACATTAACCTGCGCGTATTTCGGATTGGAGTATATCTGAAGCACCCACTGATCATGTATTCATTCGTAGTCCAGTGTTCGAATCCTTGCCCCGTTACATTTTAACACTCGTAACAAGTTTTCATGAAAGGGAAATAGCGTATGGTTTTCTTATTGACGCGGGAAGGTTTCCATTGCATGGCAGTGGTACGGGGATCCTTACATGTGACTCTAGTCCGATAGGGACTGTACAAAACATCCCGCAGCCTTCTTCAGGACAGTATCTACTGTTATGTCAAAAATGCACGAGTGATACAGGACACATATTACGTCGGAGACAGTCAGTTTGGTTTCTCCTCGTTTCCTGTTGTGTTTACGTGTCAATTTTCAGTAACGATTCTGTACTTGTGCGTCGAAGTTGTCGAATATTTTGTCCTAGTGTGTTGACTCTTTTCTATATTTACCCTTGTGTGTGTTGACGCTGTGTTCTATATTTTGTTAGAGCAAATCCATTTTGGGGGTATGCTTAGTCTGTTCAGCTGGATATCTTTGAACTTTTCCGAATTATTCTGAAAATCAATTCAGTGTAAATTCTATATCTGCCAAGTACTCTTATCGTCTGTGTCGGAATGACCGCATATAGTCCGTTTGTTCACACTAAACGCCATTATACCAAACAGAGTTATGAAAATTTTGGATGTATCGGGATCGACCTGCCACGTTAACACCTTGGTATTGTGTACAGAAAGTAGAAAAATGTTCATTTAACCGATTTGCCTCTCGCTCCCCGCTTTGATGGGAATGTCGGTAAACTCTTCGTTAATTCAAGGAAACCAAACCAAACTCAAAGGAACGGAAAAGAAAATTATAGGTTACAATGACTTACATTTGATATAATATTGGTGTATAATACTTCTCACGATGTCTACATAATATGCTATTTGATGACTAAGGCTTATAGTATAAGAGAAATGGATCTTACAGAAATATGAAAGAGGCGTGTACAATGCAGGTATAGGTCATGCTGAAATATATTTGATATATTGAATAAGTTCACCTCAATGTAAACATGTATGAATTGTAATGACTACTTGACTTCAAACAGTACTAATAAAGAATCTTTATTTAACGTCGTGTACAATTATCAACAAGNACAATGACTTACATTTGATATAATATTGGTGTATAATACTTCTCACCATGTCTACACAATATGCTATTTGATGACTGTAAGGCTTAAAGTATAAGAGAAATGGATCTAACAGAAATATGAAAGAGGCGTGTACAATGTAGGTAAAGGTCATGCTGAAATATATTTGATATATTGAATCAGAGGGATAACAACTAACCCTATCAGACATCGCTCTCTTTTCGCCACCACTGGGGATCGTACCGAAAATCTTTGGAGAGCGAGTGGTCTGAAGCTCACGCTTGATTGCAGTAGAGTTATGGAACTGAGTTATGAAACTAAACGCAATGTCTATCCAATATATTGAACAGACGAGAAAATATACACTTAAACCTCTCTTTTAGCGTTTTGTTGGGATTAAACCCATCGAGAACGCTTACAAATTACTACTTGACGACAAACAGCAAATGTAAAACTGTAACGAGCAGTGCACAGTGTTAATTATGCGGTTTTCCTAGCTCTATATTAAGATAATTCAACTTCACTTCGACAAGTTGAATGATTCTACTGTACACCTACACATTAATGGTAGCCCGAGTTTCCTCTGGCCCTGACACCAGGCTTGGATATTTTGACAGATAGATGTCCCACACCAGACATCTATCTGTCATAATGTCTAAGTCTGGTGTCAGGGCTATAGAAATGGTAGACACTATTCACAAAACAAGAAACTTACATTGAATAAATAAATAAATAACAAATCACGTGTGTGGCTGGAGTCGTCACGTGATGATGACGAAACACGTATGTGAATCCGATGTTCAGAACCACAAGCTCACTCCCAAAATATTAATAATTTCTAGTAAGAATGTAAGATGTGACCATGATATGGTTTGAAGCCGAGGTCCAACATATTCACATAGCTATTGACATCTAGTCAGAGAATAATACTATAAAAGAAGAGCACATCCGAAGAATATGGTTTAGGGAGGTTATTAAGATATGTCGTTTGTCGCTGTGAGACCGTTTGGAAACTTTGGAGAGTAAAGTTCCCCGTACCACTACGCAAAGGAAACTGATTTTCAGACATGACTATAGATTTGATAAAACATTTCTAAAAGAAAACTATAACTTGCGGGACTTTTATAAGAAATGATAAAGACGAAACCAACAAAACACGATCAACAACAATAGTGTCCTGAGAGTAAAATTTAAGCGTGACCAGACCCAGATTCGAACTCTGTACTCCAGATTGATATACTCACGCTCCAATGAGTCGTAAAGCTCTCGAAAATTAAAAAAAACCTGAACTGAAACCGATTGTTTGACCTGGTCAACCGATGCGTCGTGGTCAAATTGATCTAGTTTAATCTAAACGGAAATTAAGGGGAGGTTACTGCGTAAACGAAAAAAACCCACAGTGCACTGGGACAGGATTTTATCTAAACGGAAGTTAAGGGGAGGTTACTGTGTAAACGAAAAATCACGGTGCAATGGGGCAGGGATCCTCAAGGAAGTTAAGGGGAGGAAACTGTTTATACGAAAAACCACAGTACAGTGGGGACAGGGATCCTTAAGGAAGTTAAGGGGACGTTACTGTGTATACGAAAAACCACAGAACAGTGGGATAGGGAGCCTTTAGGAAGTTCAGAGGACGTTACTGTGTATACGAAAAAACACAATACAGTAGGACAGGTATCATTAAGGAAGTTAATGTTAGGTTACTGTGTATACGAAAAAACACAGTACAGTGGGACAGGGATCCTTAAAGAGGTTAAGGGGAGGTTACTGTGTATACGAAAGTCCAAAGTACAGTGGGACAGGGATCATTTAAGGAAGTTAAGGGGAGGCTACAGTGTATACGAAAAACCACAGTACAGTGGGACAGGGATCATTAAGGAAGTTAAGGGGAGGTTACTGTGTATACGAAAATCACAGTACAGTGGGACAAGGATCCTTAAACATTAATACATATGAACAGACAGACATGTGTAGCTATAATCACGTCCCAAACTGTAAGGTCATGGTGTTGGCTATTACTGGAAAATCTTGTTCCGCCTGGCCCTTATTTTTCAAATTTCGGAAAGAAATTTTCGCACGTTTGATTATACAATAATCGTCTGTGCACACTTTGTATCGCCCTTTCTTAGCCAATAACTCTTACGGTTCATTAAATATTGAACTTCACACAAGAGAGAGGAACTCTTGTGAGTTTGAAATCGACCAAGGTCATTTGATTTAACAAACTTCATTTTCTTCTACCCAAGCAACTCAAGGTTTTTATAATGCGTAGAAGATGTGACAAGGAAAAGTTGTTGATGCCATCACATAAGCTCTTATAGGCACGTAAAAATAGGTCAGATAAAACAGAAACAACAATAAATGATCTCGTGATCAGTGACGACCCGTCCTGATAGGACTCTCGCTGTTGCGAGTACGTTAACCCCAAACAAACAACCTCAATTTTAGTTTCAACTTTTCTGATGTTTTTTATCCTCAAATATATAACAAACTCATGCTCGTCACTCAAGGGGTTACGCTCACTCACGCTCTCCGAGTGCACCTCTGAAATATATCATTCGCATTGTTGATACAGGTAGGGGTACAGGGGCAGGTATCTCATATTCAACATGTCAATTTTACTAGCCTCGTGCCTTTGGTTATGTCACGACAGTGTAGTCTTGCTGTAAATGTAAGTGAGCGTAATCCCTTGAATGTTGAAGATGATGAAAATACGTTTTGGAGATCTGACGCAATATTTGGGGTCGAACCCATGTCTACCAGCCGACAAAGTGATTCAAGCGCAGTCAGACACTCCGAGTGTGACGGATCGATGTTGAGTCTGATGGTCCTTAGCTTCCAGATTTGATCGTATATAACCTACCACTTGACAGTTATCAGAGGTTGAGACGATAATGACAGTAGATAAACCGTGCATGTGATGGTATGTACCCGATACACCTGTCCGTCGCGTCATGGGATTGATCTAACACAAGTATCGGAATATGCTTTGTATATATCAAACATTATATAGTTTAAGCATGGGATAAATGATCTGATAACCTAATTTATGATACTACGATGCAATCGCTTACTGTCTCAATGGCGACGAGCATGGAAGACCCAATAGAAAAGAGGGTAAGTATAGTATATGTCTCGTATTTATATATATATATTCCACCTAAACATCACTTGACATATTTCAACAGATGGACAGGTCATATTGTAGTCGGTGACGATGTATTCCAATAGCTCACCTCCCGCGATTGTTGTGGATAAACAATTATTGTGTTTACATACAATACTGGCGTTAGACAATACCGTCACTATGTTAAAATGAGGCTCCATACCAAACGACTGTTGTATAGTGTACATATCATATTTTTTTAGTCGAGTTATATATTAAGAATAAAACTAAATCAAGCTTGTTTCGAAGATCCCACATTTTGGCCAAAAGGTGTCCACGTTCGAGAGTGGTTGCCCAGAACTGTCTTCCAGAACCAACATGATGACACCGAATAACTTTAACTTCATGTGTTGGAACATAGAAGGTATTATGGCCGGTATGCCCTACCTTCTAGATTGCTTTCATAAATATGACGTTGATGTATGTGGTATCTCTGAGCATTGGGTCAGGGAATGCAATATTTCGTTTTTTGAATCTTTTAAAAACACTGGTTACTCGTGTTTCGTTAAACCTGTCAACGAAATCGATCCTTTTCGCTATAGATGCAACATTAGAGGTGGTGTTTGTATGTTATTCAAAGAGAATTTGAGAGTACAAGAAATTATTGTCGATAGTCCAAGAATCTTAGGTCTTGAAGTTCAAATGCTAAATAATGAGTACCTTTACGTTTTCTCCGTTTATATGCCTGCGACCTCCAGGTCGATTGATGTTTTGTTAGATCAAATAGATATTTTAGAATCTGTGGTTTCTGTATATTCCGAGAAGGG
>NW_018408880.1:488489-515087 GCF_002113885.1 Mizuhopecten yessoensis
TCTCTTATTTTGTGTGTGTTTATGTGTGGGTAAGCCTGAGAAGACCTTGTTGGTAGGGCTTTCCCCAACCCTTGGAAACCTCAGGATTCCCAGGCATTCTAATTATTTTGTATGATTTGCTGTTCTTTCTGTATTTACTAAACTAATTCAAGTTTCATTAACTTCTCTCTTCATCTCTGTAGTTAACAGATGTATTTATGTGCATGTAAGAATCAATTAATAATATTTGATTTGTATTTTGACTACACTGTATATTTTTGTAACTCTTCAATTTGGAGGAAATAAAGAAATAATAATAATAATAATAACCTTTTGACCAATGGCTCCATTTACACTTAAAGAGCCATGCAGGTCTCAAGGAAATTAAACATAGCCTGTTTGGTGTAATGACGTTGGAGCAGGTTTTCTGGTTAATTTGACTTTCTAAATATAGCCCACAGTGAGTTTCCTTCACCTCTGCCATTAGTAAATATTTGGTTACCATTTAACGTAAGATCTATATGTATTTGTCGGCACAGTTTAAAGTCACAATGCGAACATTTCCATGTGTTTTTATTGACTATCAGTCTTTTTTTTATATAAATATAAACTTTATTTATTTCACAACAATTATGAAACAAGGTATATCAATTACATTAATCACTCTTGTTGGCCCGGGGTGTCTTAATGTGGGAGGAAACCGGAGTACCCGGCGAAAACCCGTGTTGTCGGGCAGTTTTTTTATCGCGTCATCTTAGGAGTACATTATATTGTTATACTAGCAGAGAAAAACAATCTTGGGTAGAAAGCCCCTATAGAAATCAGGCCTTGTCCTTGGTTCGCATCCGAGGCTTTTTTGTCCTTTCTGTACCCTTGCAAAAGATATCTTGAACACGTGGGACAGTATCTTTATACGTATTGACGTGGTCATAAAGTCATAGCACGTATTGTTTCATTCCCGAACTAAAAGCTGTTAACATTCGTGGATAAAATAACTTTGACAAGCCGACATAATATATCAAACATTGTACAAACAGAGTATTATAGATAACTTTTAATATATCTTCAGAGGAAAAAGTGATATTTAGAAATAAAACAAGAGCTATCTTTAATTGTAATAGAGATATTTAATTGTAATGGAGATACCGTTAATGGTACTGGAGATGTTTTTAATTGTAATGGAATTATCTTTCATTGTAATAGAGATATATTTGATTGAAACAAAGATATATTCAATTGTAATATAGATATATTTAATTGTAATATAGATATATTTGATTGAAACAGAGATATATTCAATTGTTATATATAAATCTTTAATTGCTATAGAGATATATTTGATTGAAACAGAGATATATTCAATCGTAATATAGCTATCTTTAATTGTAATAGAGATAAATTTAATTGTAATATATATATCTTTAATTGTAGAAGATATAATCTTAAATTGTAACGGAGATATCCTTAATTGTAATAGAGATATCTTTAATTGTAAAAGGAACTATAATAGAGATTTTTTAATTATGACAGAGATATCTAAATTGTAATGGATATATCTATAATTATAATATAGATGCATTGTATCTCGAAGAGAAACAAGATATCTTTAACATAATTAAAGTTGTCTTAAAATATCATAATGATATCTTTAAATGAAGTTAATAGGGATATCACATACAGTAAGGATTATTTGAGATATCTCTATTGTAAGATATCCCAATTATTTTATTGAGATATCTCCTTAAATAAAATTAATAAATATTGTTCGTTTGTCAGGAGAAGGAAGAGAGTGGTGCGCCACACTTCAGTTCGAAGTTAGGTCTGATCTGTTCCTGTCTTGGTTGTGTGGTAGGAACTGGAAACATATGGCGCTTTCCAAGAATTGTCGCCAACAACAGTGAAAATGAAGGTAAATATGTTTAACTATTACATGACACACATTTCCCCTTCATCTTCAATTATCAATCAACCGTCTCGGTTAATATCACTTTCTGTGGTTTATATAACCAAACATAATAACATAAGTCCATAATTGATAAATCTAAATTACGAATAAACAACAAAAACTTTAAACACACATATATGATAGTTATTACATATGACGTGGTAGATTTTATTGTAAAAAATTAACCGCGCTTTGACGTGCTTTCAGCTAGCCAAAAATTAAAATGAATGGTCGCCATGGTGATTTAACTGCACACGCGATACATAAAATAATCTTCGTGTTGAATTTGATTGTAGATACTCAACACATTTCGGAAAATCACTCAAATATCGATGGTCAATGGTTATCGAAGTATTTGAAAACAGCATCCAAGCACAATATTTTTTTCATAACTGATTTGGTAGATACAGGATCAGCTGAAATGCAAAATAAGAAAAATCGTATATTAAAACAGAAGCATCAACACTGCATACGTATTGTATTCGTGCGACAGAATTGATTACATAAATAAAAGGTACATTTACACTGTATACACAGCATACAGATACTTATAGTCCGCCTAGTTACAAAAATGGGTACATTAACAAACATCACAGGAGGCCTATATAACAGGCAAACGAGGCATAAACAAAGTCATACATAACGTTATCAAAGATAAGTAGTATTAGATGATAGCTTATAAAACTAGACTATTATGCTAGTATTTGTATACCACACAAGTATTTATAAATTATATGTGTTAAGGGTGTTCGTACCACTGTCAAAACTATATACATGTATAACCACTGCTTATCTAACATGACTATAGCATTGACATTTATTTCTGTAAAGAAAATAATAACTTACGAGACTTTTATGAAAAAATGGAAGATGAAATAAACAAAATAATATCAAAAACAAGTGTTCTGACCGGGATTTGAACACTTGACACAGATTGTGATACTGTCGCTCTGTCTGACTGATCATGAGTTACCTGATCAATGGAAGTGTCCTGGCCAAACTGTGCTACAGTTATATACCCCAATCGAAATCATTTGATAGGAAAAACTGCAGTGTAGTGGTACAGGGATACCTTAAGGATCCATGTCTCACTGCTTTTAGTCTCGTTCAATCAGACGCTTTGTCACTTGTAGCTTGCGCAGACAACAAGAGACTGGTTGAACGAGACTACACTGCACTTTGTTTTTTTCCAAGATAAAGTTACCTCCATTAACTACCGTTTCGTCTGCTGGATAACCTAACTACTCAGCAGTGACTGATCCACTTTCTTCATTCACTACCAAAACTTTACCCTTCTTTCAACTCCCTGCCGTTCAGTCACCATCTTCTGTTTGTTTGTTTGTTTGTTTCGGTTTTACGTCCTATTAACAGCTTCGGTCATTTAAGGACGTACCAGGTTTTGGTGGTGGAGGAAAACCGGAGTACCCAGAGAAAAAAACACCAACCTGCTGCCAGTACCTGCTTCTATCAGTTAAATTAATAGTGTTATAAAAAATAATGTTATAAGAAACTTATGTACATATTTATTTTGTTGTCTTATGGAGAGGACTGTTATAAGCTGTAAAAACGTGTTGTCCGATTCTTGTGAATCATTTGATCAATATGATATATTTCAATTATAACTACGCATGCCTTTTTCTCGAAAACGGTTTCGCTCATTTATGCACAAAGTCCACACATCCTCCTCATCCCCACCTTTCCTACTTTCGTTCGTTCCTTAAATAAACTCTGTGAACCATTTAAAACGATGTCTAAAACAGCTGTCCTGATTCCTGTCCTTCCAGGCGGTCTAGTATTCCTGATAGTGTGGATGATATTCTTATTCCTGTGGTCCAGTCCTATGCTCATTATTGAGTATGGAACTGGACGCTACACAAAGAAGGCTATCATCGGATCCTTCCGCGAGCTGCTCGGTGATAAGGCCGCTTGGTGTGGCGCATGGATATCGATGGTGACATTTCTCATATCGTAAGTATAGCTATTTTCACTTTAAAACTTTAACCACTATGGGAATAAAAGGAAAATACTGCCTTACTGGCAGGCTAGTTTTTCCAGCGATATGGCATGACCCGGGGACCCGCTTTCAATCTAAGCAGCATCGAGCAAAGTCAGTGGGTGGATGGATGGCGCAAGCACGTTACAAAACGAAGGGAACCTTTTTGAATTTATTATTTTGGTTGTAGATCTCCCGATTCTTATGAAATGTTTCCCGACTCATATTTCTTTTTTTGACCGTTAAACATATCTTAACGAAATTTGACGATTCGTGTGTTCATCTAGATACAAGATATAAGATCTGCGACAAATATCATCTCTCACACAAAACGAGCAATGTGCCATTAATAGGTTACTGTTACTTTCATTAAATTCCAAAGTTTAAAACATATGCTAATTTTCCAATAAATGCTTGTACGACCAAAACAGTTAAAAGTAGACAAAAATATGCCGATGAAACCTATACTATCATAGTATGCTTACATTACTCGCAAAAAATGTTCAGAGATCAGTAATCATATGTAAACGAAATTTTACATGCATATATTAAATATTTATTTGTCCTGGGCTCGTGTTTATAACTATTTGTTACTTACAGATGTTACTATTCTGTGGTCCTGGGCTGGTGTTTATAATTGTTTGATACTTACAGATGTTACTATTCTGTGGTCCTGGGCTGGTGTTTATAAATGTTTGTTACTTACAGATGTTTCTATTCTGTTGTCATTGGCTGGGGTTTATTAATTTTTGTTACTTACAGATGTTACTATTTTGTTGTCCTGGGCTGGTGTTTATATATGTTTGTTACTTACAGATGTTACTATTCTGTGGTACTGGGCTGGTGTTTATAAATGTTTGCTACTTACAGATGTTACTATTCTGTTGTCCTGTGCTGATGTTTATAAATGTTTGTTACTTACAGATGTTTCTATTCTGTTGTCATTGGCTGGGGTTTATAAATGTTTGTTACTTACAGATGTTACTATTTTGTTGTCCTGGGCTGGTGTTTATATATGTTTGTTACTTACAGATGTTACTATTCTGTAGTCCCGGACTGGTGTTTTTGAATGTTTGCTACTTACAGATGTTACTATTCTGTTGTCCTGGGATGGTGTTTATAAATGTTTGCTACTTACAGATGTTACTATTCTGTAGTCCCGGACTGGTGTTTTTAAATGTTTGTTACTTACAGATGTTACTATTCTGTAGTCCCGGACTGGTGTTTATAGTTTATAACTATTGGTTACTTACAGATGTTACTATTCTGTTGTCCTGGGCTAGCGTTTATAAATGTTTGTTACTTACAGATGTTATTATTCTGTTGTCCTGGGCTGATGTTTATAACTATTTGTTACTTACAGATGTTACTATTCTGTGGTCCTGGGCTGGTGTTTATAAATGTTTGCTACTTACAGAAGTTACTATTCTGTTGTCCTGGGATGGTGTTTATAAATGTTTGCTACTTACAGATGTTACTATTCTGTAGTCTCGGACTGGTGTTTATAGTTTATAACTATTTGGTACTTACAGATGTTACTATTCTGTTGTCCTGGGCTAGTGTTTATAAATGTTTGTTACTTACAGATGTTACTATTCTGTTGTCCTGGGCTGATGTTTATAAATGTTTGTTGCTTACACATGTTACTATTCTGTTGTCCCGGACTGGTGTTTATAAATGTTTGTTACTTACAGATGTAACTATTCTGTTGTCCTGGGCTGATGTTTGTAAATGTTTGTTACTTACATATGTTACTATTCTGTAGTCCTGTGCTGATGTTTATAAATGTTTGTTACTTACAGATGTTACTATTCTGTTGTCCTGGGCTGGTGTTTCTATTATGTTTTTTACTGCATTGCCAATGAACTTCCGGATGACGACGTTGTCAGTACCGAAATATTCAATGACTTTGCTAAAGTGAGTTTTTTCGTTTCGTATCTAAAAACAAGTTCGTATTTTGCCGAAAGTGAGTTTGTAAACCAATCAAAAACAGCTTATATTCGCATTCATTAATCACTGTACGAGTCAAATGCTATACTTACAACGGAAGTACTCTAAAACGATCTTAAACCGGCTCTGTCGAAACAAAACATGAGCTTCTACAACGAAATATAGTTGATACAATTTTTACACGATTTTTGTCTAAATTGACACACTGAATGCTAATTTACAGGAAAGTTATTGGCCAATCCTGACCCACGCACTGGCTTTGCTGACAGCAGGATTTGCTGTAATCAAGGGCGTCAAAACGTTTGAGAAAGTCAACATGGTGTTAGTCCCGGTGCTGTTGCTGATAATCATGTTTACGTTTGTTTGGTCCCTGACGAGAGAGTATGCGGACTACGGAATTAAGTTTCTCTTCACTCCGGATTGGGGTAAGAAAACATGTCTGAATTGTAATTACAAAACACTGGACATCCGTTCCAGATTGACTTGGTATGCATGATCCGCTTCTATTGATATAACCAACATTAGTAAAACATTTAGAGTAATGACGTATATATACAGCAGCCCTTTAAATGTTGCCTATTTATCGCATCAATTAGCGAGGCATCCTCGATACTCCAGGTGTTACGCTCTCTTACGTTCCCGTCGAATATGTCATGACAAAATTGAAGTCACGAAAGCAGCGATTTCATTTGTTTCATTTAAAAAAACCTGACCAATCACTAGGCTTATACATGTAGCATTATAAAGGAGAGACACTCGACTTCTATCTTACCGCTAAACTGCCTCACAATGCTTTTGGTGTACATCAAAGGATCAAATTAGACTTAATTCGACTGAACCTTCAGTTTTGTCATGACATATTTCAGGGGGCGCAGAGAACGTAAACGAGCGTAACCCCTGGAATTTCGAGAATGTTTGCGAGAAGACATTAAAAAGAAAATTGTCAAATGAAATATATTACAACTACAGGATGGATAGAGAGCACAGGGCATGGCTTATTGGATTTGTAAGACTAACATTCGGAACTTTCTTTTCATTTCAAGAGTCACTCGGAAAGCCTCGTCTATGGGTGGACGCTATCAGCCAGAATGCGTTTGATACAGGTGCCGGGATGGGGCTTATGATCCCGTACTCCTCGTTCATGACACGTGATCATGCTATTGTCAAGTACGCCACTCTGATTCCAGCAACAAATAACGTTGTCAGGTAATACAAATATAAATATATGGAAGTCTTGAGGCACAATGTAAAGGGTACCAACGCATCAGTTGCCAACGCGAAAAAGAGTTCCACTTACAAATTGTTCTTTCCCCACTATTGAGTATTCTACCTTCTACATCTATATAGATGATGAAGCAACCTAAAGGAGTTGCTCTGTCTTAGAGTTACTTCCTTTGGGAAGTTTTATATTTGCTCTCAATCGCTGAGTTTCCCGAATGTTACGGGACGCGTCGGGAGTGATTGGCCGACCTCTCCGAACCATCCCTATCCGTAGGACTCTGTTACGAACGTATGCGACTGCGTTCAGACAATGATAGGACATTCCAGATCATTGAGGATAGTAATCCGACTTTTCCGCTTTTCGTGTCGTAACGCTGTCTGATCTCAAACGGGAGCCATAATCGGCATTGTGTGAACGCCGCATTACGGAACAAATGCCGACGGTTCCCGATTGCATTTGCTCTGCGACCTATACATTATTCATGTATGGTAACAAATGAGATAACAATTTTACATAATGGAGCGGTGTAATAGAGACAGCTGCGGAGTCCTATGCAGTACACAGATAATCTTTTATGTTTAAAATGTTATGCCAAAGCTTGATATGTTTGTTTTATCGGGGTCTAAAATCCTTGTAATAACCAGGGCCAGGGTCATATACAGATGGGTGCCTTGGGAAACACAGCTGAAAGGAAAGAATTTACGGGGAAAAGTAAAAATAAATGTTCCACGTGTTGTAAAGGGGACAAAAGATACAACAGTTTCTCCATGGCCTTCTATGCTGAAAAACATTCTACAAGGTGTTCCAAATAAATTGCTCCGTACGATCATGTAGTGGGGGGATACAACAGGTCTATCCCCTCTTCCCGATAACGAACCTGTACGGGCTGCCATGTATAAATACTTATTCCAGTCTGGTACATATATATATATATATATTGTATGTAGGAGTATTATAATGTCAATTATAAATGTTTATTCCACAGCCTGGTATGCGGGATGTTGATATTCTCTACCGTGTTTTCAACCCTAATCACCAGCCGTCCGTCTATTGGGAGGAATGACATCGTGACGATCCTTAAGACTAGCGGCCCTGCTAGTACTGGTCTCACCTTTATATGGTACGGAAGTTGTCATATTCTTACTAACATCTTCGATGTCCAATGTGTTCTGTTAAAGCCGTAATCAAAATAGTTTAATCAAAATAAATAACAGACTCTGTATGTAGTTTTAACATCTTCATATTTATTGCTTCATGGCTATGGTGCCTTATGATACATTAACAGAGTACAGGGTCAGTATACCCCTGTGTTATATCCATAATCAGGGCCTAGGCTGACAGTGCCTTATGATACACAGGGGCGTTTCCAGGTGAGGGCGTAATAGGCGTACGCCCCCCCCCCCCTTTTTAAAAAAATCCGTTACATTAGTGCATTTCACAATTATTTTATGTTTTTTAGCAAAAAACAGGTCCAATTTTTTTCCCTCGCTCCGCTCGGCGAAAGATTTGTTTCTACACCCCTCTTTCAAATATCCTAGAAACGCCCCTGATACAGCGTCAGTATGCACCTGTGTAATATCCATGATCAGGGCCTGTGCAGATAAACATACAGGCCTGTCTCAAACCGAATTTATTTCTGTCGTAATGGATAAAGACTCGACATTATTACACAAGGGTTCCGCAGATTCGATACGCATAGTCTCTCTCAACTCTTGTAATCATTTTCGAAATCCCAGGGGTTACGCTCACCTATGTTTTCAGCGCCCGTGGACTATGTCGTGACAAAATCGAAGGCTGTGTAAGCCCCACCTTGTGGCCCTTAATGACTTACATTGTCGGTGGGCTGTTAAAAAAAGCGCCACCTTGTTGATGATACAAATATACTAGTTTGACTGGTAATTGTTTTCACCTGAAATCAATCCAACAGCTAATCAGTTGCCTTCGATTTTGCCATGGAATATTCCAGATGTCCTGTTCCGACGATATGGAAGGATTGCAGTTAAATTAACTGACCAAACGTTAGTATGAAATGTGTCTTTGAAGGTTACAAAGACGCAACAGGAGGTCCCGTATTCATGAAATGTCAAACGATCAAAACAGTTTTTGGCTTTAAGTCTCCTCAATGTTTTTCCAAATTATTGACAAGATAAGATTTGTTTAATTAATTTATAACGCGAACAACAAATTCGGCTTGAGTACAAACTTCATGCTCTTAGCATGAGAAAGGGTTCATGAATACGGGCCACGGCTCAATGCTGGTGTCAGTTCTACCGTTACGGTGCTGCGCGATTCTTTTGATGTACATAAAAAATGATCAAATTAGTTTTTCTTGTATCATCCATAAGGTGACACATACAAAGCTTTAAATTTTGTTGTGACATATTTTAAGGGAATAGAGGTCATTTGCATACCGAGAGCGGAGCCTTTGGGTTTCAAAGAAGTCTTACGAACGGGCACTTAGTTTTATGGTGAACACTACTTATTATTTATATAATATTTCTGATTATAGTTCTGTCGGTCGTCAAGCTTAACATAAAATTAGTAGCAACAGATTTTTGTTTTCACAACTATGGGTATCTATGTTATGACAGAATAAAGTCTACCAAAATCAACCTTTTTTGGACAAACGATTTTTTC
This sequence comes from Mizuhopecten yessoensis, assembly GCF_002113885.1. Lineage (NCBI taxonomy): Eukaryota > Metazoa > Mollusca > Bivalvia > Pectinida > Pectinidae > Mizuhopecten > Mizuhopecten yessoensis. The sequence goes on from NW_018408880.1 coordinate 498,216, forward strand.
CCTATCTAATATCAAGGAATTATAAAGAAAGCCTTAATATACCAAAATATAGAACAAATGTCACTCTTAGTCCAAATTTTTCCGTACCTGGCCTTCTTTCTGGGCGAAAGTCAATGATTCTTTCAAGTAAAGTACAGAAAAGTCTGAAGAGGCAAAAAGTACGTTACTTGAACCAGTCGCACGTCGTTGACTTTCGACCTTTAGAAGACTAGGAGGCTGAAATATTGGAAATTATAGTAACATTTGTTCGATATTTTTTCATTTTTTTTTCCCATTTGGAAATCATCTTTTGTTTTCTAAATTTACCAGTTTTGAGGCGTAATAGTTATCTCTTGTGTAAATTCTGGGTATGAGAAGTCAAGTTGTCGCCAGTACAATATAGATTTGCCAAACAGTTTCAACTAAATTATTGCATTAATGATCCCTGTCACACTGCACTGTACATTATCTCCACCCCCCTTTACATCCGTGTGGATATAACTATGGGGTAGTTACATCAAGCCACTTCCGTTGAACATTTTTGTTTGACATTCATAACACTGTTTTTGATTATATTTTGTTTATTTTATCTTTATTATTATTTAACAAAGCTTTAGTCATGCCAGAAAAAAATAGCGTCCGGAACCGTCCTTAAATTCGTACACTAAAGAACAACATGCACAGTTAATAAACAATGATATATATTCATATATTGACTTTTAATTATTAACGTTATGTTACAGGATTCCTGTCCTGTTTTCAACATTGGGAACGTTTGGACGAGTTCTCGCCATTCTCTTCTTCTTTTGTCTGTCGTGTGCGGGAGTTACCTCCCTTATATCAAATATGGAGCTAGTTTGTCATACACTTGAAGATTTTGGGCGTAAGTACAATTACACCTCAAATGGAAACATATTTCATGTTAAAATTGATTTTGCTGCTATAAATCAGGAAGTCTGTATTGTTACTTCTATACCGTAGACCTAAAGAGACGTTCTGTAATTATTGGATGTTCAGAATAGATCAAAACTTCAATAATGATGTATTCGAGGTCCTACTCCTAACCTACTTTCTTGCACAGTACATACATCCCGGAGGGGATCGGCTGGGTTCGACAATTCTCCTTCCTGTTACAAAAGTGTCCGTGGCCCTACCTTTGGTGACAGGGAGTAAGCAGAACCCGGGTTTAAAATTGGGGATTGGGGTGGCAAATTATAATAACGGTCGCTTTCTAGGTCCTCGCTATAGAGGGAATTTTCTTATTAGGAGACAGTTAAGCTTGGAGTCACGGGTTTGAGTCCCGGTGATAGTGTACTTCTCCCTTTTCTGTTACAATATTATATCTTTTGACAAGAGTGGAAAGAAAGAAGAGAGCATGAAGAAGATGTAGGATCTTAGAAAAAACGTAAAAACTTTAAAATCAACTGTTGGGCGGGAGTGAAAATAAAGTTCCTCATTTCCCCATCACATTCTGTGAAAGGAAAATAGGTGGATAACGGATTAATTTGCTCTTTTGGTCATCTCTGAATTTACTGTTTGTGTTGTATGAGAGAAAATAATGTGCTTGAGTGAATTAACGACCGTCCGGAACCTCTCGATATCTTTTTTTGTTGTAGTGCCTCGGAAGTTTGGTATGCCCGGTACGGTATTGTTGCTCTTTGGCGTAGGTGTGATGTCAGCAGTCGACATCAACATATTGACCAATCAGGTATCGATATTTCTCTGTCCGTTTTTCTTTGTTGACTTGTTCTTTTTTTCTCTCTCTCCAAAACATTATCTTATCGGTGTTTCTATTTGTATCAGATACTATTCCGGTTACTGCTAAGAACTAATGATACCTTTGGTCTAAACCTAATCCTGTCCTGGTTTCCGCTTTGACCTCATCGTATCCTTAATCGTATAATGGTTTCCCTTTAAAACAACCTTATTTTTGGTTCTGTTTAGGACTTTGTGTGGGCCTTTGCTCTACTCATTAACGGACTTATGCTCCAGTTCCTTGTCGTCAAGTACGGTTTAAACAAGTTCCGACTGGATATGTTCAATAACTATGGGACTGATGACTGGAAACTCCCGAGCTTCTGGAAATGGATCGTCCTGTAAGTATACCGGGATTAGACACTAACTTAAGTACGGTGGGAGACAACAGAGCCCGTTCTCATGCTCAAACATGGATTCTGTGCTCAAACCAGATTTATTGTCAATCCCTAAAATCATATCAAACGATCAAAACGCATCAATTGTAAACATTAAAAACAGTAGTCAGCTTTAAGTCTCTTCAGTTTTTGTCCAAATTGTTGCCAAAATAAGATTTTTTTAATGATTTATAACCAGATCAAGAAATTTGGCTTTAACACATAATCCATGCTTGAGCGTGAGAACGTTTCATGAACAAGGGGGCCTGATCTGTTCACGTGAAAAAAAATGGCGGAGCTCTTAAAATCATGGGGTCCTGATGAACATTATCTGGACCTCATCAGGAAAGCGGAAGGATGAGCGCTGTAAATGCAAATGCTAGGTAAAGAAGGTACGGGGGCATGTCTCAGAAGGTTTTAAAACCTGGAACATATCATCCTCGAGACTTCAGGGTTTAAGCTCACTTACGCTCTCGGTACCCCTGGACTATGTCATGACTAAATCGGAGGCGACGAAGGACACTTGCTTGGTCCTTTGGTGTACACAAAACTAATCACGCGTTAGAGTATCGGTAACATTGACTGGCTTGGGAAATGGGCGTCGCACCTTTGTATTCTCCAAAGGAGTAGAATCAGCCTAGCGATTGGTCATTTATTTTACCTGAGACCGATCAAACATCTAGCAACGTGCCTTCAATTTTGCTATGACAAGGTATATGGTCGATTCTGATCTATTTCATATTAATCTTCAATGTGTGAAATATGTAGTAGTTTGTTTAAAATATTATACTAAATATATTCTCCCCTGACGACATGATTAGGCTTCTTATCTGCAATGCCAGAAAATGTTGCTGATATTTCGATGTTTCGAAGCATCAGGCATACAATAACCAAAAAGATTGGGCCCAGAAGGCCACCGAAGGACCGAACATCAACAGGCCCATCCCAAGATTTTTTAGGAGCCTCGGGTTCAGGTATTGCATAAGTGTCAAAGCCTGTATACGAATCTCTTGATACTATCAATGTAGTTGAAATGGACTAGGTTCAAACTACTTTGCAAATTCTTAAGTAAAACGGAAACTGTGCTTTAGTTTTCAGAACGCCGTTCTTGATTGAAAAGGGTCTTTTGTTCGAATCATGGTCTTTTCCGCTATCTTTTCCTGCAGTTCAACATCTGAAAGCTTAAACTATTAAATATTTTAACATCATTTATGGTTGTTATTAAGTATTACACGTATCACTCTCTTATCGGCACTAGATCCGCGCTATCGCAAGGAGGCTAATACACCAGCATACCCTGCATCCAGCACACATACACACACACATTTCACACATGTACACATTTTATTTGTTAATAGGACGTTAAACAAAATAGAAACAAGCTTAACCTAGTAGCTAGACCGTTGTCACGTTGTGACGTCACGGAGTATCTAGCTACTGTATACAGGGTATGACATTTCAAAGAACTGGCCCGTTAAAGGGATCCTTAAGTTACCCCTTTCGGTAGGAACACGTCTTCAAATGATCTCAGTCGTTCTGAGGATACGAAACCCTAAAAAAGCGAAACAAATCAAAAGTAAACATAGCATGGCAGAAGGAACGGAAACCTAAACTCAGATTGAAGCTGACAGTGTATATTTCTGATATTTGGGTGTTGTCTTCCAGGATTATCGCCCCTATAGAGGCATTTGTCATCTTGGTGTGGTGGGTAGTGGACTTGATTCAGGACGAGGATGATGCAGATGATAAGTGGTACGAGTTCGGGACGGAGACTTTCATGGTGACAATAGTACAGGTAAGTACAGATAAGACACTTCGGTACAAACGTCTTGATGTCGACAGTTATACAGGTAGCTATAACTCTTACATCGCGATCTTCATTTGTTTCCAAATATATCAATAGGTAAAAGTAAAACAGTTCGGCATTTAAATCTCAATAAAGTCTTATAAGTCCAACAGTACGGCAATGATATATCTATCGTTAGAAGTTTACAAAAACTAGGTACGATTGTTACAGTTCGGCACCAATATCTTCATTCTGACAATGATACATAGGTCGAATTGCAACATTTCGGCACATGGAACTTCACTGTGATAATTCAACGAGTCGGTGTAATATATAACAGTTAGACACCTACATTTTCATTGTGATACGTATACCAATAAATAAAGTTGTAAAAATTCGGCATAGAAAATCGCCATTGTGATAATTAAGCAATAAGGTACAAGGATAACAATGTATTATTGATTGTTGAGTGATTGTCAGATTAATTTTATGCAAGTTTTAGAAGGTTTGACACTGGAGCGAGATGTTACGTTACGGGATTATATGGTTCTTATATGGTCCCTGCAGGTAGGGCGTACGAATTGTACCTTCTGCCCCCATTGCATAATCGTAACAGGCGACTAAATTTGGGATCTTATATTTTCTCTTCTTTCTAAACAACTTTTTTCTTCCTAATGTCTCCCTTGACAATGCCTCACTTTTGGCCTGTGAGGAAGGCTTTGGGTTCTGCCCCCTGGCCGAGACATACCAGAGTCTGTAAAAATGGTAGTTTCTACTCCTGCTTAACGCTCAGTAATTTAGGAGTTGGACGACTGGTTTGCCCGTTATCAGTATAATGTGACGGGATGGGGTGTCCTGCTGGGTGTCTTCGGCAGTATGTTTCAGTGAGGTAGCACTATCACAAGGAGACAAACACGAACATATCGCAGCCTCCCATAACACACATACACTACACGCATGCATCATGCACAACAGGGAGACCGTCCTTAAATGACCATAGCTGTTGATAGGACGTTAAACAATACTAAACCAAACCAAATCAAACTAGTTTCCTATATGAAAGGACGTGATAATAAGTCTGTTTGATCTTGAATTGCAGTGGATTAGTCTGGCACTGTTTGTAATCCTGATCAACATGATGTGGCTCTACTGTAAAAGACTATACGGAAAATCGGACGAAACGATACGACTCCTAGGACACAACCGGAAGTCCTCAGCAGGGGAATTGGATTTCCATCGAAGTGTGGGAGTCCCAGCCCAGGAAATAACTGTGAAGGATGTAAAACTTTGATGTTGTTTGTTAATTCAGGGCGCGTGCAATATTAGACCTTTGACCTTTACTGAAAACTCATTGATAAACAATAACACGATTGGTGTTAAACCATGTATGTGCAATATTTCCATTTCCAACTGAAAAGAAAACGATTGTGTCTTTAATGATTTGTTTGATCAGTTTGGTATATGTTTTGGTAGACAACAAAATGCAAAACAATATCTAAAAATCAGAGTTGTGTGAGCGCGTTGGTAAATGTTGCTGGTGCCAAAGGAATGTGAACTGTTTGTTTTTGGTGTTCCTAAAATATTCAGGTATATGTGTGCCTAGCTAAAATTATGTGAATTGTTCTTTACTTATGTCCCTAGCCAAGGTTATGTGAACTGTTTTATATTCGTTTCTTTTGCCAAAAAAATGTGAACCGTTTGGTCGTGTGTCTCTAGATATTTCTAATATTTGTGTCCTGGCCATTCACTATACTACAGTGGCTACTCTCGCTTACGTCCTCTGCACACCTGACATATATCATAACACAATTGAAGGTTCTATACACGCCCTCTGGCGAATGATACAAAGTAGAATAGGTTGTTTCTTTGATGTACATAAAAAACAGCGCGGCAGCAGAACGGTAAAAATTGACTGGCTTTGAAGTCGGGTGTCGCGACTTTGTGGTCTCCAAAAGATCGGTATCAGCCATGCGATTGTTCAGAAGACCATTCAAATAGCTAGCCGTGTGTCTTCAATTTTGCTATGTCATATTCCAGGGTTGCAGAGAGCGTAAGTGAGTATAACCCTTGGAGTATCGGATATGTTCTCTAGCCAAAATGATATGAACTGTTTTGTATTTTTGTCCCTAGCCAAAACGATGTTAACCGAGGGAGAAAAAATGACCAACTGTTGGTGTCCCTAACCAAATTAACCTGACTTATTTGTTTGTGTCAATAGCATGTTTTTGAATTTCTGTCCATACACAAAATGACCAACTGTTGGTGTCCCTAACCAGATTAACCTGACTTATTTGTTTGTGTCAATAGAATGTTTTTGAATTTCTGTCCATAGACAAAATGACCAACTGTTGGTGTCCCTAACCAGATTAACCTGACTTATTTGTTTGTGTCAATAGCATGTTTTTGAATTTCTGTCCATAGACAAAATGACCAACTGTTGGTGTCCCTAACCAAATTAACCTGAATTATTTGTTTGTGTCAATAGAATGTTTTTGAATTTCTGTCCATAGACAAAATGACCAACTGATGTTAATGTTAAGTTTGTTTATGAAACGATTTTTTTTGTATTTATGTTCATAGCCTAAATCAATAACTATTGGGTGTCCCTAGCAGATTTATGTAGATTGTTTATTTTAAATTTATGTTCATAGAACTTTCTTGTATTAGGGTACATAGTTAAAATGATTAACTATTTGGTGTCCCTAACCAAATTGATGTTTCTTGTATTTGTGTCAAACTGTTTCCTTTGTACCCCAAGCCTTAGTTACGTGAACTGGTCTTCTGTTCATAGAATCTTCATGTAAACGTGTCTGCAGCCAAAATAATAAGACATGTTTGGTATTCTTGGTTCCAATCAAACTGATGTGAACTGCTAGATATGTTGTCAATAGCCAACATTTTATTATCATTTCGGTGTATCTGTCACCATTACAAATGATATGAGGTATCTGTCTGATAGAAGAACGACATGAAAGATGTTGGAACATAAGTGCGTCAAAGCTGAATGACCTTATTTTGTCTTGTTCTTGTGTATTTGTGATCGTAGCCAAAAGAATAATAGGAGGTGTTTGGTATTCCTGTCCCTAGCCAAACTGTCATATCTCCTTAATTATAGACAAAAATAATACGAGCGGTTCACATCAGGTCATACTGAATTTTATTATATGCATGAACATTTCTCGCAATCACATTGGTCGGATCCTATACACGTGACCAGTCCTCAAAAACTCATGTAGACTGATTATCCGGTTAATATCGATTTCTAAATATAGCCTGTATGGAAATTCCCCGGAACCTGTCCTAGCACATGCGCAGTTAGATTGGAACGCGATCTGTCAGACGACATTAGAACATGATTGCTGGCGAGCGTTTCTCCTCCGTTAGGAAACATTACCAAAACTATTCGAGGATAAAGATGCTGTTAGCGTAAAAAAGGCCATTGAACACGCAGTGCATGTCCTCCATGCTTATCCTGAGAAAAATAATCAAGACTATGCCTTCGAAAGCTACAATGATGAACTGGTGTATTCAAACCTGGCTAAAATTTACACGGAGGCACGCGTACAAAAATCAGAACTTTAGTTTAGTTTAGTTTTATTGAAAGGGTTAAAGAAATATGCCCTATGTGACCTGCCTTGGGCAACTTTGTTTATCAAGTGAGGGAACACTTATTATATCTTATATATACATCCAAGCCTAGAAATTATAACCGCAGCTGTGGATGTCTTGTTGGTACATGAGTCAATGCATTTTTTTTTTGTATGTTTCTGTCTCCATTGGTTCAGATAAAAAAGTCACGGATGCAATTTGATGTTTAGGATCCCTGTACCGTTGCCAATTAAATCGTTGGAAACTGTTTTATACGGTCTGACTGTAGCTTTGAAAAATAAATTCCGAAAAAAACGATACCTTGCGAGACTTGTTTGATAAATGATAAAGATGAACTAAACAAAATACAATAAACAAAAGGGTCCGATGAGTGAAAAATAGTAAGGCTAGACCGGGTATTCGAGAGCTGAGCATCATTTTGTATTGACATTGCTCTAACCGATTGAGCGACCTAGTCAACGGAAGTGCCATGGCCCAATTGTGCTACAGTTATATCGAAACGGAAGTTAAGGTGAGGTTACTGTATATAAGAAAATCATCAGTGCAGTGGGGACAGGGATGCATAAGTAACAGTAAATGATGAAAAAAATCAAATAAGCCATATATCTGAAAAATAATGACATATTTGTCTTTACATCTATTTGTAAGTAGGAAACAACTTCGATACATGAATGCCGTGAACCGATTGTTGACGTCATCATTATTATGACGTCATAATTGTTACGTTAGATACCAATGACCCTCCCTTGGCGATAGCTGTTCTATTCATTGAACAAACACACACGACACATACATTATTTGAACTTAACGCTGAATAATATTAAGTGTAATTGAATCTATTAGATGAACAGATTCGAAAAATGGTAAAATATGTATAAGAACTGCTTTCAGTTGGCATTCATAGGCAATATGAGATTTAACTGGACAAAGGCAACTCCAACATGAAGCGCTAGCTCTTCATCGAATTTGTCTTTGTCCAGTGGTCATTCATATTGCCTATGAATGCCAACTGAAAGCAGTTCAATGCTTCAATAAAATAACCTGATAATCTGAACACCGGGAAACTTTTGCAGAGTCAGTAATAGGGATGTACGTACGGTCAAATTCTGTAAACATTGTGTGAATGTATTCGACCCTCCCCCTAGTTTCATCTGAGTCCTAGAAGGACGAAACAGCTGTATGATGCAGTGTAATTCATGTTTGGCATACTGTATCTATTACTAAAGGTCATTCATATGTGTGTTTGTGACGTTCATCTTTCATAATCTGAACAATCTTGTTACGATAAAACTAAAAAAAAGTTAAATATATATAATTTTAATATACAACCAAACCAAAATTACACAATATTTGGTAAATCAAAAGTTACGACATACGTGTTTACGTTGAATTTAATACATTATTCCTAGTTTCACAAAGTCTCTCAAAAATAGCTTCCCAGGAAACTTCTAAAGCGCCAAATAAAATAAATTGAATTTAGTGTTTTCAAAATGGTCAGCGCATACATTTGTACTTAGATGTTTCTCCTAATCAGGGGCTGCGGTGTCGAGTGGTTAAGTTGTGTGACATCTTTGATCAATAACCCTCAACCACTGAGTCGCGGGTTCGAGGCCTACGTCGGGCACTCGCTTGGCACTGACCGCAAATCGATGTTTTTTCTCAAGGTATTCCGGTTTTCCGCCACCACCAAAGACAAACAAACCAAATCTCTATACAGTACATCGAATCCATGAATTAAATGTCATTTACACTTGTAATAGATAACTTGATATGCGGTAACACGATATTTTTTGAAAATATCAATTATAACTGTGTTGATTATTGATTGACCACACTGTACTTCAAGAAATCAAATATACATGAAAAGGAAATCTGCCATTAACCAGAACTGATCTTCAGGTGTGCATAAAGCTAAACATGACCATTTTAAACTTTACAAGATCTTGGATTATTGGCACCTAGTTAATATGTTATTATCATTAAATTGTGTCACAACTGTTATATTGGAAGAATAAAATTAGCATATTAATATGCTTGAAGCACATGTTCAAACGTTTGATTTCTCCTTCAACGACTAAATGTGTACTTCTTCTTTAGGAAGAGTTTGATGGTTTTGTTTCTGAAATGTTTATTGCATAAGATGTAGATAACGGGAGTTAAAGCGCTGCGCAAAAACTGAAAGGACGCCTTACCGCTTTTGATTAGCGTTTCATAGTAGTTGGTCTGGATATAGCGAATAATGACTATCACACAGTAGGGAACGAATAAGACCATGGGGAGGAGAGTCACGAGGAAAAGCATCAATGTCGTCTTGTACATATGTCTTCTTTTGATCATTTGTGTTCTATTTTCGCGCACCTTTGACAAACAGATGATTTTATATGCTACACATATATAGCAGAAGATAAGAATAACGTCAATCAGGAGACCCCCGGCCAACAAGACACTTGTGAAGATCAGCGGCAGATTTGAGGTTGTGTACCCGTCTTCAATCAGACAGAGGTGCATCTTGATGCAAATGTTCGGGAAAGAAGTTTTCATGATTCGTGTTTGCGTTCCATACAACACTGCTGCTGGGAAGGCCGCCACAATTGCCATGACTACGGCTACTGCAACGGCTATCTTGGCATGAATATTGGTCTTTGCCGGTTTTAGAGGATCACATATCCTACATTGTAATGTATCTATTAATTGCTATAACTAGCAGAGTGAAGGACGAGGAGTTGTTCATCAGGAAAGTGAACATCCGTGCAAATTTGCAACGTGACGGATGATTAAATTGTACAACGTTCAATATGATATCGATTTCAAACGCCATGGAAACACAAATACAAAGGTCAAACGCCGCTAACGCCATGATAAATAACCGGGTCGTTGTTTTACGCCATCTTCGCCAATAAACGTAGAAAACGACCAGGTTCCAGGGACACCGATCACAAACATCATAATTGTGAACACTAAGGATGGCATTAGAATCTCCTCAACGACTTTATCGTTGATGCTGTTTAGTACTTTGTCAGGGGCAAATATGAGGCATGTACTTGGATCCGGCGTTGGCCTTGCGGTAGTCACATTTAAGTCCATCGTTGAGTTCCATGTAGGCAGCTTCGCGTTTATTGCAGTCGAAATGTAACTTTCCGTTGTTATAGCATCGCCTGTAATCCAAAGCGACGATGTATCTCCAAACGTTGAGGTCAAAGTGTAATTCATTGGGAGTGTTACGTTCTCCGTTGGCGGTGTTGTGATATTTGCAACACCGGTCATCTGCAAGAATAAAATAAGAAAACAGTATAAAAATTGTTGTATTATTGGTGTTATGATACAACTATTATCTTACTATAAATATAAAACACACACATGTTTTTAAATTAACCTATTTCTTTTTATAAATATATAATTTAAACACAGAATAATTACGCCAGGTAGTTCAATCCTTTTAACCTTTCAGATTTGCATATTCTAGTGTATATGATACATTACCGTTTTCACATCCTCGAAATCCCCCAGGTTACGCTCACTAAGTGCATTTCCTACACCCCAGGAATACGTCATAATGGAAGAAAAGGATGCCATTTCCATGTCAGGCGGTGCTGATCGGCAAATGTACGCTTTTATTGATAGCGTCATGTTATCAGTATTACTTCAAAACGTTTACAGATCAAATTTAATCCCTGTCATTTTCGCTGTAACGCTGAACATGACGCTTGCTGATATAAAATTGAGTTAACCAAACGCGATCTCGTATAAGGGACAAGTAAAAATAAAACAAACACTCTCCAGGACCATGTATACTACTCACATGTTGCTAAAGATCACTTTTATTTTTGGGCATATGTGAAAATAAATATTTTATTTAGTTTAAACTGAGATTATTTTTGAAAAATTGATTGTTCTTTAATTCATCAGCATACAAAAAATCCATAAAATCGTAACTACAGTCGGAAAATGAGCCACAGGAAAAGGGTTACCCTTAAAATTGGTTACAACGAGGTACTCACTAAAACCCTTAAACTGAACAAAACTCATCCTAAATAAACAGAAACTGTTTTAATATCGAGTGTGACGCCCATGAGCATTAATTACAGCTTCACAGCGTCTGGGCATGCCCTGAATGAAATCGCGTATCCGGTTTTCTCGGATAGCGTTCCACTCAGCTGTTCCCCGCTCCTGGAGCGTTCTTGGCTAAGCATTTCTGGCAGAGAGAGCTGTCTCCAGCATGTCCCACACCAGCTCGATGGGATTTAGATCCGGCGAGCGGGCTGGCCAATCCATTCGTTGAATAGTCTCATACTGTACATACTGCTTAGTCACCCTTGCTCTATGTGGCCTAGCATTATCGTCCATAAGGATGAAGTCAGGGCCGATAGCGCCAGCGTAGGGTCTGACATAGGTATCAAGGATTTCATCGTAGTAAATCCGGGACGTAACGGTATCATTATGGAAGACATGGATGTCAGTTTTCCCAAGAAGGCTTATGCCACCCAACACCGTCACTGAACCTCCGCCATATCGGTCATGTTCCAAAACGTTACCTGCCTGGAACCTCTCCCCATGTTGTCTCCATACTCTAACGTGCCTGTCGGTGAAGTCGAGACAGAATCTGGACTCGTCAGTAAAAAGAACCGGTTCTCGTTTCCTAAAGAGTTCAAGTGCTGTGAGCTTGGGCCCAATCTAATCGGTCCCTAACATGGCGGGCAGTTAAGGGAACTCGTATTGTTGGTCTACGTAACCTTAAACCAGCATCTTGAAGACGGTCCTAACTGTCTGAGTGGCTACTCGGGTACCAGAAACATTTAGGAGGTCATTTCGTAAAGCTGTGGCAGTCTGGAACCTGTGACGCCGTGCCTGTATGAGCAAATATCGGTTCTGGCGCTGCGTTGTAGCCATAGAACAACCTCCAGCATGACGTCTGGAAGGGTTTCCGTTAGTTTGGAAACAATTCCACATTCTTGCCGCCACACTTTCAGACACCCCAAGGTCTGCTGCAACCTGATGTTGCGACATGCTAGCTTGCAGCATTCCGATGCTCCTATTTATTCGACCGTCATTAAACCGTTGTCTGGTTCTTCTTTGTGCCATATTAAAACAAATATTTCCTTATAGCACGGAAATATCATCAGTAAAGAGGACACCATTTTGTATTATCCGTGACAGCTCATGCTATGGGCAGATTGGTCAAGTGGTTGACACTCCGGCCTTCCACGAAGGCGCATGAAATATTCAGAGAAAGTGTTTTTCTCATACCCACACGACACCAACAACCCAGGTGGAGTATGAAATATTCTGGGGGGATGTTGCGGTGTCTGTGATGTAGCATATATAAATGATACCGTTGGAAGCACGGTCCCACTACAAACAGAACACAATACATCTCCAGCACACAAGCAGGCATACACACATAGGGAGATATTAGCCAGCTGGCATAGGACTAGTAGTTAGCGCTCGATTAAGGTAGCTTCCTCAAAATTGTATTGGTTAATGTATATGCTAATTGTATTGATTGCATAAATTATATATATGAACATTAAAGCACTTTAGAGTGGCTTATTCTAGCTAGATAGGGTGCTATATAAAATGTTATACATTATCATTATTATTAATATTATGTTTGCAATGAGGCAAAAAGTAGGGAGAGGCAGAAGCAAACCAGGAATAGGATAGGGACGGGTTGGTTCGACGAGCATTAAGTACAATACGATATTACTCCATTATTTATAAGTCATGCATGATGTCCATTATCATGCAATGCAAATAGACGAGTGGCAGATAAAACGGGATCTTAAGTTTGAGGAAGATCAGTCAAGGTAAATCCTCGATATCCAAGGGTTACGCTCACTTTCATAGCAAAATCGAAGGCTCAATGTGCAGCACCTTGTGGATGAGACGAGAAAACTAGTTTGATCGTTTGATGTACATCAAAAGAATATCGCAGTCACGTAACGGTAAAACGTACTGGCTTTGAAGTCGGGTGTCGCTCCTCTGTAATCTTCAAAGGACAATTATCAGCCTAGTGATTGTGGGTTACCTGACACCAAACAAATAGCTAGCCTTATGCCTTCAATTTTGCTATGACATATTGCAGGGGTGTATCCAATAGAATCCAAGATATTTGATGGCAAAGAGAGCATCCGAAGATTAGAAAACACATAAAAATGAACCAAAGAAAGAATGTTTATTAGCAATAACGTATCATATGAGCAAGGTGTGAGATCCAAATAAGGAATGAATAGAGTACAAGAAAGGATCGAAGAAGGAGATTTAAAAGATCCAAAGAGGGGAGAGACAGGAACGGGTCCATACATATTCAGTAAAGGTTTGTTCTTCTTACCGGGCTGAACGTTCTTCTCACATCTAAAGTCGTATGAGGACATGTGTCAAGAAAGATACTGTCGAAAAGAAAGGGTACGGGTAAATAGAAGAGCAAAAAGGCAGAGGTTCCATATGTTCTGATCGGCATTGGATATATTTTGGTTTCTGCAACATAAATCAATTTGTATTTCCAAATTTTTTGCCTTAGCATCACTGAGAAAGACGAAACAGCTGTATAATGCAGCCTTAATATTCATTTTAGCATACTGTTATATTACCATATTTTGCAAGTGCAATCATATGTGTGTTCGTGCAACCCCTAGTATAGGTCATGTACACTAAATAATGTTCTTTGGGTAACAAGCAGACAGTGGGATACAACAGGCTTAATCTTCACCCGATTTTGGGGTGTTTTTTTAATAGGTGAAAAGGGATACTTGTATTATTTAAATTATGTATTAGCAAATACATAAGCACCCAAAGGTGGGTATCAAAAGATGGGTTAGCAGGAGGTAACGTTTTCTAGCTAGACACATTGATAAAAAGGAAACGATTTTGATAGTCTGGTCTACTTTGTTCTTCTTTAGAATATACGGATCCATATATCAATATCTAGCATACTCACGGGCTATCAGAATGCGAATATTTCCTTCCAAAAAAGTAAAAGCGACTTGATTAAATGTTTGGGGATGTTTTTTAAAAGTAAAAATATTGCTTTTTAAAATGCTGCGAGTAAGAAAAATGTACGTCTTCAACAAAAATTTAAAAACAACACAATTTTAAACGTAAATATTTGTAAAGCGCTGTTGAGGACAAGAACTTGTTTTTACTATATCTTTGACAGTTGGTTGTATTTCTCTGCCTAAAACTTTCTAATTTGTATTCTTTAGTTTCAGATCGAGGATTTTACATGTACCGATCACAAGAAGTGGGTTGGAACATATGGTTTGTGGTTGTCTTTTGTTGATCAGAATAATTTTCCCAATTCTTGTACGTAAATGTAATCTTCAGTCCCCTTTCGGCGGCCTCTCGATTGTTTCTGTGTGCTAGCAATGAAAAAATTGTTTTGTAATCTATAAACATCATCATTGGAATTGCAACTTTAATATATAAAATAATAGGAGGAACGGATATGGATTTTTAAGTGCATCAAAGTGAACACAGATGGTTTGCATGGAAGGTGGTAAAGGCTAAATACAAATAAACCAGATACATAAACTACTTCGATTTAGAGTAAATAATTACAATCGTTTTTGAGAAGCAGTGAAACAATTTTTCAGCAACTGAAAGACCAGAGTGGCTATGCAATATTAAGATCAATGAATTAATCTTAAAAGATAAATATTTCACTACTTACATGGTGTAAGTCCAAAAGAATGAATAAATGTAACTTTACAACAATGCCATGACAGTAATAATCAACCTCTTCACTTCAACTGTAGCATGCCAATTTCTAAGTACAGTCGAACCTCGTTATCTCGAAGTCGACGGGATCGCTGGAAAACTTCGAGTTATCCGAGTATTCGAGTTAAGCGAGTTCATATGTTTGGCATAAAGCTTGGTAAAGTGTTTGGTCAAATATGAGGCTATCAATACGTTGACTGTCGGAAAAATCAACAACTTATATAAACAGTCGATAAATGACAAAAAGATAACGATATAAAATAAAAATAACAATTTATTCATAATCATATTCATTAATTGATACAAATCAATGTTACAATAAACACACATACAAACAGGAAGAACGTCTACTGTAAAACTTACATGCTGTCTCCGACCTCGCTATGCTGATAGCGGAAATGAAAGTGCGCAGGTCTTTACACAAATCACGGTATTGGAGCGTACATGTAAATGATGTTTTTAATGAGTACACGCGAAATGGGTTAATCAGGAAACATATCAACATTTATAGATCCCAATGACACTTGACATCTCCTGGAAAGGCGAGAATACTATGCTAATTTTAGATAAATTAATTGAGAACTGTGAGTTAATTGATGAACAATTGAATGTTGATTTAAATAACCAAGATGCAGTTGATGAATGTGTGAATAATATAAGTATATTAAATGATTGTACATTACCTTTTTGTGAGTGTAGAGATACCCCTCTGAGAAACTCCCGCGATCACCGCACTAAAACTGTTGTTATTGAAGATAAACCGTGGATAACTCCTCGGTGCAAAGATCTATATACTGAATACAGAAATTCGTTGATTAATTTTAACCGGGATAAATCAAATCAAAATTACAATATATTAATAACCGCCAAACGTAATTACAAAAGGTTGGTGTTTAAACTTAAAAGAGATTATAAACGATATGAAGGCGACATGCTGGTCCTTTTGAAAAGAAATGATCCAAGAAAATTTTACAGTATCTTTAATAATCGGAAGTCGAACAGAGCTATGAATACACTCACAATAGATGACTTCTATAGACACTTTAAATATCTGGCGCAAAAGGAGAATGATGGCGCTGACCAACATGTTCCTAATGTTAATATAGAGTCAGTTTATGAAGATCTTGATTCTAATATCACAACAAAAGAAATTGTTAAAGCCATTGAAAACCTGAAATCAAACAAAAGTTGTAGTGAAGACTTAATCATAAACGAAATTTTTATTCAAGGAAAGCATATTCTGGTGCCATATTTGGAACGGTTGTTTAATGCTATTTTTAGATCTGGGTTTTTCCCTGAATCTTGGTCACAAGCATGTATTGTTCCTGTTTTTAAGAAAGGCTGTATTAACGACACTAATAATTATCGTGGTATATCACTTGTAAGCTGTTTTGGTAAATTATTTACATCAATCTTGAATAATAGAATTATGACATGGGAAAAAGAAAATTGTATAATAACAGATGCTCAGTTTGGTTTTAGAAAAGGCAGTTCAACCATTGACGCCATATTTGTTTTACAAACATTAATTAACAAGAAATTGCGTAAAAAAGAGAGACTTTACTGTTGCTTTATAGATTTAAAAAAAGCATTTGATTTTGTTAATAGAGGAAAACTGTGGAGTAAATTAATACACCAAGGTATTCGTGGAAA
>NW_018408880.1:516041-633725 GCF_002113885.1 Mizuhopecten yessoensis
GGTTTTCACCCTTTCAACTGATCCAAGTATCCCCCCGGTGGAGCCGGGTCCTTCGTTGGATTGCTCAGTTGATTTCGACATTCCGAAATGGGTATGAGTTAATCAGGAAACATATCAACATTTATAGACCCCAATGACACTTGACATCTCCTCAACACGACGTACTCAATAATAATTATCGTATTGTTCCTATAATCCCTCAATTAATTATCAGTGTCACTGCCATACAAGCTCCTGTAAAAACATAAATCGACGAACCAGTCCTAGGTTGTGATTTTTACTGTGGAGCTTATTTACGCATGACCGCACACAGTGACCCATTTACCGGTTAGAATGTGTCGGCAGCTTTGGTGTAAATAATATGCCATTCAAATTGTTTACGGGCTCGCAGTGAGTACTAATTGTTGTTAATCTACATTGATGAAGTCTGTTTCTTTATTTGAACAAAGTGTTTTTACAGTCAAACACATTTTAATACAATAAGTTTAATCGAAGTAATTATGACCGAGCGTAAGCTGCTCTATGAGAACGATGTTTACCGTAGCACTGCGTCTAATATGTATCAAATAATTAAAGAATATATGATCGACTTGTGAATCTTAAGAAACTTCGAGGTAAGCGATATTTTTATGTAGGATTTACGTTGTTGGGACCGATATTTCACTTCGAGATATCCGAGTTATTCGAGTTTTCAGAGTTCGAACTATCAGAGTTTTTATTACTAAGATTAAGAACAGTTTAGGCCGGGACCGATGAAACACTTCGAGTTAAACGGGGTCTTCGAGTTAAACGAGTTCGAGATAACGGGGTTCGACTGTATAACCTTCCCGAAATGAATTCCTACGTACAGTGTAATCCTTTGAAACCCGATTTCGTCAACATAAACTCACATACAAACTGACATTAAAGACAGGAAAATCGCCTTTGGTAATCGCTACAGTACCTGGTAATATATGGTTTGTGGTCTGACTGCAATTACATGTGGAATGGTTGTAAGGGGTTTAACTCCTATCAACAGCTAAGCCAATGGATCAATGTCATGTGTTAATTGCTTTAGCATCTGGCTGGATATGGGTCGTGGTTTGGTTTTTATTTTATTTGGTTTTACGTCCTATCAACAGCTCAAGTTATTTCAGGACGTGCCTCCATGTTTGTTGTGTTTACGTTTGTGCATGTGATGGAGGCATGGTATGTTGGTTCATTTGTCTCCTTGTGAGAGCGGGGATCTGTTGCCGACTTTACAGTGCTATTTCACTGAATTACCATGCCGAAGGAACCCGGCACCAGCGTTCCACCCGGTCACATTATACTGAGGACGGGCTAACCAGTGAATGTCTTTACCTTAAACGCTGAACGTTAAGCAGGTAATAACTACCATTTGAAGGACTTTAGTATGTCCCGGCCAGGGGAAAGAATCCATTGCCAATCAATACACTAGATAACGAAATATTATTGGAAGTAGATAAACGTATAAAATACTAACTGCTAGAATGGGAACAGCATTTCTATTATGGTCTTGTTTGTGTATTTTAAGCAGAAGGGACAAAAGCGAATCCTTATTCTGCAAGAGTTTCCATAAGTCGCCTCTGACAACAAACGGTGTGTAACAGTGGTTTACAGCAGGTTTATTGTTTTCGCAATCCCCGACCTGCTTGAGTGAATATATATCTATTTACTGAACCATTCCCATTTTTTTATCGACCATTCGTTTGATTGCGTTCCTTGGTTACACGAAATATCATTGCCCATATCATTTGTATATAAAAGATTAATACTACAACAAATCAACTGCCTTACACCCAACTTGTTTTTTTTTTGCATCTCCTCTCATTGTGAATATAAGAGCTAGTGATAACAATGCAATGTAATCCTCTCTAGCTTAATGACGGCATTTTCAGCAAAAAAGGAAATCAACAATTATAACTGCGTAATCTTTCTGTCATCTTTTCATCTTCCACTCCTATCTGCCAAGGTACACGAGATATTAAAGCTTATGCATAATAAAGTAATATCACAAAACATTACTGCCTTATCCCCGTCCCAACTCCTGTTCTGTTTTACCTATCCCCTCTTGCTTTCTATTGGACACTTGAGCTGTCATATCTAATACACAAAACATCGTCATCCCCTTAGCTGACGACATTTTCATCATTATAAGGAAATAAACAATTAAATCTGCTTGCAGTAAACCAGCCGTGTCACAGCCAATAACGTATGTGTGTGGTCAGCTACGTCACCAGGTCAACCCTTGGATAGACAGTCTGATACTGATGCCGGCAGACGTCCACTCTCGCTGCGTATACAGCGTCGTAAAATAACCGACAAGGTAAGATATATTTTCATACTACAAAACTCTTTATTTTGTCATCAGCTTATAATTGTCGCCTGCAGGATATACATAATTTATTCCAAGGCTGTTTTTAACTGCATAATTATTTCTGTGTATTTATTATCATGATATCTAGATCGATATAATATTTTTACACATATATAATGTAAAAATATACACTTTTATAGCAACTGAATTCATAGCCATCGAACCATCCTCGATACTCCAGGAGTTCCGCTCAATTTTCCTTTCTGCACTCCTTAAATATGTCAAAGCAAAACTGAAGACACAAAGATAGTTTGATGGTCTCAGGTAAAACCACCTGATCAATCGCTAGGCTGATATATATTCTTTGAAGAGTACATAGGAGTGACACCCGACATCAAAGTCAGTCAATTTTACCGTTACTCGACCGCGAGATTCTTTCGGTGTACATAAAAGACTCGAACTAGTCTTCTTGTCTCATCAGCAAGGTGGCGCACACTGAGCCTTCACATTTGCTATGACATAGTTCATGGGTGCAGAGCGCGAAAGAGAGCGTAACCCTTGGATTATCGAGGATGCCATCACATTGGTAATTTAAAAGATTTTTTGTTTGTTTAGAATTCCTTCTGCATGAGTGCTGATAACAACATTTTTAAGACAGCTTTATCTTACATAGTTTAACCTATATTCAACTTGTATGATTCCGTTATATGAATTACTCCTATTATTTAGAATCTTATGTAAAGAGGTCACGGAAGAGATAAAAGTTGATCTGCTGCCGATATTGCAATACTAGAGATCTTTTTTGTTTCATTTCTGTCTTTTTCCACCTAGGGTCCCGTTTCATATTACCCCGCCTGTGGCGAAGGCATTTAACTCAAAACAAACTGTTGAAGTAATAACTAAATTATTGTCAACGTGTTAAGTGAATAATGTTATTCGACATAAAAAAAAAGATCTGTCGTTAAATTTGTAGTATATTCCTATTATTCATTCTGACTCGTAACTGAATGCAACAACAACTGGTGACTTTACTGTAAATTGGTTCGGTTGGTAATAAATTCAGCCGTATAGCATCGAGTCATTCAAGGAATGGGTTCATGATAATAGAGCTACTCGGATTTAATTGGAGACAATAACGCATTTTTGGTTCAATATTAAATAACTAGTGCTGTAGAGAATCAAATGTTTACCTCAGCTGAACTTTTGCCCTCTTTGTAATGAGGACGAATCTATCATGATTGCAAAAATTAGTACATACTACAGCAACAATTGCAATTGTAGCGTAAAGGGCGAAATATGCACTTGGCGAGCATTGATTTTATCGGTAAAAGGCGAAAATTTGAATTGGCATACAATGTTTGAATAACAGTATGTACTCAATGCACTTACATGATTACTGTAGATCATATACTTAGTTTCCAGAAGTGGCTCTTCCGTAATTTCTTATAGGGATGTATCATTCAGTTATATGTATGACTTATAGTTCGATTGGAATTAACAACCGCTGCTTGGTGTGAACGTACGCGAAAATGCATATATTTAATCTAATGTATACAAATCTTATACGTTATGGGGTACTGCATGTACATATGCATTTACGTTAAAAACAATTCACTACTACATGATTTCTGCCTCTACAATATTGTGCATACGACCCTACAACAGTCTCTTGCAGAACAACATTCGCTTCTCAAAATATAGTCACACATGGGGAATATTTACCGGGAATGTACATTAACAGTGGCCTCATGTTTTATCAATGAAATTAGTTAATTCAAAAACATGTGTGTGCTCTATAGATGACGTCAGTTACTATCTGTATCATAACACCTATTAGACGGCAATGGTTATAATTTTCATTTTATTTTATTCTTGCAGATGGACAGTCTTGCAAATATCACAACACCGCCAACGGAGAACGTAACACTCCCAATGAATTCCACTTTGACCTCAACGCTTGGAGATACATCGTCACTTTGGATTACAGGCGATGCTATGACAACGGAAAGTTATATTTCGACTGCAATGAACGCGAAGCTGCCTACATGGAACTCAACGATGGACTTAAATGTGACTACCGCAAGGCCAACGCCGGATCCAAGTACATGCCTCATATTTGTCCCTGACAAAGTACTAAACAGCATCAACGATAAAGTCGTTGACGAGATTCTAATGCCATCCTTGGTGTTCACAATTATGATGTTTGTGATCGGCGTCCCTGGAAACCTGGTCGTTTTCTACGTTTATTGGCGAAGATGGCGTAAAACAACGTCCCGGTTATTTATCATGGCGTTAGCGGCGTTTGACCTTTGTAATTGTGTTTCCATGGCGTTTGAAATCGAAATCATATTGAACGCTGTACAATTTAATCATCCGTCACGTTGCAAATTTGCACGGATGTTCACTTTCCTGATGAACAACTCCTCGTCCTTCACTCTGCTAGTTATAGCAATTGATAGGTACATGAGGATATGTCGTCCTCTAAAACCGGCAATGACCAATATTCATGCCAAGATAGCCGTTGCAGTAGCCGTAGTCATGGCAATTGTGGCGGCCTTCCCAGCAGCAGTGTTGTATGGAACGCAAACACGAATCATGAAAACTTCATTTCCAAACATTTGCATCAAGATGCACCTCTGTCTGATTGAAGACGGGTACACAACCTCAAATCTGCCACTGATCTTCACCAGTTTCCTGCTGGCTGGTAATATCCTGATTGACTTTATTCTCATCTTCTGCTATATATGTATAGCAGTTCAGGTTATCCGCAGAGGACAGTTCAATGACGGCTGTTTGTCGAAGGGTCGCGAAAATAGCATCTCGTCAACTGCAACTGACCATGACGTTTTAGAATCAACCGACAGTCCTTACAAAGCCACGCCAATCGTCCTTGCTCGTCAGGCCTCTCTGGCATCTTCAGAGGTCAATGGCGATATCAACAAAGCAGAAGGGAAAACACATACCAGAAATGTCAATGGAAGTACATCTCGTTCAACGGGAGGTTCAAGTATAAATTCGAAGCCATCAGCGTCATTCAAGAGATCTCAATTCAAAAAACAGCGATCGATGTCAACACAGAGCATTGAGAGTAGACGTGCCCAGATGTACAAGACAACATTGATGCTTTTCCTCGTTACTCTCCTCTTCATGGTCTCATTCATTCCCTACTGTGTGATAGTCATCATTCGCTATATCCAGCCCAACTACTATGAAACGCTGACCAAAGGCGGTAAGGCATGCTTTCAGATCTTCCTCAGGACCTATCTGCTGAGTAGCGCTTTAAATCCAGTTATCTACAGCTTCCTCAGTGAACAATTCCGAAACGAAACCATCAAAATCTTCAAGAGTACATTCTGTAAGAAGAAGTATGCATTTACCCGTTGAACGGAATGATTTAAGGTTTGAACAAGCTGATCAGACTTGACTTGTTACACTGACAAAATATTTGTCAAATTTCTTCCTATACAGCTGTTGTAGAAAATAACTAACCGAGCAGGTGGCAACAATCCAAATTGTTGTAGCATTCCAAATGTGCATGTCGGAACATGTGTATGATGGTATATTCCTCTGGATATGTATATGTCATTTTGTTTAATGCAATGTGACCTAATTAATGTGTCAACAAGGTTACTGAAAATACTATGATTTGTTATGACATTTTCGAGTTGGCGGAAATACTCTAACTCCAGCTAACACATGGAGATACCAACAAAGCAGAAGGGAATACACATGGATGCGCGTCATTAAATGATCTAAGCTGTTGATATGACGTTGACACTGATAACACAAAATCAAACCGGTAGCACATTTCGAGGTGTCTGCTACAACTGTCAAGGATTTCACTCTAGAAGCCTTTATTCCTGTTTAGGGTAATAACGACGTAAATATGTAAACTTTATGTGTCAATCATTTCATTCATATGTTCACGTGATGGTCAAGTGGTTAAGGCGACTGACTTTCTACGATAATTAGCTCTCCACCACTAGGTCGTTGGTTCGATGCCTACATGGGGCAGTCGCCAGGTACTGGCCGCAGGTCGGCGAATTTTCTCCGGGTACGCCGGCTTTTCTCCACCACCAAAACCTTACACGTACTTTAATGACGTTGATAGGACGTAAACACAAACAAACAAATCATATATTCGTTAATTTGGCGCTTAAAATCTTTCATGGAATCTAAGCATTAAATACTATTTTGAATGTGGCTACCTATTTCTTTACAAATGATATACTGCCAATATTGTGCTTTTTTGTTTGTTATTGAGCCTGTAAGTAAACATGTTGACCACCGTGTAGCTTTATTATTCTTGGCTGCTTAATCGTCGAGATTAGGAACGCAATATCAAGCCTTTTCGCACATTTATTATGGTATTCTTATGTTAGTATTTCATAACATGTCGTTTTAATACATGTTAGACCGATGATGATAGTATAATATTCATAACTACAAATTATAATCCGCAAAATGTTAATTCACTAACTTTCGTGGGGTGTTAATTTCGTTGATTCGTGGGTAATCTTCATCCACGAATTCATAGGTCCACACAATATTGACGACAAGTTTGACATAAAGCCATTCGCCGTATGATTGGGTTCTCGTAATCCACGAATGCATGTACCCACGAAATGATGATTTTTTTGGGAAATTACGACACGACGGCCCAACGAAAATATCTGATTTTACATTAATTTTTTCTGTGCAGTATAACTGTTTGCATCGTCTCCCTAGCCCATGCTGTCGGAGATTTATTGTTTTTAAACATGTTTTCATGAAAGATTCAAAAGAATATTGATTGTTCCTATATATATACAGAAATGTGGTTTAACGAGATTCCACAATGCTATTGTAAATGAGAAATCATTTGGGTCACGTATCCCTCGTTTAAAGACATTGACCTAAAGGGAAGTTTGAATAGATTTCTTTTAAATATTTGATCCGGGTTTTAACACTGAAGCAAACATCAACATACCTTGCCTCCAGCACACATACACACATTTACACTTACACACATTTACACATACATACATACACACATACACACATATACACATACACACATACACACATATACACACATACACACATACACACACACAAGAAAACTGGAGGCACGCCCTTAAATGACCTAAGCTGTTGATAGTACGTCAAACCTTGTACAACCAAACTGTATTACGCTTAAAACAACCAGAACCTTACATGTTGTAGATTTTGTGAATATGTTTTCCTTGATGCATTTGAAAACGATGTAAATAAAATACCATATCTCTGCATTATCGTTGTTTATATTTTTCTTATAGTGTAAACATTGATGTAGAAGGAAGGCGTCGTCTTAAGTATCCAAAGTGTGCCCGATGACAGTTATTAAATCGCAATATACCTAAACGTAAGATACGATTGTGTTGTATGATTGAATTACTCTTATAATAATATGCAGTTTATTGGGATTTTACTACCTGCTCCACGAACGTTTTAGACAATTTATATATTATTCTCTATATATATTAATATTTATTCTAGATATATATGATCTTCAAGAGGGGAAAAATCATATTTGTACAACATTTTCATGTGTTAAATTTAAAGTTTGAACATACGTATCGGATAATCCTGCAATGAATGTAACGGTATATAATAATTTGAATTAGTTTGCTTACCGTACTAGTCATTGAAACGTCACATAGAAGCTCTTATTGATTGTGACACAAGAACTTTTCATAATCCGCACAAAAATAGTTTAGGACATCTGCTACCGCTAGAAATTTTATTATGCATGAAACGATTTTCTTTCATTTTTGTTTTCTGCATGACTATGTATCTGACGATCATAAAAGAAAATATGATGAGTAATTAAACAATAAAATATCTGTAATTCAAAATAACAATTTAAAAATATTTGTGTGATGGAAAAAAGAATTCATTCATTAATAACTGTCTGTTTGTAACTGTTAACAATTTATCACTATAAAAACTGTCTTCGCCCGCATGTCTTTATCGAACTACAACCAATCATTATCCAAACACCTTAAATTACAGTAGTGATATTTTATCATATCTTTATTGCATCCCCGCGAGTCGAGGACTGAGAAAAGAATATACCTTTTGTTAGGCCTACCCAATGCATATTTTAAGAGCTACTGATGTGGGAACCTACTGAAGAATCGAGAATTTGATTTTGTGCCCTTTATTTGGTTATCAAGGCAAGCATAATAAATCTGCTTAACCCATTGCAAAATTTGGGACCTTCATAGGTCTCTTTACTTCTAACTACTGTTTGTTTCCTAGCGCCTCCTTGGCAACACCTTATATTTTGCTTGAGTTTGAATGTTCGCAATGGTTAAGAAGACAATGGGTTCTGACGCCATGCCGAGATATACCAAAGTCCTTTAAAAGCCATGCAACATTTGGGGTAATCTCCACAACTGAGGAACGACAACACAAAAAACAAGGCATGTGGATATGGTTTGTTTGTGATTTTCGTCCTACTAACAGCTATGCTCATTTAAGGACGTGCCAAGTGTTGTTGGTGGAGGAAAGCCAGAGTTCCTGGGGGAAACCCACCGACCAACGGCCAGTGCCTGGCGACTGTCCCACGTAGGCATCGAACCCGCGCCCCAGTGATGGAGGGCTAGCGGAAGCAGAATGTCAGACGCCCTAACCACTTGGCCACCGCGGCCCCTCGGCTTATATAATGTGTTGTGTGTGTTCATTTCTTAATAAATATAATATAACTAACGTTTAAACACAGCATATATGATAGATATATATGGCTTTCACAATGAATATAATCTTACCGTACTTTTAAATATAAACTTACGTACTTTTAAATATAATCTTACGTAGGTTTCTCAGAAACTAAAACCTACAGCATATATGATGTGTTGCTCGTGTATTTCGTATACTTATATATACATAGACACTTATTCAGTCGAGTGCATTTGTATAGCTTTGTCATGATCACAATACACAAAACATCAAGTACCTTACTTCATGTCCTTAGTATTAAGTTGTTCACTCCTAAAATATCAAAATTTACCGGAAGAACTGAAATATGTCCTCAGGAGTGATACTTGATATCAGTAACTTGACAATGAACATGACGATATCATTGTTGTTTAATCTAATGACACGCTCTTCAAAAGCACTTTCTTCAGTTAGTTCATTGTAAACTGTCTAACATATAGGGGGTATATTGTATCAATATTGCTGACACACTTTTCTGTATACAGCGGAAGGAAGCCAAGTAAGAAAGTAAGTAGATCCCACAGATGGTCAAGAGTATTCGACAGATACACACACTTTGCCTTGAGAGAAGCACATAGTTATCATTGTGTATGAAGCTTGTCGCTGTAAGTGTGTTTGTGTGTAAACAAAGCTGTGTACACAAAACGTCTCATTGTAAATTACCGCAAAGGACCTGGACTGACTACATATGTCTTAATTGACATGGACTGCAGTAATTTATGTTTCTGCATACGAGCCATCTTACTCGGAATATATTAGCATATATATAATAACGAAATCAATGAAAGACTTTAATCTTAAACAAAAATAAATAAATAAATATGAATGAATGAATAAAAAATAACAGCTATCAGGATTCCAAAATTTTGTTATAAATACATATTTAAGAACAATTCTTGTAACTTTTGAAGATATTTTTGAGAAAAACCCCTTTGGATATATAAGCAGGCTTTAGACTACCAGGTCCCATATTCATGAAAGCGTTCTCATACTCAAGCACGTATTCTGTGCTCAAATCAATGTTTTTTATTTCTTTTTTAAATCATGTAAGATGATCAAAATGTCAAATGTAAACATTGAAAACAGTGTTCGGCTTTAAGACTCTTCACGTTTTTTCCAAATCATTGACAAAATAATAACTGTATAACGGGAACAAGAAATAGGGTTTGAGCACAATATCCATACTTGAGATTGAGAACACTTTCATGAATACTGACCCAGGTCTTGATCTTAAACATAATCTTCAATAAATAAAAATAAATTTGGTTTTGTTTGGATTTAGGTCCTCACACAGGAAAAGGGGATTACTTGTTGTTGTTGATTTTACATGTATATTAACTATTTGTTCGACGGTTCATGTTTTTCGTGATTTCTTATTATGAAACAATCAACTATCACTGTAAGTATCAAAACATGGGAACTCATCAGTTTTTATTTAGAAAACTTTGTTTGGTTTTCTCTAGTTTACTCTTCGTCTGTTTAAAGATCGAATAGGAATTTGGTACAAGTATTTTGCTGGGATGACTACGGTACGGAGTTTATCAACGAAACATAATCAACAACAACAAACAAATATGTTAATTTAGTTTATACAATATTTATTGAAGAAAAAAGTAGTACAATATATCAAAAGTATGGAAGAGGATTTGGTAATAAGCTCCGAGCTTATGTAAAACCATCTCCTAATTAGTGATGGGCACAGATATATAAATTAGAGTGATCGTGATTATACAGATCAAGGAATGCTGGTATAAAACATAATGTTACTCTCCGAGTACTGATCGTGTGTTTAATGAGTATATAAACATACAACAATTATGATATAATGATATACAGTATGCCACGTATACAGTATAGGTAAAGACTAGGGTAATTATCAATTACATAAATATAAATGGTTAAATCTAGTTAAGGTAAGCACATTGTAATTACATAAATATAAACTAGTAAACCTAGTAAAGGTAAGTACATTGTAATTACATAAATATAAATGGTTAAACATAGAAAAAGAAAGTACATTGTAATAACATAAATATAAACGAGTAAACCTAGTAAAGGTTAGTTCATTGTAATTACATAAGTATAGTTGTTTAAATCTAGTAAAGATAAGTAAATTGTAATTACATAAATATAAATGGTTAAACATAGAAAAGGTAAGTACGTTGTAATTACATAAATATAAACGAGTTAACCTAGTAAAGGTAAGTACATTCTTATTACATAAATATTAATGGTTAAAATTAGTAAAGGTAAGTAAATTGCAATTCCATAATTATCAATGGTTAAATCTAGTTAAGGTAAACACATTGTAGTTACATAATTATAAACGGATAAACCTAGTAAAGGTAAGTATATTGTAATTACAGAAATATTAATGGTTAAATCTAGTAAAGGTAAATAAATAGGGTAAAAAGTAAGTAAATTGTAATTACATAAATATAAATGGTTAAACATGGAAAGGTAAGTACATTGTAATTACATAAATATAAACGAGTTAACCTAGTAAAGTTAAGTACCATTGTTATAGTAAAGGTAAGTAAAATGCAATTCCATAATTATAAATGTTTAAACAAAGTAAAGGAAAGTTCATTGTAGTTACATAAATATAAATGGTTAAACATAGAAAAGGTAAGTACATTGTAATTCCATAATTATAAATGGTAAAATCTAGTAAAGGTAAGTAAATTGTAATTCCATAAATATAAACGAATAAACCTAGTGAAGGTAAGTTCATTGTGATTACATTAATATAGTTGTTTAAACCTAGCAAAGGTAAGTAAATTGTAATTACATAAATATAAATGGTTAAACATAGAAAAGGTAAGTACATGTACATTGTAATTACATAAATATAAACGAGTTAACCGAGTAAAGGTAAGTACATTGTTATTACATAAATATTAATGGTTAAACTTAGAAAAGGTAAGTACATTGTAATTCCATAATTATAAATAGTTTAATCGAGTAAAAGTAAGTGCATTGTATTTACATAATTATAAATGGTTAAATCTAGTAAAGGTAAGTTCATTGTAGTTACGTAAGTATAAACGAGTAAACCAAATAAAGCTAAGTACATTGTTATTACATAAATATAAATGGTTAAACCTAGTACAGGTAAGTACAATGTAGTTACATAAGTATAATCGGCTAAACCCTGTAAAGCTAAGTACATTGTAATTACATAAATATAAACGAGTAAACATAATAAAGGTAAATACATTGTAATTACATAAATATAAACGAGTAAACCTAGTCAAGGTAAGTACAGTGTGATAACATAAAAATAAATGGTTAAACCTAGTAAAGGTAAGTACATTGTAGTTACATAAGTATAATCGGCTAAACCCTGTAAAGGTAAGTGCATTGTATTTACATACATATAAACGAGTTAACCTAGTAAAGGTAAGTACTTTGTAATTACATAAATATAAACGAGTTAACATAGTAAAGGTAAGTACATTGTAATTACATAAATATAAATGGTTAAACATAGAAAAAGAAAGTACATTGTAGTTACATAAGTATAATCGGCTCAACCCTGTAAAGGTAAGTACATTGTAATTATGTAAGTATAAACGGGTAAACCGTTGGTAGTGTAGTATGGTTTACTTTCCTTTCACATTTTCCCGGATTATTTTACCAAGGTAAATATAGATGAACACAATTATCCATTTGCTATAATTTTATACAATTGATAACAAGTTGAAATAGTGTTGACTTGATTTATAATAATCGGTGTAGGGTCAGGAAATATTTTTTGTTTTTGTTTAGAATAATATTGGATGTTTTAGTCATAGCAGCTGCTACGAAAAGGGAGAGATAAGCAAGACAACCCTAACAGTTAATTTAAAATTTCTGTCATTTAAATAAGTAAATAGTTGAAAGTTCATGTTTTTGTTTAGTAGCATAGAAAACGTTTTTTTTTTTTTAATTCTGTAAAACTGCATACATGAGTCATTCAAAACTACATTTTCAGTCACTTTTCTTATCAAGATATTTTTTGTTAACAATCATGAATTAATTTCCGATGATGTTCATATTGCAAGGATTAAATTAGAGTAAACTCACAGAAATCTTTAAAATGTTTCTAGAACTTTGAATTGGATTTATTTTAAATCGAAAGAGTGGTGAAATGGAAATGTATAGGTTACCTATGGAATACATGAATACATAATTACAACTTTATACGATGTTTGTGGTATAGTGTCAATGTTTGGCTACAATAATAATAATGATTTGAGGTTCTTATATACCGCCTTATCACAACCTAGTTCGTAGGTCGTCTCAAAGCGGTTCACAAATTATTATCCATGGTTATAGAGCCTTTGTCACCAACCAATATCTTTCTCAACTCCCTGGGGAGCATACAGCCGGAGCTGCCATTTCGGCGCTCACAGCTAGCATTCAACAATTCTAGCACTGCCCAACCACGTACTCATTTACAGCTGAGAAGACTAGCTAGAACAAGCGGATTAAAGTATCTAGCTCAAAGATACAACACAGTGTCGTGCCGTGCCGTGCCGTGACTCGAACCCACAACCCTTCGGCTCGAACCCGCAACCCTACCACTAGACAACCGTGCCTTCTGGTAGACCATCTTACAAATCTTTACAAACCTGACCGTTAACTAAAACGAATGTATACCATCAACATGCACATGTAATTGCATTAAAGATGTTTGTTTAGTAGTATTTTACCTTTTGAACGGTTCGTAAAGATTATATCAAAGTAGTTATTCCACTTTAGAAATAAAATAAAATTGAACGCAACTGTTACATTACATGTTTTATTACTTCATGAAAATAATGTATTGAAGCTCCAATCCTTAATAATTTTAGTACGTATATTCGTGTACTTGTTGTTGATCTGTGACGTCCGTCAAATTCCGGTTTAGAGTGAATTGATAAGGTTGGTCCATACATCATTTCTCATACGTATTTCCAATTTCCTGTCCATTTCGAGTCAACATCAAATCAATTCTTGAACGCTAGTCTGTAGTGTATATCTATCAAAAACGCAGTTTATAGTTTTAATATTCTCTGTATAAATTAATGTGGCCCCGTAATAAAGGTATCACTAAGACATGTATGCATTTTGTTAAAATCTCCACTATAATAACGTGGTCACCCTTCGGAAACCATATCCTGTTAAATATGTTTGCACACATGTGCTAGGCTGATATTATTTTATGTAAAAATAAAATGATATTCATGTGTCAAGGTATGAAACCTCGGTGACAAAATCAGACCTGAGAAAATAAAATAATAACGGGTGATAGCATGCCCTTCAAATTCCAGTCTCTAATATGTTTTGCAAATATACACAGGGTCTACATATATATCGGAATAGCGGCTTTGGAATACTGGCGAAAAGAATGACTTGAAATTTTAAGAAAATTGTATGACAAATTATCTGCAGGCAAGACATACGATAATTCTTCTGTTCTACGGTATATATATTTTGTATATACGTTAAGTTTCCCCTAATTTGTTTTTGTATACCTGTAGCAGTTGGTTAGAGCGACAGTACAATGACCTTGGTTCAATGGTTCGAATCCTGGTTTAGTCCTGTAATATTTGTACACAACACAAAGACCACTGTCGTTGTTGTTTTCCCCGTTTTTATTTCTTCTTTATTAATTTTAACCTAGCAAATCAATGTTTGAATGTCGGATCAATTATTGAATATTTTCTCGCACAATTCACCTTGCATTGGAAATTAATTTCTCTAATCAATTTTACTATTTACACATTGAAAATCAGCGTTCAAATAGCGAAACAGTAGTTACAAATATTCACTGGTACAGTTCAGCTTGCGTTACAGGATAACTATATTAAAACTATCGAAAAAGTGCTTTAGGTCCATATCGAGCGTTTTCAGAAGAAATACCAAGTGTAAAATTATACTTATGACCTCTCCCATAGTACAGTTATAATGCAATATTTCTTACGATGTTAAACAATGTTTCCTATTGAACAAAAGGTGGTGGCGTTAGGCTTAAACATTCCTAGTTAAGTGGTTCAAGTACATAAATAGAAATAAATAGAACAATATCAACAATTACAAAGTATCCGTTTAACTCTGTAAAATAACCCTTACAGCTTCGGCTACTGTTAAGTGGTTAAGTGGTTAAGGCGTCTGACTGACATTCTGCTATTACTAGCCCTCCACCACTGAGTCGCCAGGTACTGGTCGTAGGTCGGTGGTTTTCCTCCGGTGACTCCGGCTTTCCACCACTACCGCCACCACCACCACGTGCACCCACCAAAAACCTGGCACGTCCTTAAATTACCATAGCTGTTAATAGATCGTCAAACACAAACAAACCAAACCAACGCTACGAGGGCGTCAAACTCCAAACAAACAAACACCATGCAATATGACAGCCTGATTTTTCCTGAAACATTTTGACGTTAGAAAAGCGTGACCTCGTTCGGGGTCAAGAAATGTGCATGCATTGAAGGTCATCTTAAACGACCGAATACTCAGGTGATCATACTAGAGCCAAAACACTAACGGGAATTTTGACGTTATAGGAAGTTTAAAGACGCTTATTCATTCGGAACACTTGGTCGTTTTCTCGTTTTATTTGTGAAAGTTTCATTGAAAACTTTACCTTTGCTAATATTTTGCAATGATTCCTTTATTATGAGTTCAAATTACGATTTTGGTAAAGTTATCTGCGTGTTTCTTTTCCAAATGAGAAACCCATCTAAATCGACGCAAATACTGGTAGAAAGGCGAAGTCGACAGCGCACTCATCTTTTACTTAGAAGGCTTGGGTCCGATTCACCGATCGGACGTGAATTAGAATTGGGTCACGTGGGTTTTTCTCCGGGTCCTTTTGATTGCTTCTACATTAAGACTCCTTGCGCGCTAACATCCAGGCAAACAAGAGTGATTAACAAAGTTGATATAACTTGATTAATAGATGTTGTAAAATAAGTTTATATTAACTAACAACAAAACAAACACTATTGAAAGTATTTATCAGCAGTATAAAGTTGAAATCTTTTAAGAAAGATGCAATAAACAGGTAATGCGTGAGACGGACAAATTATACACTTGGTTAGGGGCAACTGCCGGATACCGGATACCCAAGTGTCGGTCGTACGAGTTTTAACACATAGAGGCTTAAATAAGTTTCCTTGAAGCGACAACAAAGGGACGATTGCTAAAACCTTATGATACTTTGGGTACTTTAACACGACGCTATATAGGCTGACAAGTAAACATGGTACACATTGCAATGTCAGTAATGCTGTAAAATTCCGATGTATGGACGCCTATCAGTGGTTTACAAACATTATCAGACAGACAGATAGAAGATAAGGTTATTGGTGATACATAAAATAACATAAGGTAAGTGGCATTTTTTTTTTATCTGTACCCGTAAAAGGGTTAACATTGTGTAATAAATCTGAACGAATCAGCCTTTTTTTTAAAAGCAATGACAAATTCCGAGAGATATCTTTCCAACTGATTTTTTGTTTTTTTTTCAATTTTGCATGCACACAAATTATTTCGTAAGGCACAGAAATGTATCATTCTCAAAATCGGTTACATTTTGTATAATGAGTTAGGCTAAAAAATGTCTTTACAATTATTTTAAATCAATGCTTATAAATTCGGTGTGGAATTCGTTCCTACCTGCACAGCAGGTCTCAGCCGTTACAGACAGACAGACAGACAGAGCAGGTCTCATCCGTTACAGACAGACAGACAGACACAGCAGGTCTCAGCCGTTACAGACAGACAGACACAGCAGGTCTCAGCCGTTACAGACAGACAGACAGACAGAGCGGGTCTCAGCCGTCACAGACAGACAGACACAGCAGGTCTCAGCCGTCACAGACAGACAGACAGACACAGCAGGTTTCATCCGTTACATACAGACAGACAGACAAGCTGGTCTCAGTCGTTACATATCATTTAGCGTAACCGAACACATATCCTTAATTTGGATTGCAATTTTCATATAATCTATGGGAACTGAAAGATTACATTATTAGTTACACAGCCATTTTTTAACCTTAATAGAACAACAGACGATCAGTTATGAATATATAACGATTTTATTGTGTCAAAGACTGTAGCACAGATCTGCTCACCTGTTTTATTTCACGAAACATCCTTTATTTTAACATCCTCTAGATGCAATTGGCATAGGCGCCATTTAATTGTGATGTCATAAGGTTTAAATTAATGACCATCACGTGACAGGCCAGACCAATGATTAATGGGTATTTTCCCGTTGGAAATGCTACAAATAATCTATGAAAACTGAACGATAATAAATGTATGTCTATATATAGACGGTAACATAAACATTTATATTGCATAATAACATATACCTATATATACTGTATGAGTACATATATATACATAACGTTGTAGTGGACTTGCCGGATCTTATTGCCATCCTTTTGAACTACAATATAAATACAATCCATGATTGGTCTAAAAAAGGGCATTTTAACTTTAACCCTAACAACACAGTGACAATGATTGTAAGTAAGAAAAATAATAAACCAACTCATCCATCCTTATTTATGACTTACATCCCCTTAACATAAGTCCCCTGCCATAAACACCTAGGCGTCTTTATCTCAGCTAGCGGAGGGTGGACCGACCAGGTGCAATATGTAATCATCAAAACACCCAAGAAACTTGGTATGCTTAGGAAATGCAAATTCAATATTGACAGAATGACTTTACAAAAAATGTATTTTACTTTTCTACGACCCCTTTCAGAACATGGTGATGTAATATGGGACAATATAACGATTGGACAAAGTCAATTTTTCGAAAATATACAGCTCACAAAATATACTAGTCATGACCGATTTTTTAGAATCTGGCTGGGATCTTCTTTCTGTTCGAAGAAGAAAACATAAAATCATACAATTCCATAAGATTGTCCATGGTCAGTGTCCCTCCTATCTAACTAAGATGCTTCCTGCTCGTCATTCTGACTTGCACTCTTATAATACTAGAAACGCAAATAATTACTGCCAAATAAACCCTAGAACCCAGCTTCACAAGGATTATTTCTTACCCTCCACTATGCACTTCCCGATAACATAAAGCTTTACCCGTCGATTACTAATTTTAAGAAGTTCTTGAATGCTGAAATTCATCTTGTTCCGCCTTATTATTACTACTGCAAAAGTAGATTCGGCCAAATCGATCATGAACGATTAAGGATGAACTGTAATCCTCTCTTTAGTCATTTATATAGACGAAATCTAGTTGATAGTCCCATGTGTACTTGTAATAATATGCTTCAGAAGCATTCCTCCCGACTATAATGTAAATCTTCTTCTGTACGGAAATCATGATACGTCAGTTAAATATAATGAGAATTTTTCGACTGTATCCAACATTTCATCAACTAGTGGAAACGATTTTAAGTTTGAACTCACTGGTACGGCCCCTGTATGTCAAAACACGTCAGTATGGATATATATATACAAACCATCATAGTCTTGTCTGATGATACTTTTAATATTTTAAATTACACCAGGTTGCTGTTCACCACTGGATGCCGGAATAATCAGGGGTCGGATTGGAAAGTTTTCATTATATGCAATTAATTTATTGTGTGTTGAATACAGTGACATCTACAGGCTCGACATGTGCCCATATCCAAAAAATAAACTCCAACCAGTTTTTCCTCCCATAATGCAGTAATGCAATGTACTCCCCGATACATTTTACCTTCAACAACACTTTCTTTAAACCGTTTTGCACCTCTTTCCCTCCTCCCTCCCCCATCCTTTCTCTTCCACATACTTACTGTATATCTATATGCACAATATTCGTCAGTGCCGTCCGATTGCCGTTTTACAAAAAAGGAGACGGATTAACATAAGTACTTTGTACTTGTTTTCGAATCCTATATGTATATCATGCTTGCATTACTTGAATATTATACCGATAATAGAATAAAGTTTAAACTATATACATTAATTACATATCTATATACATTAATAACAAACACTTCGTATCTATATACATTAATTACATATATATACACATTAATTACATATTTATATACATTAATTACATATCTATATACAATAATAACATATCTATTTACATTAATTACATATTTATATACATTAATTACAAATCTATATGGACTGTATGGTGACATATTTATAATGACTTTCTGATTGCATTTCTAGATAGACTGAATGATTAAATATCTATATAGACAGTATGATTACAAATATATATAGGTTAGGTTACATATCTATATAGATTGTATGATTACATATCTATATAGATTGTATGTTACAAATCTAAAGGTTAGGTTACATATCTATACAGTCTGTATGATTACAAATCTATATAGGTAATTAGGTTACATATCTAATATACATTAATTACATATCTATGTACAATAATAACATATTTATATACATTAATTACATATCTATATACATTAATAACATATCTATATACATTAATAACATATCTATATACAATAATAACATATCTATTTACATTAATTACATATTTATATACATTAATTACATATCTATGTACAATAATAACATATCTATATACATTAATAACATACACTTCGTATCTATATACATTAATTACACGTCACGTTACTATTGTAGTGTGATGACATGTAATTGTGACGTCACGACGTTGTTCTCTTTTGAATAAACCTGAAGAGCCCTGTGAAGGGTGAAAGCAGCTAGTTTTTTAGTCGGTCGTTAATTTTATTTTTTCTATATTTACTTCCTTCACATGGACATTTAATCACTTTTTATCATTAATTACCTATATATATACACATTAATTACATATCTATATACATTAATAACATATCTATATACATTAATAACATATCTATATACATTAAAAACATATTTATATACATTAATTACATATCTATACACATTAATTACATATTTATATACATTAATTACAAATCTATATGGACTGTATGGTGACATATTTATAATGACTTTCTGATTGCATTTCTAGATAGACTGAATGATTAAATATCTATATAGACAGTATGATTACAAATATATATAGGTTAGGTTACATATCTATATAGACAGTATGATTACAAATATATATAGGGTAGGTTACATATCTATATAGACTGTATGATTACAAATCTATATAGGTTAGGTTACATATTTGTATAGACAGTATGATTACAAATCTATATAGGTTAGGTTACATATATATACAGACTGTATGATTACAAATCTATATAGGTTAGGTTACATATCTATATAGACACTATGATTACAAATATATATAGGGTAGGGTACATATCTATATAGACTGTATGATTACAAATCTAGATAGGTTAGGTTACATATCTATATCGACAGTATGATTACAAATATATATAGGTTAGGTTACATATCTATATCGACAGTATGATTACAAATATATATAGGTTAGGTTACATATCTATATAGACTGTCTGATTACAAATCTATATAGGTTATGTTACATATCTATATAGACAGTATGATTACAAATCTATATAGGTTAGATTACATATCTATATAGACTGTATGGTTACAAATCTATATAGGTTAGGTTACATATCTATATAGTCAGTATGATTACAAATCTATATAGGTAATTAGGTTACATATCTATACAGACTGTATGATTTCAAATCTATATAGGTTAGGCTACATATCAATACATACTGTATGATTACATATTTTTATCAAATAACTGACCCAGTTTACAATGCCATACGGCCATGTCATAAATATGGCATTACACATGTGTGATAAAACCTAAAGTTGCTGCGATTGGACAAAATCGTTTGAACATATCCCTACGCCACTACAAGTACTACTTTTCTTAAATAAACAACACGATACATTTAAAATGTTTATGATGTCATTATTATTATCAATGTATTTAAAACGGTTCCTTATTAAATAAATAGAACTACTTTCAATGCGTGAACGACAATATTATGATCGGAGTACTTTGGTTTTGACTTAGAATGAGTCAGATGATAACACATAACTGTGTAGCTTTTTTTTCAAGTTATGAATGTTATGTGACAAATATAATCTTCTATTCGTGTCAATATCTTATTAAAATGATTAAACTCGTTTAAGACTGTATGATTACATATCTATATAGACTGTATGATTACACATCTATATAGATAATATGATAACATATCTATATAGATTGTATGATTTCATATCTATATAGATTGTATGACTACACACACATATCTATATAGATTGTATGATTACATATCTATATAGATTGTATGATTTCATATCTATATAGATTGAATGACTACACACACATATCTATATAGATTGTATGATTACATATCTATATAGATTGTATGACTACACACACATATATTTATATAGATTGTATGATTTCATTTCTATATAGATTGTATGATTACATATCTATATAGATTGTATGATTACATATCTATATAGACTGTATGAGTTCATATCTATATAGATTCTATGGCTATATATTTATATTGTATGTTTGATTTCATATCTACTCAGACTGTACTATTAAATATCTTTATAAACGGTATACTTATAGATCTATATAGACGGTATACTTATCAATCTATATAAACGGTATGCTCATAGATCTATATAAACGGTATACTTCTTATAGATCTATATAAACGGTATACTTCTTATAGATCTATATAAATGGTATACTCATAGATCTATATAAACTGTATACTTATAGATCTATACAGAATGCATGATTTTATAAATATGTTGACTTTATGGTTATATACCATATTCACTGATGACACTATTACCTGTTTGAACCCTAATTGTGTTTTTGTGTATACGTATTTGGTTTATGTCATTCCTTTTCTTTAACATGTGTTTCTTGGTATCTCTTTGGTGCAAACTTATACACTGTAGTTATGTTAACAGTTGTTTAGATGTTACAGACGTCTTGCTTATTTTGTTATATAAATTATGTGTAATCGTCATGAATAATCTTGCAGTATGTTTTATATGACAATTTGCTAAATAGCTGCAAATCAAATTATAATTTAACCTGTTCATGTTGATTTCGTTTCGAAATTGACTTAATTTTTTAATTGTATATTGAAACTGTTTGGGTCTACAAGGTATATAAAAGAATTATCTATCAATCATAAGGTTGACGTTATTTTTTCATATTTCAGGTCAAATTCAATCTGCAGCATGGCAGAGGAATTCACCTCCGTTACAACCGGAATTGCCACTACGCCAGTAATGTCACAATACACCGAACCATCTTTAAATTTCTCAACACTAAACGTGACCTTGGGAGGAAATGATACAGCTTTGACCTTTATTACATCCGGGCCGTTGCTTGACCTCGCAAACAATAAGTACTTTGATGACGTGTTGTTGTCGTCACTAGTGTATGTGTGTATATTATTGGCTATCGGGTTGCCAGGCAACGTATTGGTGTTGTATGTGTATGGTTTCAAATGGAACCATACAACGTCCAGGATTTTCATAATGGCTCTTGCAGCCATAGATCTAACAAACTGCATGTCGTCAATGGCAACCGAACTTTATCTTCTTACGCATTTCTTCAAGTTTGACTTCCCTTATGTTTGTAAAGTTACCAGGTTC
This sequence comes from Mizuhopecten yessoensis, assembly GCF_002113885.1. Taxonomy (NCBI): domain Eukaryota; kingdom Metazoa; phylum Mollusca; class Bivalvia; order Pectinida; family Pectinidae; genus Mizuhopecten; species Mizuhopecten yessoensis. The sequence continues at coordinate 538,734 of NW_018408880.1, forward strand.
GTGACGTCATTTTGTAACAACTCGACGACGATTGTTTTATCAGCAATCGCTGTTGATAGATTTAAAAGGATTTGTCGTCCCTTGGAGGAACTGATTGACATCAAGACAGCCAAAAAAATCGTCTTGTTTGCTGTAGTGATCGCTTTGGCTACATCTTGGCCGTTATTTGTACTCTATGGTACACATGACCTCACGCTAAAGAAATTCAAAAATGTTGTCCTCATTGGAAAAACTTGTGAAATCGAAGAACGGTGGATAAAGACGTTCTACCCGCTCCTACTTGTTGGATTTCTATTTACCTGCCATTTTGCTGGTGATATTCTGTTCCTAGTGTTGTATATCCAAGTGGGCAAAGCGATAATCAGACAAAGAAAGAACAGGAAATCGTTAAAATGCGGAAATAGATATGTAGCGCCTGAAATATCGGCGGCGAGTTGTACAATGGACGAACTAGATGGGAAACCAACAGAAATGAGGTCAAGGAATTTCTCATTCGTCGTTTGGAACAAAATTGCAAACAATGCCAGTCGCTCAAAATTGACAATTGCCAAAGCTTCAGAACGACCTTCAGGGAAACCCAAGACCCTTCGATCAGAAATAGTCCGTAGACAACTCTCGAAGGCAAGCGGACATTCAAATGCTTCAGGTGCTCTTCATGCAGGGAAGACAACAATGATGCTCTTTTTAGTAACGGTTGTGTTCGCCATATCATTTTTACCCTATTGTGTCGTGGTTATTTTAAGAGCAACTCACAGAGAAGAGATAGTAAACCTGTCAAATGTTGGTAAATCTATTTACAATTTATTACTTCGTTCGTATTTCCTGAACAGCGTGTTAAATCCGGTTGTCTACTGTTTTGTCAGTCAACTGTTCCGGAACCAGGTGATAGCTGCTTGTAAGTGCACTCGTGGAAAGTTACAAAGGACAAATTTACAGATGAGGTCAAATCAAGGGTCAAGGTCACGTTGAGATATATAAATACAGTGAATGCAAGGTCGTCAAATTTTGCTTATGGTTGTCAACATAATTACCTTTTCTGAAAATTTGTATAATTGTATTGAGACAGAAATATTGTTTTTATGTCAAAAAACATCGCATAAATTAAAAAGTACATGCAAAGGAAATGATAATTAAACAATAGAGTCTGCAAAGAAAAATATGACATGATTTTTCCAGTGAAAAAGAGGGGTTCCGTGGGCTTTGATCGGATCACCTCTAAAAGTAGGTGGGCGTTGAGGTTTATCCAAAAATTTCCGGATCTCATTAAAGTATAAAATCACCCCAAGCATATTTTCATGGCGCCCTTCAGCTAAAAAATTAAAGATATATTTCGTTTATTGTTTTCGTAATTCCGTTTCTTAGATACCGTTCGCAAAATTAATTGAGTTGAAAGCTATATCGATAAAGATATGAATAAAATACTGGACCTTGGAACCTGTTGCATACTCGTTCGGATAGTGAAAATCGGGATTTTAGTCTCTACATTCCTCGTGGCATTTAATATGTATAATTTGTCTTTGCGCTGTGTTGTTCTATCATTCTCGATGTGATAAACTTGTGGTTTTGAATATAATGGTCCGATACATTTACAAAGTCTTGCAGAAAAGAAAATTGAAACAGACAACACATACCATTTGCAACCCCGAGTTTACTCTCCTTGTACTTTGCCTTGTTTATATTTTTGTCCTAATTTTATCGATTTTTAGTTCGAAGACTGGTTTTGTTGACACTTCTGAGTATTTCGGTCTTTTTATGTACATTGTACATGCAATGCTGATATCAGGATAATTGCTCAAACACAGTTTAATGGAGTAAGCTCACATACTCAATTATAATGAAATCAGTGTATCAGTTGGTATGAAAATATCTTACTGGAAAACAGGAGTTGCCTAGAATATCGAGCAGGACGTCCATTGAGTCTGATTCTAAAGGGTGTAATTACCAATGTGATGTCACCTCTTAACCATTGATTACCCTTTAATATATACTTAGTTGTCAACAGTGTAACACACCTACTGTCAACAGCCTAATAAACTTAATGCAAGTCATCCATATTCTAACATACTTGTCTGTCAATCTTTTTAAAATACATTTTTTGTCAACCCTTTTAATATTCAAAATTGTCATCCTTTCTAACGAACTTAGTTGTCGACCATTCTTATATATTTACTGTAAATTTCCAACGTCTTGCACACTTATTTGTCATCCATTCCAACACTTAGTTATCAAACTTTCTATCATGCTAACATGCCTAACGTTTAGTTGCTGTTTTATACTTAATTTTCAACCACGTAAACATACTTAATTGTCAACATTCTAAACCAATTAATTGTTAACCATACCAACAGTTAAATGTCATTTGTTTTTGTTTTTGTTATACTTGACTTTCAACTAAACTATCTGCTTGACAACCATACTATCATACCTAAATGTCAAACATACTAACAGTTTATTGTCAACATTCTAAAATATTAATTTTCAACATTACTTCCAGTAAATTGTAATCATTCTCAAATACTTCATTGTCAACCATTGCTAATAGTAATGTATCAACCTTTTCAAAGAACTTAATTGTAAACCATACCTACAGTGAATTATCAAGATTCTAAGATACATGTACTTCATTGACAACTATGCTAACTTTAAAATAATCCTTTCTGAAATACCTGAAATTTGTCAAACATACTACTGTTAAACAGACCAGCAGTTAATCTTCAACATTCTAAAATATACAATGATATAAAACAATAGTCAATTGTCAACCATACTAACAGTTAATTGTCAACCAGTCTAAAATATTCTTAATGGTCAAACATTGTTAAAAGTTCATTATCATCATTTCTTAAGTACATAATTGTCATTCATACACATAGTGAATTTCCAACATTTTTAAATACTCTTTCTTAATTCGCAAATTTTCTAAAATACTTAATTGTCAAACATACTAACGGTTTATTGTCAACACTCTTTAAACTTAATTGTCAAAAATCCTAACAGTTGATTATCATCTGTCCTAAAATACTTAAATGCCAACCATTCTAGCAGTTAAATGACAATATTCTAAAATACTAAATTGTCCACAATAGTACCAGCAATTATCAACCATTCTGAAATACCTAACCCTAAATAAACTAGCAGGTAATTGTCAACACTCAACACAAACCGATTGTCAATCATTACTAATGGATAATTATCATCCTTTCTAAAATACCTAATGATCAACCATACTAACATTTATTTGTCAACTATTCTAAAATATTTAATTATCAAACATACAAGCAGATAATTGTCAACATTCAAAATACAGATTGTCAATAATTACGCACAGTTAATTGTAAACATTCTAAATTACTTTAATACTGAATTATCAACAATACCAACAGTTAATTGTCAACATTCTAAAATACTCAGTTGTCAACCATACCAACAGTTAATTGTCAACATTCTAAAATACTCCATTATAAACCATACCAACAGTTAATTATCAACTTTTTAATATGCTCAATTGTCAACCATACCAACAGTTAATTGTCAACATTCTAAAATACTCAGTTAACAACGATACCAACAGTTAATTGTCAACATTCTAAAATGCTCAATTGTCAACCATACCAACAGTTAATTGTCAATATTCTAAAATACTCAGTTATCAACCATACCAACAGTTAATTGTCAACATTCTAAAATACTTAATTGTCAACCATACCAACAGTTAATTGTCAACATTCTAAAATTCTCAGTTATCAATCATACCAACAGTTAATTATCAACATTCTAAAATACTCAGTTATCAACCATACCAACAGTTAATTGTCAACATTCTAAAATACTCAATTGTCAACTATACCAACATTTAATTGTTAACATTCTAAACTACTCAATTGTCAACTTTTCAATCAGAATATTTTGCTAACATTTAATAATGCTTTATTGACAACCAAAACTTTTGATTAATCGTCATCCAAATTAAAATACTGAATTGTCAACCATTGGTAACAGTCAATTATCAACTACTCTAAAATACTTCATTGTCAAACATACTAACAGTTACTTGTCGACATTCTAAGATAATTAATTGTTGACTGTTCCTACATACTCGTTGACTGGTAGTACCTTTTTTGTTAAATCTCAATCGTTCTAACTTAATTTAAATTAGTTTGTGTGTTTGCAGTGTTGTGTTAACAAACATGAACTGGTCGAATAATATTATTTTGTCAATAATCGTTTATATATTTGACGAAATAGGTCACATATTTTGTATATTATATATATTTCAAAGAATGTTAATAAACTAGTGTTATGCACAAAATAAATTGATTATGCACAGACTGTTTGTCTGAAGAATTTCATGTTCAATTAGATTTTACGTGATTGAAAATAGCCATATGGGAATCTACTGGTTCCAGTGTAAGTGTTAACATTTCATAATGTATGCTTTAACGATTTTATAATGATGTTATATCAAAAGTCAACAAAGGCCCTACGATGTATTATTGGCAAATAAATGATGCTGTGTCGATTTTCATTTTGAAGATTATGATATTTGAACTGCAAATGGAATTCCAAATTCTTTTCAGAGATTGCTTTACAATAAAGCCCCTCTGATGTTTTCTTGTAAAGGAAAGTATCGATTAATTGAAATGTTATAAGTGGGATAAATACATTAATACTTAACTATTTAACTATGGAAATTAAAATATGATTTGCCATTTTTTTGGTTTTGTCTTCGATAAAGTTATAAACAGATTTGTCATTTGAATTGTCTACTTTTCCCACATTTTTTATTGCATTATGAATTTTAAATATGTTAGAGGAAAGGAAAGGTCTTTAGCTATCGCAAAAACATTCACACGGTTTTCCCAATTTTTCGATATGGTATCTTCACATGATTGTCACCACACACTCCAAATCGTAAAAGATTCTGTTTAAAACGGTTTGTCTTGTTTCCGTCACAAGATTGGTGGTGTTAGTATGGTTGGACAACCGCATTCATGGTGATAATACGGATATGACTGTTTGTATATATATGGTTCAACGTCCTAGCAACAGCTTCGTTCATATAAAGACGGATGTTTAGGGACAAAACGCAAGAACGAAAGAATAGGAAAAAGATGAAATAAAAAATAAAGATATTAAAAATTGCATTGGGGAAAGAATATTTTGTCTCCTCAATATTTCCTAAGCAGACGGCAGTTTATGAGAGCCGAAGTGGTAGAAACGGGATGGTGGGAAAACCGGATTGGTGGTGACCGGGTGACCGCATGGTGGAACATTCATATTGGTTGTGGCTTAATTGGTGGTGGAACAACCTGTTTGTTGGTGGCTGGATAATCGAATAGGCAGTGGCTTGATGATGGCACGAACATATTGGTGAGGTAGGGTAGTGGGACGACCTGTTTGTTGGTGGGGGCTGGATAATCGAATAGGCAGTGGCTTGATGATGGCACGAACATATTGGTGAGGTAGGGTAGTGGGACGACCGGGTTGGTGGGGGCTGGATGATGGGACAACTAGATTGACAAGAAGGGGTAGTAACACAACCGAATCGATTGTAACTGGAAAGTAGGACAACAATATTGACTGTGACTGGATGGAGGGACAGCCGAATGGTTATGGCATGAGGGGAAGACAACCGGATTGACGGTACATGAAGCAGTAAGAACAACCAGGTTGGTGATGATTTGAGGATGGGACAACTAGATTGATGTTGGTGGCTTGATGGCGGGACAACCGTATTGGTGACCAGCCTTGTGGTACATGTAATAGTATAGATGGACAATCGGATGGTTGTTGGCTTGATGGTGGGACCACCAGATTGGGACCACCAGATTAACGATGGTTGGATGGTTGGACAATCTTATTTGCGGTGGCTGGATGGTTGGACAACATGATTGGTGGTAACTGGATGATGGGAGACCCGGATTGGCGGTAGCTGGATGGTGGAACCACCCGATTGGTGGTTGTTGAATGGTGGGACAACCGTATTGGCGGCAGTTGGATTGTAGGACAACCGGATTGGCGGCTGTTAAATTGTAGGATAACCGGGTTGGCAGTGGCTGGATGGTTAGACAACCGAATTAGTGGTTGTTGTGGAAGGGAATTATAATAAGTGTTGTTATTTGGCCTAAGGGAGAGGGTAGGGGAGAGGGTGTTGCTGTTTAGCCGAAGGGAAAGGGTTGGGGAGAGGGTGTTGTTGTTGTTTGGCCTAAGGGAGTGGGAAGGGGAGGGGGTGTTGTTGTAAGGCCTAAGGGAGAGGGGAGGGGATCCGGAGGGGTGTCGTGTTTGGCATAAGGGAGTGGGAAGGGGAGGGGGTGATGTCGTTTGGCCTAAGGGAGAGTGTAGGGAAAGGGGATCAGGAGGGGTGTTGTTGTTTATCCTAAGGGAGAGGGTAGGGGAGGGGGTGTTGTTGTTTGGGCCAAGGAGTGGGTAGGGAAGGGGGTATTGTTGTTTGGCCTAATGAGTGGGTAGGGGAGGGGTATTGTTGTTTGGCCTAAGGGAGCTGGTAGGGGAGGGGTGTTGTTGTTTGACCTAAGGAAGTGGGTAGGGGAGGCCTAAGGAGTTAGTAGGGGAGAGGGGTGTTGTTGTTAAGCCTAAGTGAGTTGGTATGGGAGGGGTGTTGTTGTTTGGCCTAAAGGAGTGGGTAGGGGAGGGGGATGAGGAGGGGTGTTGTTCTTTGGCCTAAGGAGTGGGTAAGGGAGAGGGATGCTGTTTGGTCTAAAGGGTGGGTAAAGGAGGGGTGTTTGGTCTTAGGGAGTGGTAGGGGAGGGGGATCCGGAGGGGTGTTGTTGTTTGGCCTAAGATTGCGGGTTGGGAAGGGGATGTTGTTGTTTGGCCTAAGGGAAATGGGAGGGGGTTCAGGAGGTGTGTTATTGTTTGGCCTAAGATTGAGAGTTGGGGAGGGGTTGATGTTGTTTGGTCTAAGGGAGTGGGTAGGGGAGGGGGATCTGGAGGGGGGTTGTTGTTTGGCCAAAGATTGAGAGTGGGGGAGGGGGTGTTGTTGTTTGGCCTAATGAGTGGGTAAGGGAGAGGGATGTTGTGTGGTCTAAAGGAGTGGGTAAAGGAGGGGTGTTGTTGTTTGGTCTTAGGGAGTTGGTAGGGGGGGGGGATCCGGAGGGGTGTTGTTGTTTGGCCTAAGATTGCGGGCTGGGAAGGGGATGTTGTTGTTTGGCCTAAGGGAAATGGGCGGGGGTTCAGGAGGTGTGTTATTGTTTGGCCTAAGATTGAGAGTTGGGGAGGGGTTGATGTTGTTTGGTCTAAGGGAGTGGGTAGTGGAGAGGGATCTGGAGGGGTGTTGTTGTTTGGCCAAAGATTGAGAGTTGGGGAGTGGGTGTTGTTGTTTGGCCTAAGGAGTTGGTAGGGGAGGTGGTGTTGTTTTTTTGCCTAAGGGAAAGAGGAGGGGGTTCAGGAGGTGTGTTATTGTTTGGCCTAAGATTGAGAGTTGGGGAGGGGTTGATGTTGTTTGGTCTAAGGGAGTGGGTAGGGGAGGGGGATCTGGAGGGGGGTTGTTGTTTGGCCAAAGATTGAGAGTTGGGGAGGGGGTGTTGTTGTTTGGCCTAATGAGTGGGTAAGGGAGAGGGATGTTGTTTGGTCTAAAGGAGTGGGTCAAGGAGGGGTGTTGTTGTTTGGTCTTAGGGAGTAGGTAGGGGAGGGGGATCCGGAGGGGTGTTGTTGTTTGGCCTAAGATTGAGAGTTGGGGAGGGGTTGATGTTGTTTGGTCTAAGGGAGTGGGTAGGGGAGGGGGATCTGGAGGGGGGTTGTTGTTTGGCCAAAGATTGAGAGTGGGGGAGGGGGTGTTGTTGTTTGGCCTAATGAGTGGGTAAGGGAGAGGTATGTTGTTTGGTCTAAAGGAGTGGGTAAAGGAGGGGTGTTGTTGTTTGGTCTTAGGGAGTTGGTAGGGGAGGGGGATCCGGAGGGGTGTTGTTGTTTGGCCTAAGATTGCTGGTTGGGGAGGGGGTGTTGTCGTTTGGCCTAAAAAGTGGGTAGGGGAGAAGGTGTTGTTTTTTTGCCCAAAGGAAAGGGGAGGGGGTTCAGGAGGTGTGTTATTGTTTGGCCTAAGGAGTGGGTAGAGGAGGGGTATTGTTGTTTGGCCTAAGGGAGCTGCTAGGGGAGGGTGGTTGTGGTTTGGCCTAAGGAAGTGGTTAGGGGAGGGGGTGTTGTTATTTGACCTAAGAGGTTAGTAGGGGAGAGGGGTGCTGTTGTTTGGCCTAAGTGAGTTGGTATGGGAGGGGTGTTGTTGTTTGGCCTAAGGAGTGGGTAGGGGAGGGGTGTAGTTGTTTGGGTTAAGGAGTCGGTAGGGGAGGGTTGTTGTTGTTTGGCCTAAGTGAGAGGGTAGCGGATGGGGATCAGGACGGGTGTTGTTGTTTGGCCTAAGGGAGAGGGTTTTGGAGTGGATAAGAAGGGGTTGTGTTGTTTGGCCTAAGGAGTTGGTAGGGGAGGAGGATCATGAGGTGTTATGGTTGTTTGTTACCTGAAACATAGGACATAAACCATGAACATAACTTGTTTAACACGACGTGTGAAAATACTGAAAGCATTTGAATTGATCAATACACTATGACCTTTGACATCGACTTGATAGTTTGTTCAGCCGTAAAATAACGTTTGTAGTGCTTTAATTCGTCCGTTTTAATCTGTCATTCATTACGTGGAGATGAGTAAATGTTGTCATCTATAAAATAGAGGAAACAGGGCAAAAATGCAGTTTTCTTGGCTAAACATGATCACGTGCATAGAATGGCGCAGTGGATAATGCATTTGTCTTTCATTACGGCGGCCGGGGTTCGATTCCCTGATCGGATGTAAAAAGGTATAGAGTCACCTGCCCGGCCAAATGGAATTTCTCTGGGTACTCAGGTTCCCTCTTACACTTGGACCCCATACCCGCTACCAGATCAACCTATTTCAGATTGTTGTAATATAAATAGTATTTATATTTAATCATGAACAAGAATTAATTTGTGTTTTTCATTTCTTCATTTTTGATAATCATGTTGATCTAATCCAAGGTAGCTAATTTTCAGTTTTTGTTTGTTTTTATTTTTATCTGTCGTCTTGATTAAGTTTGATAATTTATTGAAATTAGAGTTTCGATAAATAATGACCACGACAGACTGGTACATGTACATATAGAGAAACAACTTTTAAAGTAAAGTTTGCAATGAATTCGACTTTGATAACCTTTTTTTCGAGGAGAAAAATCTTACCTTGCAGGAATTTTATGAGAAATAATAAAGATTTTACCGGCATGACTACAGTTTTGATAAATCCTTTCTGAAAAGAAAACCTTACGCGGATTGTTTTGAGTGACACGTTCAACAGGGCCAGACCGGGATTCGAAAACTCGACTTCATTTTGTTATACTATCGCTCTACCTGGTCACCGGAAGTGTCCTGGCTCAATATAGTTCTACAGATATATCCTAACAGAAGTTAAAGGGAGGTTACTGTACATAAAACAGCAGTGCAGTGGGACAGGCTATTCGTAGTTTCTTGTTTACATTTCACTCATAGGTTGAACATTTTAATATTTTATAAATATTCAAACCAACGAGTGCAATGTATACAAATGTGTCATTTTTCAACAAACCAAGAATATTCTGATTCTTTTCTCTCTCTCTACAATGACGTTGTTTTTTTGTGTTAACAGATAATTTATCTGTCGTCAAAAAACTGTTCTGACAAGGAATGCTATATGGCAATGAGCAAATGAAACAGGAGGCCCAAAGGCCTTTGCGGTCACCTGAGTTATATTATAGGTACCAGTACCTCAATTTCATTGTTAAAATGTACAAAATGTGGAAAACAGCAAGTAAACAAAGTGAAATACAATACTTGTCATGTCACCAAAGAATAAGAACTTTAAAAACTATTCAAATATATTATTTTGCTATTGATAATTTTATTCTCTCCCCAAGGGAGAGCAGATGACCTGGGAAATAATGAAATTTACAATTTAGGTAATGGTAATTTAAGTAAGGATCTTTCTATCCATGAACAGTAAAACATCTGAATGTAAATTCCGGTCCTGATATTTCTCTCGGCCGGCTACAATCTAAAGCAAAGACATTCTAAACAAATTAGCGCTATCCAATGTTGGGTCGCCCTTCATTTGTATTATATACTGTATATTATGTAAATATTTAAACGTTGCAATTGATTCATTTCTCTGTTGTTTATATTGACATACTTGTATACAGATCGTAAGCAAAACACTACATTTTTGTATTTTCTAAAAATGACATGCCGACCCTTCATAAACCGGGTACCTGTGTAAACCGGACAACTAGTTTGGTCCCAGTGACATCCGGTTTAGACCGGTTATACTGTACAATGCACTTTGGGCAATGATTGTGACACTGAAATAACAACACAATATGATATCAAATATGAAGGGAGATAACTACAGATGCCTTATTCATAAAATTGAATTTAATCACAAAAATATCCATACCCGGTAAATGTTTAGCGCATTAATATTTTCTAACAGAATATGATAAGTTAGTAATCTTGACTCCTGGGATATTTGCAGCAAGTAAATGTTCGTATTATCAACACTTGTGCTTGTAACGTCTACTCCACAGACCGTTGTACAGGTATAAAATGTCGTCAGTGAGTTGTTAAAATAAATCGTTAGTGACATACAACTCGAAGCAGCCAGAATCGTGACTGGGGCAACCAAACTCACAAGTCACGACAGACTATATGCAGAATCTGGTTGGGATCCCCTTATTGTCCGAAGGAGAAAACACAAATTAATCCAATTTCATAAGATTGTTCATTGTCAGTGCCCTTCTTATCTTGCTAACGTTCTACCTGCTCGCCATTCAAATATACATACTTACAATACAAGAAGGGCTAACAACTTCTGTCAAGTCAACTGTCGAACTAATCTATATAAAGACTCTTTCCTCCCCTCTTCTGTTGATTTATGGAATGCACTACCAGATAACGTAAAATACAATCCCTCAATTACTAACCTCAAAAAAATTCTTAATGCCGACACTCTCTCTGTTCCTCAGCACTATTACTACTGCAGAAGCAGACAAGGTCAGATCCATCATGCACGACTTAGGATGAACTGCAGCTCCTTAAACACTCACCTGTTTGCACGAAATTTAGTTGATAGTCCCATGTGCTCATGTAATTTGTCTACTGAAACTACAGAACATTTCCTCCTCCACTGTCCTAACTACCAGCAGCTGAGAATCCAATGTTTTAGTCGCCTACCTCCTAACTATAATGTAAGCTTTTTACTTTATGGTAGACCCGAACTACCAATTAACTTAAACGAAATTATTTTTGACTGTGTTCAAAACTTCATCATTCAGTCTAGACGTTTTTAAAGAAACTTTTACTTCATTCATATCAGTAATCATGTTTGTTGTGGTTTGTATTCATGCAATCAGCGTTTGTTCTCTCAATGCAGTTTTGATGCCCATCGCTTCCCCATCAAACATCGTCCCCCATCCCACTATAAATCCTTGCACCCTTTCTCTTTCTTTTCCCTGCACATGTTATACTTTATATATATTTATATTTATTTATATGAATTATAATATTGTCAGTACTGATCCATAGCTGCTGTTATGTCTACAAGGAGACGGATTTACATAAGTACTATGTACTTGTTTCTGGATCCTTTTCTGTATTTATAACCATGTACTATTGTAATTAAACATCAATAAGTTTAAACTAAATCGTTAGTGAAGCAACGGGTTAACAGGCAGCTGTGGGCTATCGTCTGATATTAATCAAGGAAAAGGTGTCAGATACAATGCGCCATTCCTGTTATTAAAACGGATACATGTAACTTAATCCTATGATGGCTTTTTCACAGACAGTTTGTGTAATGTACTACCCTCAAACCGTTGCGTGAATACCGAATTCCTGATAATTAGTGAACACAAATACACTGTAGTATGTTTGTAAACAATAAATATGATATATTTAGACACAAAACTAGTCCAAAGTGAGTTGTGTACTTAAAGATATCAGACTATTTTTTGTTTTAATTATGTTGGTGTTATCGTAGGATTACACTAATAGTAGCCACAGGGGCCTGGCAATTTGTTACAGCTTTAGTTGGACCGAAAGTGAGGTGTCCACATATTTTAGAGGTTCAGATCAACTTTCGGTAAAAAAAATCACCCCAATGATTATATATACGACTTTCGGTAAAAACGCCACCCCAATGATTATTTATACGACTTTTGGGGGTGTTTTTTTTTTACCAAAAGTCGATCTAAACCTTTTAAAACGTAAAATTACTGTGTACACCTTGTGTAGGTCCAAATATAGCTGTAACAAACTATCATGTCCCTGTGATGGTAGCCAAATAAAATCTTGAGAGATCGTTGTACGTTTGTTATAAGATAAGTACGTGTGTGGTTCTTTAAAAGTACATGTACGAGTTTATACACTGTGACGGGCGCCATCGTCGATCGTTAGTCACGGGCAATACTCTCGTGTAACTGTGAATCCGTTTTATCAGTACATTATAACCCGACATCCGATGAGGTGTGTAAAAGTGTTGTCTGTGGTTTAATCAGTATACCACAGTTATGGCGGGGTAGCTATTTTTGTGATAAACTACCTATACCGATTGGAAATCACGCTTCTATTATTGATGCTGATGTGTTCAGTAAAAAACAACATTGTGTAGTTTATTGAATTTACATTGAATTTGAAATCACATTTCTGTTATTGATGCTGACGTGTCCAATAAAAGAAGCACTGTGTGATTTATCGAATTCAGCATCATATTAACAATTAGTTTATAAGTTTTTCTAGTTTTGACCTATTTGACGTAGATGTTTGAAAATCTTTGACAAACTAATGGTATATCACAAAGTTATAATGTAAGGCGCATCATAATGATTGTCTCAAATCTTTCTAGACACAGTCATCTGTTCGTCGTATGGAGGACAAAAGGGCTGATCTTCTCGGCGAAGCAGACACGCATGAGTATAACAGTATAAGTATGCCTGTCCTGTGTAAAGTCCCGATTGAAACTCGCGAAGTAGTAGTTTTCATGTAGTGTCGAAGTCGACGTAAGCTGATCCAGCTTCTTGAGACGCATCTTGATACTGATCTCTAATTAGTAGTGTACACGATACAAACAAATTGAATGCATTTGGATTGAAATATTTCAAAACAGGATGTGCTGTCGACAGTCGATGCTGACACCACGATAATCTTCATGTTCACGAGGACCACATATCAAAATCTAAGATCAGTTTTGATTAAACCTTGAGCGGAGTTATTTCCTTTTAATTCATGACCTCGGTGCGTAAATAAACAATTAACAGGAAGATTTAAAAAACTATATGTGGTTGTGCATCACTAATTAAATACCCTGTGCAACAAGCTAATAAGGCTATGTCAGGGTCCTGGCGATAAAAGCATTTTTTTTAAAAAGTATTCATTATTAAACAACTATAATTCTAATAAAGGTTTCCATTTCCTCCAGTTAAGTTCAAATTCCCTCTGAATGTAGACTCTTTTATTGTTATCTATATGTTTTTGAACAAGGAACATTGTAGGATTCTGGGAAAATTTATGTTTCTAAATACTGTGCAGGTTCGGAGAAATAACAGATCCTGCTGTTCCTCACTGCAAAAGTTTTGGATATCAGCTTTCTCTGAAAAGATTAGCCACATTCACCTGTCTTGGCTATCAGGGAGTTTCCAGCCTACTTACATTTAAACTGTAATGGTTGTTTACTAGATCTAAGCACTTTATCATGCGATTTCAGTGCCCAAGCATAGCTAAAAACTTGTGTTTTGTTTCCTTGGAACATGTTGTGTGTTCCGGAAAGAATAGACCTGCTGAATTTGCTGAATGTCGACAAAGGGAACCCCCGAAGAATCGAGAGGTTTCTCAGCTGTGTCTTCTAACTAAAAGGACATTGAAAAAAAATCAATCTGCTGCCCCAATTATAGCACCAAGGGCCTGTTCGTTTATGTGGAGCAACCGGTTTGTCAGTTTTTAAATGTAACATTTCTGGTATAAATCCTTGTGGACCTGCAAATGTTTACGCAGGCCTTCCAGTGCTCGCTTTGTCAAGGCTCGTCTGAAAGCAGCATCAAATTACTAGGTCCGATCTTATTTCATAAACGAACAAATCTGGTGCAGCCGGTTCAACCGTTTGGACCGCAATAAAAGAAAACGGCCTTAGTACATACTAAATGTATCTTTGTTTATCTCTGTACCTGCTCTTTTAATTCAGTGGTGCTTTTTAGGCATCCTTCTTGACTATTGCGAGGACGTAAAACCTAAACAAAATAAACAAACAATGGCGTTTTAGATAATTGATGGTTCATATAATTTCTTAAATTTGACAGGATACATTATAATAGGGCCACTTGTAATGAAATAAAAGGTTACTCACGATTTCGTTTAATTTTTTAAGGGACATTTTGTTGTTTTTTCCCATTTTTGTCGGTGTGTCCTTAGTTACTGTTATTGCCATTTCTAATTGACAGTGTGGCATATTTTATCATTGTGTAGGAAATGGTATCGTTTTTACTAATCACGAAATAATTATTGATAAAAATGACAGAACTAACGGATAATGATATAAATATGCAGAGGTGGCAACTTCTAATTTGATGCTATCAGTACGCTAATACCACTCAATAGGGCGCCGGGCGCCAATTTCCGTTTTTAATTGAATATTGAATGCGTTTTCAATTAATCATATAGAACGTCGCTTACTCCACTTTTCGATACAAAAGTTATATCATACATGTATGTATAGCTAACTAACGAATACAGAGGCTGCTATGTATGGCTGCATATTCAGTGTGGAAGATACTTTTGGAATATTCTTGTTGTCGCTAAGATCCACAGAATGCATATAGATAGTGCATTGTACTACATTTGTAAGTAGTTGCTATGCTCAATGGCTTCCATCGCAAATGACATCACATATTTTCCGGTTTAAGAAGTTTCTCGATTTTTGTGATTAAAAGAACTATTCTATTCTACTCTAGTGATGTATATATTTGCTGCCCTTAAAACAACAACGACAAACAAACGAACCATTTACCACTGAACTATGATGTTTGTGTTTTATTTGTTGTCGTTTTGTTTCGTATTACTTTACGGATCATAAACAATTAAAATCATATAAATATACATGTAATTATGAACTGTATTTTTAACATCAACAACAACAACAACAACAACAGCGACAACAAAAAGGTCTACAGCGTAACACCAACAGCCACAAGACAACAACAATAAAAACAACAACCCAACCGAACAACAACTGCAAAGCAACGACAATAACTACAACACAAAAACAACAACAACCACAACAACGAGCACAACACTAACACCAACAACCACAACACAACAACCCAAAACAACTACCCAATAACAAAATCAACAACAATTGTGTTGTGTACTTAAAGATATCAGACTATTTTTTGTTTTAATTGTGTTGGTGTTATCGTAGGATTACACTAATAGTAGCCACAGGGGCCTGGCAATTTGTTACAGCTTTAGTTGGACCGAAAGTGAGGTGTTCACAGTAATTTTACATATTTTAGGGGTTCAGATCAACTTTCGGTAAAACAAATCACCCCAATTATTATATATACGACTTTCGGTAAAAACGCCACCCCAATGATTATTTATACGACTTTTGGGGGTGTTTTTTTTACCAAAAGTCGATCTAAACCTTTTAAAACATGTAAAATTACTGTGTACACCTTGTGTAGGTCCAAATATAGCTGTAACAAATTAGTATGTCCCTGTGATGGTAGCCAAATAAAATCTTGAGAGATCGTTGTACGTTTGTTATAAGATAAGTACGTGTGTGGTTCTTTAAAAGTACATGTACGAGTTTATACACTGTGACGGGCGCCATCGTCTATCGTTAGTCACGGGCAATACTCTCGTGTAACTGTGAATCCGTTTTATCAGTACATAACCCGACATCCGATGAGGTGTGTGAAAGGATTGTCTGTGGTTTAATCAGTATACCACAGTTATGGCGGGGTAGCTATTTTTGTGATAAACTACTTATACCGATTGGAAATCACGCTTCTATTTTTGATGCTGATGTGTTCAGTAAAAAACAACATTGTGTGGTTTATTGAATTTACACTGAATTTGAAATCACATTTCTGTTATTAATGCTGACGTGTCCAATAAAAGAAGCACTGTATGATTATCGAATTCAGCATCATATTAACAATTAGATTCTATGTTTTTCTAGTTTTGACATATTTGACGTAGATGTTTGAAAATCTTTGACAAACTAATGGTATATCACAAAGTGATAATGTAAGGCGCATCATAATGATTGTCTCAAATCTTTCTAGACACAGTCATCTGTTCGTCGTATGGAGGACAAAAGGGCTGATCTTCTCGGCGAAGTCGACACGCAAATGAGTATAACAGTATAAGTATGCATGTCCTGTGTAAAGTCCCGATTGAAACTCGCGAAGTAGTAGTTTTCATGTAGTGTCGACGTCGACGTAAGCTGATCCAGCTTCTTGAGACGCATCTTGATACTGATCTCTAATTAGTAGTGTATACGATACAAACAAATTGAATGCATTTGGATTGAAATATTTCAAAACAGGATGTGCTGTCGACAGTCGATGCTGACACCACAATAATCTTCATGTTCACGAGGACCACTTATCAAAATCTAAGATCAGTTTTGATTAAACCTTGAGCGGAGTTATTTCCTTTTAATTCATGACCTCGGTGCGTAAATAAACAATTAACAGGAAGATTTAAAAAACTATATGTGGTTGTGCATCACTAATTAAATACCCTATGCAACAAGCTAATAAGGCTATGTCAGGGTCCTGGCGATAATAGCATTTTTAAAAAAAGTATTCATTATTAAACAACTATAATTCTAATAAAGGTTTCCATTTCCTCCAGTTAAGTTCAAATTCCCTCTGAATGTAGACTCTTTTACTGTTATCTATATGTTTTTGAACAAGGAACATTGTAGGATTCTGGGAAAATTTATGTTTCTAAATACTGTGCAGGTTCGGAGAAATAACAGATCCTGCTGTTCCTCACTGCAAAAGTTTTGGATATCAGCTTTCTCTGAAAAGATTAGCCACATTCACCTGTCTTGGCTCTCAGGGAGGTTCCAGCCTACTTACATTTAAACTGTAATGTTTGTTTACTAGATCTAAGCACTTTATCATGCGATTTCAGTGCCCAAGCATAGCTAAAAACTTGTGTTTTGTTTCCTTTTACGGATCATAACCAATTAAAATCATATACATATACATGTAATTATGAACTGTATTTTTAACATCAACAACAACGACGACAACAGCAACAACAACAACAACAACAACAAGACCTACAGCTTAACACCAACAGCCAAAAGACAACAACAATAAAAACAACAACCCAACCCAACAACAACTGCAAAGCAACAACAATAACTACAACACAAAAACAAAACAACAAGCACAACACTAAAACCAACAACCACAACACAACAACCCAACAACCCAATAACAAAATCAACAACAATAACCACAACAACAGTAACGCAATAACAATATTACCACTACCTTTCAACAACAACAACAAGCACTACACAATACCAATACCAACAACATAACAACCCAATAGCAAAAACAACAACAATAACCACAACCTTTCAACACAACAACAACACCAACAAATCAGCAGCAACAGATCAACAACAACAACAACAATAATAATAACGCAAAAACAACAATAACAACAACAAGCACAACACAATAACAAAAACAACAATAACACAACAACAACAACAACAACAACAACAACAACAACACAACAATAACAACAACCAAACAACAACAATAACACAAAAACAACAATAGCAACAACATTAACGCAACACCAACAATGACCACAATCTTTTAACAACAACAACAACAACACAACAGCAAAAAACAGCCCAACAACAACAACAACAACAACAACAACGTAAAAACAATAACACAATAATAATAATCCAATAACAATAACAACAACCTAACAACAACAACAACAACATCAACAACAACAACAACACAACAATAACAACAACCAAACAACAACAATAACACAAAAACAGCAATAGCAACAACATTAACGCAATACCAACAATGACCACAACCTTTTAACAACAACAACACAACAGCAATAACAGCCCAACAACAACAACAACAACAACAACTTTAAAACAATAACGCAATAATAATAATCCAATAACAATAACAACAACCTAACAACAACATCAACAGCAACAACAACAATAATAACGCAATAACAACAATAACAACAACAACAAGCACAACACAATACCAACACCAACAAAACAATAACAACCCAATTACAAAAACAACAACAATAACCAAAACCTTTGAACAACAACTACAACCATAATAAAAACAACCCAACTACAACAATAACGAAACAACAACAACGACATTAACGCAATAACATCAATGTCCACACACTTTTAACAACAACAGCCCAACAACAACAACAACGTTATAACAATAACAATAACCCAATAATAAAAACAACATCCTAACAACAACAACAACAACAACAACAACAACAACAACAACAACAACACATACAGCCCAACACCAACAGCAACTAAAACAACAACAACAACAACAACAACAACAACAACAACAACAACAACAACAACAACAACAACAACAACAACAACAACAACAACAACAACAGCACAACAACATCAACCCAACAACAAGGATAACACAACAATAACAACATTAACGCAATAACAACAATAACCACAACACAACAGCAGCAACTGCTCAACAACAACAACATCTACAGCAACACAACAACAACAATAACAACATCTACAGCAACACAACAGTAACGAAAATAAACATCGTATCTAGCTATATTTACATCTTATATAGTTTAAACAACAACATTAGTTTATGTTTTAAACATTTCGCCTTAATATTTTACATCATACCGTGAAACATGTTTTCAATTTGACTATGAGCACACCGTCAACACGATACATGTAACAGTCTTCACTAACCAAACCGTCCGAAGGATTGGGGTTTGATAATTTCACTTCAAGGCAATTCTTCTCAACTACTTATTCTAAACATGCTCTATATACAAAAAAATACGTCTTTAATTTCATGTTCCAGTCTCAGTCAGCTTAACAGGAATGGAGAAGCGCCAGTCTACACACCCAATACCACTTAACATATCTTGATAGTTCTAGGTGTGTCTACAAGCGGCTGCAACCTTATCGTTTCTGCGTATTCTTATCTTAACATTTTCTTTAAATAAACACAAACATTCTTAAAGGTCATCATGATAGTTGTAAGCATTGTTCTAAATATGATTCTGAGAATACTGCATGACGTAGGCATTAGTTATGAAATTCTTGTTAATATCGATATTCACATGTTCCTGGAATTGGTAATTCAGAGCCTGGTTATCTTAAAGAAATCGAAGGCAAACATGTTAAAATAAGAATATAATTCCTATATTTTATAAAGGTCATAACAATTTCTTTAATGTAACTGTACAAAGTAAGCTAACACAATTTTTTGACATACTTAGAAACTATATCAGATAACAGATTGGCGTTAATGTCGTGACAAGCTAACAAGTCATAAATCAGCCGTTCTCCGTTAGCAATACGCCGGGGTCTCAGTGTTATAGCAATTCCCTGTTGACTGGTAAATATTTCTGAGAACCAGTGTCAATAAAATTCAGGTCAAACACGTTGAAAGTATGGTTAGTTTGATATATCGTCATATAAAATATTTTCTTATATCATAATGATATTTTATTAAACTTTTTTTTCTTGATGAATATCTGCAGATACTTATATATATTACACATTTAAATAACATTGTATACAATTTAAATTATTTCAAATTATTCAATTATTTCAGAGATATACTAATTAATTTTAAAGCTGTCCAGTATTTTAAAAATCTTAGCCAATATCATTTACTACTTATATGTAAGCAGATGGTCCTGGATACGTACATGGTCGCTCATCCTGTCTTGTTACAATTAGTACAACAATGTTCATCAAATTAACCCGAACACAACCCCAGGGAACTTTTCTACAGATTCCCATGCATTCCAATATGGCATTATGTCAAACATTGATATTTACTCAGTTTTATTTAATATAAATGCTATAATGCCATATACAGTTGTCTTATATAGTGTTATTACCGTAATGCGTTCTCCAAATGGGGCTTTGCTATAACTGAGCTATTAACTGGCGAAGGGCGAGAGTCTGACTGAGTGAAAATTGTCCCGTTGTACATAATCATCATTACAATGATCTTCACGGCCCATCAATATAGACAGGGTCGTTATGGCTAATCGATGACCGATGGATATGTTTCAGGAAATGACATCTTACTAACGAAAATGTAAAATACAAACGTAAACTTAAATATGAAATGTGGATATCATTATTAATGTCTTTTGGAACAGACCAGCAGTTTTCAGGGAATCTGGAATTGTAAAGAAGAGATTTAACTTTTTATAATTCCCTCGTTTTGGCTGAAGGTCAATGCAACTTAGTATCAAGCGTTTTACTGTAAATGGTTTTTATTATATGCATGAAAATTTCCCGCAATCACATTGGTCGGATCCTATACACGTGACCAGTCCTCAAAAACTCATGTAGACTGGTTATCCGGTGAATATCGATTTCTAAATATAGCCTGTATGGAAATTCCCCAGACCCTGTCGTTGCGCATGCGCAGTTAGACTGGAACGCGATCTGTCAGACGACATTAGAAGATGGCTGCTGGCGAACGTTTCTCCTCCGTTAGGAAAATTACCAAAACTATTCGAGGATAAAGATGCTGTTAGCGTAAAAATAGCCATTGAACAGGCAGTGCATGTCCTCCATGCTTATCTTAAGAAAAAGAACCTAGACGATGCCTTCGAAAGCTACAATGATGAACTGTTGTATTAAAACCTGACTAAGTTGTACACGGAGGCTCGCGTACAAAAATCAGAACCTTTAGTTTTGTTTTGTTTTATTTTATTGTTGAAGCATATAATAAAACAGTTATGGGCTTCGCCGAGGTCAATATCACTCTTTCAGGTTCATATCACATCATATTTACCAGCACAAAAGTCCATAATTGTATAGTGACGTGCTATGCATAAGGGTTGGTGTTTACAATTCAATAAATAAGAACAGGTAAAGTGTGACAGGCCCATCCGGAAACGAACAAGGACAAATTCGCCACGGCGCCTTTCTCTATAGCTTGGAAACCATTTACATGTTATCCGTCCTAGGAATTCCTGGGTTCACTTACGTTCTCTGCACCTCCGAAATATGCCATGACAAAATCAATGGCACGTGGTTAGCTTATTGATCGGTTTCAGGTTACAAAAACCGATTACTACATGGGCTGATATCTGTTATTTGTCTATTTGCATAATCCACAATGTGGTGGGTAAAGAGCCTCATTTTCGTCATGACTTATTCCAGGCGTGTAAATGTAACTTTGCAGGTCCAATTAACAAAAAATATCATTCACAAGCTCTTGAAATATTTATGGTTTATTGGGTGATGCGTCTTCTTAACAGCTAAGGTCATTTGAAAGGTCAGCGTCCGTGTGTGTATTCCTTATATCATAACTGTTTTATTAATTTGTCAGATCAAAAGACACACTGTTCATTTAAAAACTTATTAACTTCTGATCGGCTTAATAATATTAAATTGCATAAGCTTTGATTAACTCCCCGACATCTACTGTTGATGAGGTCACATAATTAAAGTATATCTCGTTCGCAGAAAATGTGCATAGCTCTGCACACTTGTATTGTTTTCAACGTCATTGAAACGTATGACGTTCTATAATCAGGTTATGAGATGATAACTAAAGTTTGCAGGAACAATGATTATTGAGTGAATGTTAGTGTAGACTGTAAATGTATTGCAATATAGATAGTATTATTACGTGTAACATAACGATTTGAATAGACTGATCAATGAAGACTACACCATTCCAATATTTAGACTATGCCCGTTGGGTCATTTATAATCTTAAGTTATGTAGCACAAGCTGACAGTGGTAACGTAAATGTGCACAGATCCACTACTATAGGATATACTGTACTCGGTGGGGACACTGCACATAACAAGATAGAAGGCAAGTACTATCATTTGATATCATATTTAAATGTTGTGTTTTACATGTAAAATAACAACAAATAATTGAAGTCGTATATAAATGTGTGACATTTTATCATATTCGTCCATGGTGATTTATGGTAATAGACATGTTCACTGGATTTTTTAGCTAGCTTCGTCTGTCTCCACTTAATTTTAAATAAAAAAGTCATGCTGTCGGGTATCAATTACACTTTAAGAAAGACTTACCCTTTTGTGACATTTTGTTTTTGTTAAATCGCATTTTTGAGTGTGGGGATGTTTTGTTTATTGTTGTACCGCACAAACGCTTACCGAGGCTTGTCCAGACGACTTAATATTTTCCTGCTAGGCAAGAGGGTTTTAATCTGTAGGTCATAGCCTGGGTGTGTAACAGTATTCTCCCTAATTTAGCTGTGCGTTTTATGCACACTGATTCGCACTTAATTGTATCAGATATAGTAAGGTACATGTACAAAGAGTTCCAGCCGGGATACTTTTGTATATACAACAACGCTTTTACTTTTACTGAATTTGTGAAAAATGTTCGAAAAGTACGTGTGGTACGGGAAGTCATACGGGAAGCACTGTTTTATTTTAAATTTGTAAACAAAATAAATACACTGCCCTCCAAAAGTTCTGTTACATTTGCATTAAAATATAAAATTAAAGTACAGAATTATGCTAATCTTGTTTTTATTATCATTTGTATATATCATCTGTTAGTTATTGGACAATTAATTCTGTTTATTTTATTATGTTAAGTTAACATAATGTTACAAAACTCAGCTATTATGTAAATTGTCAAAAACATTGTAATTCCATTAATTTTTAGTGTATCCTCAACGAGCTCATAGCCTGTATACGGTCAGGCATACTCCTAACCAAAGTTCTACATATCCTAGCAGGTATTCCATCCCATGTAAGCTGTAAGGCAGCTTCAAGTTCCCTTAGGTTTCTGCTCTTGTGTCAGTGAAGTTCAAAACCCAGATCTCTCCACAAGTTTTCTATCGGGTTCAAGTCGGGGGACTGTGGGGGCCACTCCAAAGACAGAATATTGTTGTCCTCCTTCCATTCGTTAACTATTCGTGCCCGGTGACATGGGGCACCGTCATCCTGGAAGAAATAGTTGCTTCCATAGCCTAGCAGATGTGCTGATGGGTGGTAGTCAAAAGTGTTTTTTGACAGCAACACAACCTTTCAATCCCGCATTGTGTAATCGTCTCCTCACTGTGGTATTCGACGCTTCCACACCATTTTGGATCCTTATTTTTAACATTAATTTTGGAAATTTGACTAAGCAAAAGTGGGGTTCAATTTCAGTGAAAGCATCAAATAAGCAAATACAATGGAAAGTTGTCTGTAGCTGCTAATAAGATAACATCATTATATTTCCACATACATGTATACTTAACATATTGGGATTTAGGTATCTGCCTAATTAGCATTTACATACACATTAAAATGAGTGTTTAAATAAATTGTATCAGTTCGGAAATATGTAAAATCAAAGTAAAATTTTAATATTACATAGAAATGAGAAACGGTCACTGAGATTTTTAGAAATTTACATAAAATGCCAACTAGGACAAACGTGAAGACTTTGAATAAAACACTTAGGTATAATACAAAACCCGTACTTTTCTGTCTTTCATATCTGTATATATGTTATTTCGTATTATGCAATATATGTATCATATTATATATTTGCCTGATCCTACTGCTGTTTCTACCCATCGCCTTTGACCCTGTTGCGTTTAAGAGTCGTTCTATTTTGTTCTACTTAACAATCCTCGAAAACCCTGTATACTACGTAACGTGAATCATCATCTCCAGCAATCTATTCCGGTAAACAAGTTTTGTTGAAATCACACGCTGTGAACTGTTTCATTACGTTACACCTGTGAGAAATACGCTGAAATGTTTTCCCCATTCTACAAGCACAGGAACAACGATACCGACTCGATAACAAACTCAGACAGGCGAAGAGGAATAGTCGTTATCATATATATGGGTGAAAGGCGTGATATAAACGGTGACTTCCAAAATAACACTGGATCGTTGCAAACGTATGTTTGTTAGATACGAATTACTTGCAAATGTGACAACCTCACATTGCCTACACTGTTGGAATAACTTCCTTGCCCCGTATATATATCTATATATATGTATTGCCCACACCGTCGATATCTTTTATTGTTCTATTATTTATCTATACAGAGATATTTATGAAATCAGTTGTAAGGGATTATTTACACTCTACCTCGGCGAATAGCTGTTGTTTTGTTTTAGAAATCCGTTACGAGCATCATAAAAATTCGAAAGAAAACTCATTTATTGATCAAAAATGTAAACGGCGCGTTCGGTTAAGAATGTGTTTGTTTACGTACATTGTAGAACAATTCAGCTATTTATGAAATGCGGCTGACTAATGCTGGTCCTGTTTTTGCATATGTTTTTTTCACGTAAGTCACATCATCACGTAAACGAACTGGGTTGATAAGGTTGTTTACGAACATTCTCGACCGAATTGTTTGTTGAATATCTTTATCGCCTCTCTCAGCCGTTTGTGGGTTATACATTAAAAGAAAGAAGCAGTTATATCGGGTAATCAAATCCATTCCTTTATTTATATGAAAAGGCAAAGCCTAAAAAGAGCGTAGCTTATGTTGGTCTCTTATATTTACTGATTCAGAATATTGCTTTCAGAATGAGATTTTCAGATAAGATAAACTTTATTTAAAGTCTAAATAACAATAAAACACAAGCTCTTATGAGATTAAGACCGAAATGACAATAGGTGAGACCGGGGCAAGTTCGACCTATTTTTATTTAAGTCCGTTCTCGGAAGTATGGCAGCACGCACGTTTTTGAACATTATTTAACCTTTCCTGGCCGAACGAGCCCGCCATGGGTCAAGTTTGGACAGGCATTTGGGTAAGTTCGGCCCTCATTGGAATCAGCTTAATTATGGCGTCATAAAGCCTGCAACGTCAGATTTTACCGCCAATTTTACGACTTGTTATGTGTTACATGGGCCGAACCAGTCCGAGCCCAAATTGATATTTCAATAAATTCCTATCGTACAGCAATATGGCAATGTGAGTGCTTGGCTTGACTTGGCTTTTATGTATATCATTTGAAGCTGTCAGTGTGTTACACGTTTGACCGTAAAATGTTGCAATTCCGTTTACAGAAAATTCGCATAACTAGAAGCGATATCATGATTTTCTTTCTACCCTCTCAAAAGTAATTTTCTCCTGTTAAGTAATTTTACATTAGAGTTTTCCTCGCCATTTTTTCGTTCAATGCCCAGCCAACTAGACTGCTAAGATCCTTAAAGATGTAAATGTTAGCTAAAAATAAATAAATATCAGGGGTGGCCGAACTTTACCCTGTTTACCGTGTGTAGATTTTTGTATCAATGATGATTGATAAAAGTGTATTCACAATATATTTTTAACATCAATGACGCCATTTTCTTCCAGTCAAAGCTAAAGTAGCTATATATATTTGTTCTTGTGCGTAACGGATATGATGGGTCGGATGGCGCAGTGGATAGCGTGCTCGTCTTCACCAAGATCTATAGGCCGGATTCAATCACGATCACCTGCCCGACCTAGCAGTTTTCTCCGGATACTCCAGTTTCTTCCCACATTCAGAATTAAATCCTCTGCGTGCTTCCGTCAGGGCACAAAAAGAATGATTGAGATAAGTTTGGGAAACCTGTTTGGTAAATGCTATAGAAAAAGTGCATATTACATATATGACAATTAGTCTAAGTAAATGTAAAGAGACGTTGGTTAAAAACTAAAATTTAAAAAAGAAAACATTGTAACATTTTAATGTAACTGAGAGATCGTCGTTATATCGATATGTAGTCTCAATCACTGTTCAATCCTAAAACACCGTATTGAATATCACATTTTGTAATTGTCACCGAGGTTTGACAGGTAATGATGCCAAATAGAATTTAACAGTTTCTGTCTGTTACTAGTTATAAATCGGCACGCGTTGCGAAAAAGTAATACGTTGCTGAAAAAGGGCGTTGAACTCGGGTTGGTTGTCTGGAAAATTGTTGTTAATGTCGTCATAAATGCGTTTACCATTGTTTCTTTTAAGAGTGGTGATGCATAAATTAATTATGTAAAGTCTATAACCAGATTTTCAAAAATGTTAAATTTTTCGTTCATATTCTCAACAAATGGAAATCAAAAACTGATGAAATATTTAGATGGTGAAAACATAAATGTACACGTAGACAGGTCTATTGGTTTAATTCCGGCTCTTTTTGAAGATATCTCCCGGTAGAAATATTAACAGAATCTGGTTGATGACAAAAAGGATGTCCAGAAAATATCCCCATTTTTACTTTTTGTGCCAGTGACAAAAACTGAAATAAAATAAAACAATCTTGAAGCGCCGAAAAAGAGATAAATGCAACGGACATCAGAATTTTCCGGTTTTTTTCATCCTTCCTGAAATAACCGATAAAGGCCGATGGATTGTGACGTTTTTGTGACGTCATAGTATGATAATCTTCGAACGAAGTTTCATGCCTGTTAGTATCAGACTTTATGTGATAGACTTTTTGATTCAGAATGTACATATTTGTATATTAGTTTTTATCTCAATAAACAAGTAATAAAACAAGAAGATTGTTTTCACTTATTGAAGATGTTCATGTATGGGTTGAAACACAGTTGTCTTTGCTTCAAGGATACACTTCCTCTTTCCCCACTGGACGTCTACTTCCGGACGCAAAAAATTAAAGGGAAGGTGTAGAAAGGGGAAGCAACTCTGTTTACGCACGCATGTGTTACCATTAAAGAGCTTCGCTCGGGCGCCTATGGCGCCCGAAAGCTGCGCTCTTATAAATATCATGTTAGTCTATTTCATACTTGATCATATTTTACAGTTATTGCGTATAAACGAATTATTGCTATCTACGTTGTAAATAACCTTTTGTATACATTTAGGGAGTTGTAATGATATTTCAATTCCAACCAGCGTGAGATTTTTTTTTAACGTTTTACATTCGAAAACCCTAGGATATCACACCAAGAAATGCCCGGATCTACGAACACGTTTGGTTGATACAATAATTATACATATCAAGGGGTTCCCGTAATACCCTGGTCGCATTTCCGTAATCTAGCGTGGTGAGGTTTTATCATACACACTGGATAAACTGCATCGAGTATTGTCACTCTGTCCTCACTGGAGTATTACTTGAGCGTGAATTTCCGGTTTTGTCATAACAACGTATTTTGCAAGGTTAGTCTTTATTATTTGTGTGTGCCTCCCTGTGACATATTTAAGTGATATACAAATGCAAGTGTATACAGTTTATAATATAGAAGTATTCTTGAAATCCTTATTGCATGAGTATTACTTGAGTGTGAGTTTCCGATGTTGGGAGAGATTGTTGTACTACATGGAAATTGAAGAGGCCACACTCGATCTGCTGTCCCCATAGCAATACTTAAGTTATTTATATCCTCCTTTCACCCTTCCTTTCACCCTTCCTTTCACCCCACCTTTCATCCTTCCTTTCATCCTTCCTTTCACCCTTCCTTTCACCCTTCCTTTCTCTCTTTCTTTTCACCCTT
The DNA here is from genome assembly GCF_002113885.1 of Mizuhopecten yessoensis. Classification (NCBI taxonomy): domain Eukaryota; kingdom Metazoa; phylum Mollusca; class Bivalvia; order Pectinida; family Pectinidae; genus Mizuhopecten; species Mizuhopecten yessoensis. The sequence continues at coordinate 566,501 of NW_018408880.1, forward strand.
CCTTTCACCCTTCCTTTCTCTCTTCCTTTCACACTTCCTTTCACTCTTCCTTTCACTCTTCCTTTCACCCTTTCTTTCACCCTTCCTTTTACCCTTCCTTTCACCCTTCCTTTCTCTCTTTCTTTTCACCCTTCCTTTCACCCTTCCTTTCTCCCTTTATTCCACCCTCCCTTTCATCCTTCCTTTCACCCTTCCTTTCTCCCTTTATTTCACCCTTCCTTTCACCCTTCCTTTCACCCTTCCTTTTTCTCTTCCTTTCACCCTTTCTTTCACTCTTCCTTTCACCCTTCCTTTCACCCTTCCTTTCACCCTTCCTTTCTCTCTTCCTTTCACTCTTTCTTTCACTCTTCCTTTCACTCTTCCTTTCACTCTTCCTTTCATCCTTCCTTTTATCCTTCCTTTCACCCTTCCTTTCACCCTTCCTTTCACCATTCCTTTCACTTTTCCTTTCACTCTTCCTTTCACCCTTCCTTTCACATTTTCTTTCACTCTTCCTTTTACCCTTCTTTTTATCCTCCCTTTCACCAATCCTTTCTCTATTTCCTAATCGTACCTTTCGGCGGTGCCTCATTAGGCATTCGTCTTCACAAGGTTATAGTGCGCTCAACAAATACATCTTGGTGTGTCCAACGGTAGATTTTAAACCAAGGGGATTATTAAATTAATATGTGGTAAATATATTCCATTTTCCAGTTATCTGTAAAATTGAAGTGCTCACTAATATATTAGGCAATAATTCCTTTCGTTTCTATTCATATTTTCTCGATTGCGTCATATACATTGATGTAATTTTATCTTATATAATGCATTTTTATATATCAGAGTGCAAATACATGAAACGAGAAACGTTATAGTTTAACCTGTAATTAGGCATTAACAATATATTTAGTCTGTTGCTAGGACATTAAACCTAAAACAAACAACCAAACAAACAAACAAGGCCTTTTTGGAATCACGGTTGGCACCATATCAGCACTTTAGCTGCTGTTTTTCCAATGTCTTGATTGTCATTTTATTCTGTTTTGTAAGTTTCTTTCTGTGTTTCGCCGGTACGTCTAATGCTATAGTTTTGTGACGAGGTGGATTTTCTCATGATACATTGTCTATGGTGGGATATTAACTATCATTTCAATAGGTTATACGCTATGTTTGACAATAAGACAAGATGGAAGACAAATTCAGCAATCCATGTATACGTTATTTAATGTATTAACATCGAAGTCCCCAAAACGAAAGTGAGTGATTTCTTACTTTACCCCATTTCTTATCAGGTCCCCAAAACGAAACATAGGGACTTTTGATTTAGTTTCTCCTTCTTCCGCCGAGCAATTATCTGCAAGTTTTCTCGGAGACAAGTTGTCGGAATACAAATTGACTTCACATAAGTTTTTGGTCATGTGTTTAGATGTGCAAAACATCCTTTGTTGTGGCTGCGCATCCAGAACGGCTGCTGCGGCCTCTCATATGTCATAAGATGACCTGCTATTTTCTTGGAAACTACTGGGCGGATTTCAATGAAACTGAATACAAGTATTGTTGGAAATGCTTTCATATCAAATAACAACCACTCTTTGCAACAGCGCATCCAAAATGGCCGTTGATTGGTCGAACGTAAGATATTGACAGATTTCGATCATATTGTATGAAGGTGTATTGTGTCGTTACGAAAAGTACAATGATTTCACAGTTGCCATAGTTTAAAACCAAGATGGACGCAACGGTCTCTGATTGGTGGAAATCAAGATATGTACAGATTTCGATAAAATTAGGTGCAGCAGTGCAGTATGTTGGAGTTTTAAATCACTACGAACAGTACAGGGATTTCCACTCGGAGACTTCTGTGTTGTCTCTCGTCGCAGCCTCTGATTGGTCGAAATTAGGATATTGACAGATTTCGATCAAATTTGATATGTTGGTATGTTTTTGTCGTTACGAACGGTACAGTGACTTGAATCAGTATCATTGCGACTGCTAGGGTAGTTTTGGGGACATTTGTAACGGTACCCATAACAATCAAGTTGGCGTTTGGGTTTTCTGGGTTATTAATCCTCTTAACAGCTAAATTAATGTTAGGACACTCATTTATGTTTGCAATGAATGTGCGTGTGCTATAAGTAGATACAGTTCTAATGCAGTGATAATGGATACGGTATCTAGATATATACCAATGTCTCTTTCAGGTTGATTTTAATTCTGAGGACAACATAAATTGCGACAATGACTAATTTTTGCACAAAATACGATTGCATGCGTTATCTACTAGCATTGATAATAACTTATATATAATATTTTCCTTGTAGAATCCATCATATATGCTACCTTACGCACTATATATGTGATTTCCGTAGGTGTTATCCATGATTATTTAACTAAATAACAACATTTGATAAAATAGAGAGGAAAACCCGCCTGTGTTTAAAATTCAAGCATAGTAGGATAACTACTATATTCCAGCAGGTTCCGTGTAAAATTGGCCTGCTATATCCAACTGCATGTTAGAGAGTGAGGTAGTTGTCTTCTGTGTTTACTGTATATGGCCCCCTTTGCAACACTTAGGATATTTTTCCTTCCTTGATCACCTTCCTCCTTTTTTCTTGTATCACAAAACAGTTACCTCAATTCTTTATGAATTAAATGATATCGAATAGGTATCGTTTGGTTAGAGGTTTAGCATCCTGTAAACAATTGAAGTTTTGTGATGATGTGGCTTCATGTGTGTAAGGTACGTGTATGTGCTGGAGGCTGTATGGGTGGCCCTGACGATGCCGAGTTTAGAGTGCTACCTCGCTGGAATACCATGCCGAAGCACTCAGCACAGCACTCTATTCGGTCACATTATACTGACAACGGGTAAAACTAGTTAAGGAGTTAAGACTAGCAAGGTACACTTACAAATATCAAAACGCAAAATAAAATAAATAAAAAATACACAGCAAAATGGTAAGATATTGTCTTAAGAAGAGTTTTTAAATTTAAGATATAGGCAGTCAATATGTTTACTTTTTATGTGTATTGTTTTATTCTTTTGATTGGGGTGTTTGTGTTTTACGTCCTTTTAACAGCTATTGTCATTTCAGAGTGTGTCAGGTTTTGGTGGTGGAGGAAAGCCGCAGATCCAGGACCTGGCGACTGCCCCACATAGGCCTCAAACCCACGGCCCAGTGGTTGGGGGCTAGTGGTAGCAGAGTGTCAGACGCCTTAATCATTTGGCCATCGCGACCCCGGGTGATTCTTTCATAATAAAAAACATATTACAGCAAAGTACTATATGTCCTTAAAATCGTCATTAAATGCATAAATAACTAACCAAAAACGTTCCTTTTTTGTAGATTGGCTTGCAGAAATGAAGAATACAACGTATTTTTCAATGAACACCCTTTTCAATGGCAGCACACACCCTAGTACCTCACTAGTGACGTCATCATCCAACATGACCGGAAATACGTCAGAGGACGCAGACAATTTAATAAACACCTTTATTTCGTCGGGTCTGAAAATTGACGCAATTAATGACAAATACTTTTCCACGGTTTTACTTCCGTCATTCGTCTACGCATGCGTACTCTTGACTGTTGGAATTCCTGGGAATAGTTTAGTGGTGTACGTTTACGGGTTTAAAAGCAAGAAAACTGTTTCCCGGTTATTTATTCTAACACTGGCAATTCTTGATTTAATCAACTGTTTATTTTCGATATCAACAGAACTTTTCCTTATGTGGAATTTTTTAAAATTCGACTTCCCAGCAATCTGTAAGATAAGCCGGTTTATAACATCATTCTGTAATCACTCGACAACGATTGTGTTGCTTACTATAGCCATCGACAGGTTTAGAAAGATCCGCCATCCACTTAAGACAAAAATGAAGATGTCCACAGCAAAAAGAATTATGATTTTTTCGATGATATTCGGATGTTTAACAGGAATTCCTTTTGCGTTATTTTACGGCACAAAAACACTGGTGCTGACAACTGTCGTAACGGACACACAGAGATTTGTGTATGAGGGTAAAACGTGTCTCCCGCGTGACGGCTTGGACATCATCTACAAAGAGATTCTGCTGATAGTACTATCAATTGCGCATGTTGTGAGTGACGTTATCCTCGTTGTGCTCTACTCATTTGTCGGGAAAGCTGTCCTATCTAGCAACAAGTCTTTTCGTCGCGTAGATCCTACATCAAATAAGTCTCACTCAAATAGGAAAATTAGCTTCGAACTTGGAAGACGCAACACCTCGCGTTCGAATAGCACCTCTTCCGTACCTGGTAACGTCAGCAGAACAAACACCATGTTATTTCTGGTGACCCTCGTCTTTATCCTGTCATTCGTGCCCTATTTGATATTGGCGTATATCCGGACATTTCAAAGCGAGACTCACAACACTTCATCATTACATAAAGCAATTCAACAATTGTTTCTCCGAAGTTACTTCTTAAACAGTGCGGTCAACCCGATTGTGTATTGTTTTGTGTGCAAACACTTTCGCCAAGAAGCGATAACAGGTATTCGCCGGATGTTCTCCAGGAATCAAACGAAGTATCGGCCAAGTAGACCCACTGCAATACATAACTAATGACTCGCGTAACGAGAACAATTCGAGACTTGCTGTTCGGATATTGTGGTCCTTCATTAATGTAGGAAATATTGATTCCATGGTTCTAGGAAATTCACCTCTTAAACGAGACATAATTCACTATTTCAAATAATTCATCTATTACATATTAGTGTCTGTATCTGTGTAATAACTACCATATTTATCATATGCAAGTTGACAACAGTTTGTTGACAGGTTGGGGTGACGTCATACATCATTTGCATGAACAATATTGTGAAATACGTAATATAACAGGCAGTATAACATACAAGATGGTGTACAATGTAGAACGTGATATTATGGCCTTGAACAAACAACAGGGGTTGTTAGATGATAGTATGGCTTTCGGAGTATTAAGTGATATTACGGCCGTGAACTAAGAATACGGATTATTAGGTGATATTACGGCCGTGAACTAACAATACGGATTATTAGTTGATATTACGGCCGTGAACTAACAATACGGATAATAAGGTGATATTACGGCCGTGAACTAACAATACGGATTATTAGGTGATGTAACGGCCGTGAACTAACAATACGGAATATTAGGTGATATTACGGCCATGAACAAACAATACGGATTAATAGGTGATATTACGGCCGTGAAATTACGGCCTTGAACAAACAACAGGGGTTGTTAGATGGTATGGCCGTGAACATACAATACGGAATATTAAGTGATATTACGGCCGTGAACACACAATACACCCCGGGGTGTTAGGTGATATTACGGCCGTGAACTAACAATACGGATTATTAGTTGATATTACGGCCGTGAACTAAGAATACAGATTATTAGGTGATATTACGGCCGTGAACACACAATACACCCCGGGGTGTTAGGTGATATTACGGCCGTGAACTAACAATACGGAATATTAGTTGATATTACGGCCGTGAACTAAGAATACGGATTATTAGGTGATATTACGGCCGTGAACTAACAATACGGATCATCAGGTGATATTACGGCCGTGAACTAACAATACGGAGTATTCGGTGATATTACGGCCGTGAACTAACAATACAGATTATTAGGTGATATTACGGCCGTGAACTAACAATACAGAGTATTAGGTGATATTACGGCCGTGAACTAACAATACAGATTATTAGGTGATATTACGACCGTGAACAAACTATACGGAGTATTAGGTGATATTACGGCCGTGAACTAACAATACGGATCATCAGGTGATATTACGGCCGTGAACTAACAATACGGAGTATTAGGTGATATTACGGCCGTGAACTAACAATACGGAGTATGAAGTGATATAACGGCCGTGGACAAACAATACGGAGTATTATTAGTTACACGGATTTTGGCAGGGTATACGGGATGGTATGACCCTAAAGGGTTTCGTATTTCCTGAGGCCGATATATATAGGCCGAAGGAAATACGAAATCCTGTAGGGTCATACCATCCCGTATACCCTGCCAAAAATCCGTGTAACGAATTTATTACCCCTTTGAGTCTTTTATATTGGTTTTGTACAGTTCCCCGTCAACTTTTCTGTTGTCAAGATAAAAATGGCACAGTAGATCTACCTCATTTAGTTTCGTTTTATCAAATTCCTCGAACTGTTCTTCCTGATTCTTTTCTTTTAAATACGTCCTCAGCATGTTTGCCGCTCGTCTGTTCGACTTTTGTGTGTTTTGTGGCACATAGTTAGCCCTTTTGGCGAGTATTTCCTCATCAGTATGCGAAGCGAAACGTTTTGTCATTTTGTAAACATCGCCGGAAGCAGACGACGAATGCGAGTTGTCTCCCATTGCCCGGCCGCAAGATACAAAGACACGTGACCCGTATACCCCTTGTAAAAGCACGTGATTCCACCGTATAACTGCTGAGATTCACGTGACATGACCGTATACCCCCTGAGATTTTCGTATACCCCTTGAGATTTACGAATGCGGTTTGGTACACTGTAGTTTTTAACCAATCAGATTCCTAGATTTTTCTCAAAGGGGTAATAATAAGTGATATTACGGCCGTGAACTAACAAAACGGAGTATTAGGTGATATTACGGCCGTGAACTAAGAATACGGATTATTAGGTGATATTACGGCCGTAATATCACCTAATACTCCGTTTTGTTAGTTCCCGGCCGTAATATCACCTAATAATAAGTGATATTACGGCCATGAACTAACAATACGGATTATTAGGTGACCTTACGGCCGTGTACTAACAATACAGAGTATTAGGTGATATTACGGCCGTGAACTAACAATACGGATTATAAGGTGATATTACGGCCATGAACTAACAATACGGATTATTAGGTGATATTACGGCCGTGAACTAACAATACAGAGTATTAGGTGATATTACGGCCGTGAACTAACAATACAGAGGAGTAGGTGATATTACGGCCGTGAACTAACAATACGGAGTATTAGGTGATATTACGGCCGTGAACTAACAATACGGATTATTAGGTGATATTACGGCCATGAACTAACAATACGAAGTATTAGGTGATATTACGACCGTGAACAAACTATACGGAGTATTAGGTGATATTACGGCCGTGAACTAACAATACGGATCATCAGGTGATATTACGGCCGTGAACTAACAATACGGAGTATTAGGTGATATTACGGCCGTCAACTAACAATACGGGTGTTAGGTGAAATAACGGCCGTGGACAAACAATACGGAGTATTAGGTGATATAACGGCCGTGAACTAACAATACGGAGTTTAAGGTGATATTACATAATGCGGAGTATTGCGCAATATTCCGGCCATTAAGAAACTATTCTGTTTGGATATTGATATTATTGTGTTGAACTACGAACTATGAATATTTGTTAATTATTAACCTTGTACTTTGCATATTATTATCCAAGGAAGAACAGTAGTTGTGTGATTGTTATGAAATAAAAACAATTATCAGTATGTCTGTAACTGTTTGAAGTGTTTTCAGATTTTTGCACCGAATTACATGTAATTTCTTTGACCTGTGGAATTCGACACTTTCAAAGTTTAGAAGACACACCTTAGTAAGTACATGTACATGTGTTGTATCTGCAGTATCATACTATGGAAACCAGACTATGAAACCATAACAGTAATATAATACGAAACACACACTTTGCAGAACCCATGTATTATGAAAATAAAACAGTGACATGGTGCAGAAAAATGGTGTGAAATGGTCGTGTTTTCACGACGCTTACCCTTCCCGAACACCCGGTCGTATTATATTTGTACTTTTTCAAATATCTTCATGTTGTGGTAAGACAAACGACTGTTGATGCAGCGTTCAAATAGATTTTGTCTCGAGAAAATATTCGGTGAGTTTGCATCAACAGTAAACATTGAAATATATTAGACAGTTTGATCTTGTAAGTTTTGTCCATTTCACATATAGATAAATATTGTACCGGTTTTGAACTAATCTAAGTCTTCTTTTACCAGAATGACCACAAAGCAATTAAGAAACTTGCAACCCAGCTTTTATTACAAAATGTCCATGCTGTTAGTTAACAATGCAACATGTTTACTGTTTGTAAAAATGATGCACAGAAAAGTGGAAAACTATTGCAGGAAATAAGTAGATACACCTGTTGTCTGATAGGAAGTTTGTCTAACACATGCGGTTTACATTCACTTTGGACGTAGGTATCTATTTTTGTCGGCGGGAGGCGGCAAACTATGTTCGGAACATTGCCTGACTGTCTGTCCCATTATGCGAGAAATACACAAACAATTGCAGCAGTAAAATTAAAAACCATCACTATCTCGCAACGTTTCAAGGCCGACTGGTCCTTTGTCAAGCTATTACTGAGTTAGCGATGTGTATTTAACTGTACAATGACGAGACGAAATTGTATATTTTTTATGTCACTCGACCATTGACGTTTCGCCTATCGACAGGGAGCGCACACACACTGTATCAGATATAGTATACGCTCCCTATCGACCCGGATCGAGTGTTATAAAAAATATACAATTTCGTCACTTCGTTGTACAGGTCGAACATTACATCACCCAGTCAAAGCTAAACGGAGTGAACGTTTGATACGTAAATGTACATTTTTTTGTGCAGAAAGTAAAACTTTGATATCACATATTTCCAAACTGATAAACTTTATTGAAGATTTATCTGACAAATATATATAAAAAAGCGATCTTCACAAAATAGGAAGTTTCACGACATCCTAGCAGTAGTCAGGATCGTATATGACGACGGATGCATAGGGAGACATCGGCGTAAGAGAAAGGAAAAAGTATTGAAGAGAAGGCAAACGAGAGATTCGAAGTCCTGCGATATGGACAGGAGAGGAACTAGGGCCTCTTTAATGTCTACTAAGTAGGACTAATAGGACACCAAACAAATATCGATAGTTCAGCCCCCCCCCCCCCCCCCCCCCCCGTAGGAACAGGTTATTTACCGATCTAAACGACATATTAAAACAAGAGTAGGCCCCCAACAATTAAGCAAATCCATAGTCACGTGTGACGTCTTTGTGTCCGTCATAGTTGATTGATTATTTACATATAACATACGTACACTTTAAACAGTCTAAAATAGTGTAAATATGGCATAATCATGAATATAAAGCTATTTTGAAGAAAATATGATACTTATTTTACTCTTTTTTGTGACGTTCGATAATATTGCTTATTTTTACAAACTTATGTAAATACGGCACAATCATGAAGGCTATTTTGCAGAAAATATCATTATATTTCTTTAACGAGTCGAAGGTTTGTAATATGTTATACACGTAGTAATACATATCCTAAATCATAAGTACACAACTTGAGTGTAGTAAATACGGGCTATTTTGCTGAAAAAAAATAGAAAAAAATAACGGAATGTAGGTACATGTATGTAATATGTAATAAACGCAGTAATACATATCATAACTACACACATTCAATGTACATACGGTACAATCACGAAGGCTATTTTGTAGGAAAAAAAAGTATTTCTTTAACGAAATGTAGGTAGATAATTAGAACAATACATGTACATTTCATTTTATCGAACGTCGCAAATAGAACTCGTTTATACAAAGTTGTGTCTCCTTGGCCCAGTGACGCTTTAGATTTATTTGACAGGATAATTTTTTTACACTTTATCTCTGGGTTCCTGTCGTCTCCATCTAGGAAGGTCATACTTCGTATATAAAACACTGAATCCTGTATACTGTCATGGAAAGTGTATAGATCAACGCTTTTTTTTTTTACATGCAATGAATTGCAACTGGTCTTCGTGCTTCAATACATATTATTATTCCTCATCGATTTTACAGCATGTCTGATTGGTTTAAACACATCACATGACGTGATTATAAAACATCGAGTCTCCCTCACGCGATCCATTTTCCCTGTCGAGTAAACCTCTTGGAACCCCTCACACAGTATCGGACGAGCTCGAGTTGTCTCTTTTCGTTAGACTCTCTAACGCCCGATGTGTTCCGATGTGGTTTCTGCAAGGCCACCGTAAAAGAAAACACAACAAATCACCCCCGATTCTGCATGGGACCAAACATTCGTCACCTCACCTGCTTACTTAAGTTTTCGACGTAATCAGATAACGGTTTAGAGATGTGGGCCTATGGTTTATTTACATCCTGTTTTATAGCAAACGTTTACAATAAACAAGCCATTTGGATTGATATGTCTCGCCTATGCCCCGCTTTGACCATCAATGCACATATCAGAGATACTAACTTAAACGCAAACACTTAATGTTGGTGGAGATGCTGACAAAGTCAATGGACCATGATTGGTAGGCCGCACCAAGCATTTGATGGACGGGTTGAGATGTTCTACCTAAGATGCGTCTATGGTCAAAGTTTGGTTGGTGTAGCACTTACACTTTCAATAAAACTTACTTATATGCAAAAACTTATTGTTGACACCCGCCGCCGCCGCCGCCGCCGGAAAAGCAGCACCTTTGTCTCGCTTCCGCTACTTCGGTACGGCGAAACAAAAACGATTTATTTCTGTACACTTGTTCAAGCATCTGATCATGACAGTCGTGTCTCCCTTTGTTAAATGCTACTGCAAAAGACGAATTCTCGCTCTGTGACTCTATAAAATGCTCGAGGTGAGGTTTGCGTTGGGAATAGTTCTGGAAACCTTATAGATACATCTTTGCGTGCGTATATTTTAGTAGTAATTTACGCGAAAAACGTGAGCATTTAAACACTGCGACAATTTCAACATTTACAGTATAACAAAAATAATTGATTATGTTTTTTCTTTCTCCTACAGAACACAAACTTGTTAGATTGCAATTGTGAGGGCAAAACTGTTTATTAACTTTCCTTGTTTCGAATTCACGCACGCCCGTTTTAAAAAACAAAACAAATGAATTTGCCAATTTTCTTAATTTAGAAACACATCAGGGAAGAATGTAAAGACACAATATGTCACATGTTATTTATTAGGTAGACGTATAGATACGTGTTTGTATTTAACGTTCTCGTTACAGCTAAGGTCACACGAGGAAGGGGGCCTGATGAGACACCGCCGAAAGGAGAGATAAAGGAAGTACAATAATGAGATATAGATCCTAAGTGATGAAGTGGCAGCTGCTGATAAATTTAGGTTACTTTAATGTCCCCTTAGCAGAAGTCATAGAAGAAACCCCTAATTGACAGGGGTCCCATAGTAGTCGCCTCTTACGAAATTGTTTCAAAATCTAAATTTTGTTAATGAAATCTCCTTAGATCTGTCTTCTCAAACAAAATAATGATATTTTTCGTAACGTACAAAAATTCATAAAGACCAGCGGTAGGTTTTAATTCGTAAGGCGTTTTATACTTCTATACTAAATTTGTGAGACTGTTCAATGGTGTTCTTTCTCTTTTTGTTTCTGTTTTTGTAATGCTACTATTATACATATTATTTGATACCCAGTTGTGCCATGTTTGTAAATCTGATGTATATATTTGAGGAAAGGGCGTAAATAATGTTGTAATAACTTGTGCCCAATCCTGTTGTCACTATTTTGGCAATAAGATACATGTATGTTTAAACTAAACTACGAAATGCAGTGTGGTACAGCAGGCCTACCCCCGGGCCCCGGGCCCCGATCTCATGGTACAGTCTATTGTCTTCATTTCATAACGTAAGTCACGTTTAATCCTCTGAACTTTACGCGTCCTACACATGCAAAACATATTAACAAATACTACATTATAAACCACGATATCTCAAGTGTTATTGAGTCTGTGGTCGCTCTTATCCTTTATAAACATTTGAGACTAAATTTGAAACAAATCTAGGTAGGTCACGCTTGTCAATATCTGCCGGTAGATTAGACTGTCGTGTCTGTGCACATGGGAGGTAATAATATGCAAACATTCGTTGCTCATTAGTGTATTTTTAAAAATGATACATTGTTGCAATTTATACAGTTCCACATTTTTTATGAAGTTTCGGTCTAGAATTGCAAATATTAAACATAGCTGATGATATCACGGGAAAAGGAAAGCAATACGAATAATGTTTGACCTCATAACCGTACAACTCGACAGTCAATATCAGTAAGGAGCTGTGTTATTATCCTACACACTGTTACAATCCAGTAGTACCAAATATTTTTTTTAATGAGAAGGTAACATCCTAAAGATTAAACAAATGTAATTTATTGGAACAATAAATGTATTTATGTAATTTTGCAATTACCATAAATATTATATAATTATGTCAATATTTGTATCTTCAAGGATATGTACAGAATCTTAGCTTTCATTGATCTGATTATAAGTAACACATGTATTAACTTTCCAAAAAACTAAGAGGGCTACCAACAGCTTTATTCATTAGTAAGCAGTTATACTAAAGTTTGAGATAGATGGGTATGTAGAAGCTCGCGTAGTTATGCTGAGAATTTATTTAAAATATATATAAATTGCTGGTCAGTGCGTCCACGAGCGGACAAACTGTTAGCCTGTTGGTCAGGTGGTACTGTGGAGTTTCTCTCGTACACATGTTGTGAACAAGGTTACGTCGCATAACTGCAGGATTATTCCTCAGTTGAGTGACAGGCCTTTTCAAGGCCTGTACAAACCCTGTTACATAATATATACATGTGATTTAATGTAAATGCCCTACCAGGGACATCAATATCAAATGAGAAAGAGATAACATGAATAGCGTGCAACTAATGACTAGAAGATATAAGAATCAATGACAGTTACAACGTAAAATATCAGGTCACTCTTACACCAGAACCGGATTGTGAGGAACAGCATGCTTTTTTCTTTTAATTTAAAGTTATTGTGCAAGTTAGAAAATGTTCTGTTATACGATTTAACAGAACATATTAATACTTGCACATAAATAAGAATTTTTTTTTTTTTTTTTTTTGATTTAGTGACCCAAATCCTGCCAGGACCAAAACAATCATTACTATAAAACCAGGACAGGGAAAACCGGGACCCAATATTCATTTAAAGCATTATTACCTCAATTTCAAAGGTCATTTCACGTAGGGAATACAAGAACACCATACTTAATGTATAAATAAAATAAAAAGATATGTTTCAAATACTGTTTTTACTTGTTATTACGGCTTTTGTGATTTTGCTTTTTTACTAAAACCAGGACTGGTAATGTCAGGACCGGTATGTTTGGTATGTGTTGGATTTCTGTTTTAGATCATAATGCAATGTATCTTTTTATAAAAACTTGTGATAAAATACATTTTTATTCATGTCATATCAATTCATTAAGGTAGCTGCATTTAAAAACATGAAAGAAACACACTAAAACACTTGGTCCTGGTTTTCCGACTGGTTCTGGTATTAGTATGACCCTGAAATAGCATACAATTCGGAGCTCTCTGATTTTATCAATTTCCGACCATAACCAAACAACAGCGCCCCCGTGCGTGGTATAGCAGAACAATGCCCAACAATCCTGTACGAACATGCGGATATCTGACTTTATCCTTCGCATTTTATTTGCAATTAGTTTCCCTATTTGTACCTCTACGAATGGTGACATCACAGACAGCAGGTAACTAATCACTGCGTGTAAAGTATGTTAGCTAGCCAATCAAAGTAGACAGACTTTATTTATATCCATGTGGAAACCCCTCAGTCAATATGGCTGGTACAGCGACCAATTCTAAAGGATTGTAGCAAAAAGGTTTTGCGTATGGTATGCAACCCAGCAGTTAGATCATACGTGATCATCGCATCATTGCTATCTTTAAACTATCACGTGAACTAAGGGTGATTTTCATACTTCGCCTGGACCCTTAGGGGCTAGTGGAGGCGTGATCTACATGTGACCTTTGGGTGAGTAATCCACTGGACCAATCAGCTTCACGCACTACTCCCTTCTGTACCAATCAGCGCGGTGCGCACTACATGGGTCTGGAAACTGACGCGGCCCCTTCATCACTTGTAGATTTCACCATAGCAGTCTCCTCGGGATAAATTAGTGTGATGAAGTATTTTCTTCTGTCCAGACATCTCAACTCTATTAAGGTATTTCACACATGCCTTTGTCAGTGTATATAGATAGTATGTGATGGGCTCATAACTTTTTCTCAAAATGAAAAAAATATGGAAGTTGGTTGGTATACTCATGCCAAGTACAATGCCAATAATGACCTGAAATTAATTGTCGAATATATGGTCTTCTGAATTAAATGATTTAAACGTAAATGACTTTGAAAATTTCATATTACATAGAACTGAGAAGGTAAAAGGTTCGAAACGGGACTCTGGTGGTTTGATTGTTTATATACGTAGTATTATATCCAAAGGAATTGAATTGGTCCGTTATGATGCAGTATAAAAATGAAAAAAACACATTTTGGATTTACTTACGACATATATGTAGGCCTGTGTTATGTTTTGCCAGAAAACTCGGGTAGACAGGCATTTATCAATGTTGACACCTTAGATAGATTACATAACCACATGATGGATATTGTAAATTGTTCTAATGAGACATGCGATTTTATTATGAATGCCAGAACTGGTACCACACCTGATTATGTAGATATGGATTTTGATACATACTTACCTGTTAATGATGATTATCAATCTGACAATATTGTGAACCGGGCCTCCGTCGATAAGGGGCTGGCTAATGGAAATGGTATTAAATTAATAGATTTTTGTAAAACTACTGGTCTACGGATTGTAAATGGTAGACTTAATAAAGATGCTGGAAAAGGATCTTATACTTCTACAAATAGTCAAGGTTGCAGTCTTGTTGATTATGTAATTGCCTCGCCAGAATTGTTTAACATTTTTTCAGAGTTTGTTGTTGGAGAACCTAATTTGTACAGTGATCATATGTCAATTTCTTTCTCTCTTTTGTAATATTTAACTAAGCCTGAGGAGGGTGATCTTGTTAATAACGGTAATGTGAAATTTAAAAAGTTTACATGGAAACCAGAACTTGGGGTCACATTTTTACAAAATCTACAGGTTAATTCTCTGGTGCATTTTAATGAACTTGATAATTTAATGGAGAATCTCTAAATAGGGCGGTGGAATTGTTGAATGAGACATTATCTGCAGTTGCAGATCCTATTATGGCAAAATACAGTACAGGAGTATCAAATGTTAAACATTGTCAACAAAGACGGTTTATTCCTTGGTACAACAAGGTATGTGAAGAAAAGTGCAGATTATTTTTTGAAATGTTGGATATTTATAGAGCAAAAGAGTCTGAATCCAGTAGAATTAACATGGTGAGGGCCAGAAACATTTTTAAGAATGAAGCAAGAAAATGTCGTATTAGCTATGATCAGGAAAATACTAGTAAATTATTAGTTGCTAATGAAAGAAATGTTAAAGAATATTGGAAAATATTAAAGAGGTCAACAGGTAAAAGTACAGCAGTAAAGATAAACGCAAGCGAATTTAAAGATTTCTTTTTTCTTTTTTTCAATTGTTAAAAAATCCAGTGGATCCTTTTTTTTCACACCAGATGAGGATATAATTGATTTTAATGAGAGATATGAAAATAACCATACGCAAGTGGTGTTTCAGTGCTTGAATGTTGACATTAAAATTGAAGAAATCGAAAAGGCCATAAAGCAGTTAAAAATGGTAAGAGTGCTGGTCCTGACTTGATTATTAATGAGTTTTTGATAAATGGTAAAGAGTTTTTATTGCCTTATCTTCACAAACTGTTTAACAAATTATTCAAATCTGGCATTTTTTCAGAGTCTTGGTCTGATGGGTTTATAATTCCTTTGCATAAGAAGGGGTCTTTTTCAAACGTTGAAAACTTTAGGGGGATAACTCTGTTGAGTGTAGTAGGAAAATTGTTTACAAGAACTCTAAATAATAGACTTACCGCCTGGGCGGAGGAACACAAGGTATATGTTGATGCCCAAGCAGGCTTCAGATCTAACCATAGTACGGTTGACAATATTTGTATCCTACATGGCTTAATTTCCCATTTTATTAACTCTAATACACAATCATTTTGTACTTTTATAGACTTCTCCAAGGCCTTTGATTATGTGATCAGGGACAATTTATGGTGTAAGTTGATCAAGTTGGGCGTCCGAGGAAATATGTTGGACATTATCAAGTCTTTGTATAGTACTGTTAGGTCTAGAGTTAAAGTAAATAATGAAGTATCAGATGAGTTCATTTGCACTACGGGGGTAAGGCAAGGCGAAAGTATGTCACCCTTTTATTTGCAATGTATATTAATGATTTGGAGAGTGAATTAGTTGACAAAGGTTTTGAGGGAGTGTCGATAAATGTACTTAAAGTTTTCCTTCTTTTGTATGCAGATGATATCACAACACTCTCAGATACTGCTTTTGGTTTGCAAAAAGGTTTAGATGTTTTGTATGATTACTGTGAGAGATGGAAAATGAAAGTAAATGTGGGTAAAACTAAAATCATGGGGTTTCGTAGGGGAGGAAGGCTAAGTGAAGCTTTAATATGTTTTTCTTGGTAACCAAGAGATTGTGGTGGTCAGCAAGTATTCGTACTTAGGTGTTTTATTCACAGCGGGAGGTGCTTTTTCTGAAACTCAAAAGACATTAGCGGAACAAGGCTCCAAGGCATTATTTCATTTAGAAAAATGGACAAGAAAGTTTGTTGAATTGACTCCAAAGCATATGTGTACTTTATTTGATAAACTTGTCAGTCCCTTTTTATGTTATGGATGTGAGGTGTGGGGTTTTCGTACTGCTATGGCTATTGAGAGATTACATCTGAAGTTTTGTAAAAGGTTATTGGGAGTTAAATCAACAACGCAGAATAATTTTGTGTATGGGGAACTCGGTATAATGCCTTTAAGGTTCTTGATATATAGTAGAATTATTAAGTACTGGCTAAAAATTGTATGTGGAAATGCAAATAATTTAGTACAATCTGTTTACAATGTTTTATATGATCAATGTGAGATGCACAATGTTAATAATTGGGCAAGCTTAGTAACAACCGTGCTTTTTACACATGGTTTCGGTTAGGTCTGGAATCTACAGGCTGTTGGCAGTATAAATATGTTTATGTGTCTGTTTAAAACAAGAGTGAACGATGTTTTTGTCCAAAACTTGAATGCTGAGCTAGCTGAGTCGTCTCGAGCTAGGTTTTGCGTACAATTGGGTGACATTTTCGAATATAAAGAGTATCTGGATATCGTAAATGTAAATAAATTTAGAATAGCATTGACAAGGCTAAGAGTATCATCACACCGCCTCAGTGTAGAGGTAGGGCGATGGCATATACCTATTGTAATACCATATGAGATGAGAAAATGTATATTTTGTGATGTTTTAGAAGACGAGTATCATTTTATTATTGAATGTAATAATTTTTCTGAGGTAAGGACACAGTTCATTCTAAGAAGATACTATACTAGGGAAAGATTTTTGGATTTAATTACATCATATAATGTTACAATTGTAAGAAATCTAGCAATTTATATTTTCAAGCCAAACGAGATCAGAAATAATATTCTTTTTAATAATTAACTCTGGGCGACTGGGTATTTATTCTGTACGTGTTTCTGGCAACTTTATCCTAAATTCTGTATTTTTGCTACGCACTTACTCAATTCGTTAAATATCTATTTGATTCACGAGCCAAGTGTATATATACATTTAACCATTGTGTAGCATTAGTTAATGGCATCGAGAGTAATCTCCCATTGATCACATATGTAACACCACGGTTTTTGGGTACAAACTTTTAACATTATACAAACAATATGTACTTTCTCGATTGCTATGAAACACGTGGTAATGGATATATGGTCGCCTAAATATGGGTAGTTTGAAAACAAGTCCTCGTACCTGTCGCTGCATGTATGTGTATTATACCAATTACAATTATATTTCTTTGTCCATGTTCATGTTCCACTCCACCTTTACCACCTTTGTGAATTGTTATTATGTAATGCACAAAGGCATTTTTGCCTTTTGCTTAATATATTTATTTTTATATATATATATTCTTGATTTTGTCTGAAAAGTAACTTTTGAATGCAGAATTTTAGTGGCGCAAAATTGCATTGAATATTATAATTCATGAAAACACTTACCTGTACATGCATTTCTGAAGTATCCGTGTATTGACCATTATCGAGAAAAATGTAAGAAAATACTTCAAATCTCAAGAATGATGGCATGTATTTTCATTGGATATTTTACAATAATTCATGAAGCTAACAAGGCTATTGATACTAGTCAAGCCAGATTACCTGAGTGAGAACCTGATGGTGTTTTGAAAGGTGTACAGGTAAAATCGCACTTGCTTTGCATGCTTTTCCCCAACTTCAAGCAGCCTTGTTGGCTTTGTGCTCAGTTGTGTGATTTATTCAGTGGAAATATATGCTATTATTCTCGATAATAGTCAAAAATGGATACTTCAGGAATGCATGTTCAGGTAAGTTTTTTCATTAATTCCATTATTCATTGCAATTTTGCGCCACTAGAATTCTGCATTCAAATGTTACTTTTCAGACAAAGTCAACAATGTTTTCAACAAATAATTTCTGCAAAGGTCATTATTGACATTTTTCCTGACATGGGTATCCCAACCAACTTCCACATTTTTATCATTTTGAGGAAAAGTCATGAGCCAATCTCATACTATATACACTGACATGAGCCTGTATGAAATACCTTAAAACACACCATCACCCCTTCCATCCCCATTATAATTACATTGTCGAGCTTTGAAACTTTACAACTATATCATTGTTTACATGTATATGTATTGTATTGTATTATATATCACCACGGACTTAGATAGCAGGGATTGGCAACACCACTTTTATTTCGTGTGTGCATTGTCCACCTCTTGTATTTGTGCACCTAACCGTGACGGCGTATGACCCTCTCGCTGGAGCCAATATACATGTACTGTGCTTGCGTGCTATCTCACAGACCGGTTTCCGGTATCGATATCCACGTTGTTTACCTAGGTGACGAGAGACCGATAATGTGACACTGATTTGACATCCTGTAATCATCGTGGCTAAAACTTAAGAAAACGAATGCATACACATGATGACGTCGCAAGCTTATATGTTTATGTCAAACAGATACATCATTGTCAAATATGACTGACATTTCGTTTCGTGATAGTTATATACAGATTATGAAAATAAAACTAAAGATTTCGGAGGTAATAGGATATATTCTACAAAAAAAAAAAAAAAATGGATCAAGCGACCAAAATCGATATCCATTAGCTATAGGTAGCTAGATTTCGAGGGCGTACACAGCACGGTAGAAGCACAGGAGTTTGTTACAAATGTGTAACATACATGTACACTGATATAGGTCACAGCACATATATGTTTATGTGTGCTGTGACCTATATCAGTATGGCATAACGTTATGTGTACTAGACATTTGTAACGAAACCCCTGTGGGAGAAGTGACTTAAAGGGTAAACTTAATAAGTTTGTCAAATTACATCATTTTAATTTTTACACCATTTATAAAAAAAATACAGAACATCAGCTGACCTAATACCTTTGTATGTTATTGTCAAGGTTTTGAGATTTTGGAATAGGTAATTTAATGTATGTGCATATAACCCCCCCCCCTCCACACACACACACACACACACACACTTTTATAAGTTTATATTTCTAGGCAACAATCAAGGCATTTTTCAAACCTGAATTCCACCATTTTGGCTCCACTTGTATATCCTTTTTCGTCATTACTATTTTGATACAGAAATATTCTTGATTTCTGTGATTTCTGTGATTTCAGTTTAGTCTGATAATATCACAGGAAGTCGTATTACAGTCCGGTGTTCCTACACAAAAATAGGATATGGTTGAATTCTAATGAATTCATTGAGATAAATGTCAATCATAAACATGTATGTGTATATCATATACATATTTTAGTGCAAATTATTCGCAATTACTCCACATGGTGCATTTTTGTAGCTCTTTTTTTCTTTTTTATGTATTCTGCGTTAAAACAATGTGACATAAACTTCTGTCCCAGCACTATGAATCAGGTTTAAAATTTAAAGTTTTTCTAAACCTGACTTTCCCAAAATGCACAAAATAGTTTTGAATTTCATTTAATTATGTGTCAATTCAGTATTTTGTCAATATTCAATGACTATTGAGAAATTTGTGACTCAATAAAATGAGCTTTGATTCTGCGAAAGGACATGTCTATTTGATATTTAATGTCTTTGCTGTAACCTAATCATTATCCATTGTAGTATCATTTTTGACATAATGAACAATCTCCCAATTATTTTTTTGGTCCAAGATGCAACATTCTTCCTCCTTTTTGAGATAACCAAAATAAAACGTGCTATTCCAGGGACAGCTCCACAACCAGTGTTCCTGTTGACAGCACCAGTAGCTCTGTTGTACTACAAGTACCAAGCCCACTCCTTAAAGCTATTATGTTGTCAGCAACAATTTTCAGTGTCATTTAAATCATCAATATATTCCTAAAAGAGTGATGATCTTCATCAACTGCTTTGGAGGAAGTGCTTAAGTTTATTGTGATGAACTCCAGAGAACTCTTTTTTGGTAACTTTTTTTTATTTTTGTGTTTATCAAACCATTTTTTCTTGAACTGATTTAGATGTGTCCACTATGTTAGAAAGAGAACAATTATTAAAGAAGCTACACCCAGTTCAAAAAATCCCTTAGCACAGCATTAAGACTTGTATACAGATTATAGTTTGTGGTTCACATTTATGTAATTTATTATTTTGCAGGTTTGCTATTATTTGTTATTATCTTTCAAAATTGATGTGTTGTCAGTTTTATTACTCAATTACACAATGGCTCTTGAAAAATTTATTGAATTAAATATCATTTTTGACATAATGAACAATCTCCCAATTATTTTGTTTGGTCCAAGATGCAACATTCTTCCTCCTTTTTGAGATAACCAAAATAAAACGTGCTATTGAATCATATTCACATGAAGTAGTCTTCGAGCTTGTAATATTTTGTAAGAAATCTAATAATATCTTTTATATTACAGTTATACGAATTCATGAAAACTATAATTACTTAAATGCTGCTGCGTTTGTAATCTTTACGTTTCTCCACCACAGGTGTCGAAGCGTAATTCCCAGTTGGCGAAGCATAATCCGAATCATTGGGCTGTATCAGTCTGCACTGTGGATGGGCAACGGTTAGGGACATATTTCCATACTCCATATAAGTCAGCATTCAGGTAAGATTACCCATTGATATTCCTATGCAGGTACATGTTCTCATGTGTCCTTACTACTTAAAATAACGACCTCTTATATGCTATAGTGTATTAAAATTAAAAAAGAAATGGTCATTGAATCATGTATATATTTTCCTCCGTTAGTCACTCCGTTGGCGACTTCGACCATCCATTTTGCCTGCAATCTGTCAGTAAGGCGCTTACATATTCCATGGTCCTCGATGAACTCGGACCTAAGGAAATGCATCGCTATGTTGGTCAGGAACCTAGTGGTTCAACGACATGTGTTTGGATCGTGATGGTACTATGGCGTTAGTTCCTTCTTTTGCGTTTTGTTACATCATTTAAAAAAGAAATTTTAAATTTTGGAAAGGGAGCTTACTTGCTCTAATATCTTGATATATTGTGAAACTGAATATGCGTACAACAAAAATAAATGGGAACTACACATCTATTTTTATTTCAAATAATTTTCAATGGCAAATAAAATATAGATAACGCTGAAAATAACAACATATCTCATAGTTTGCGATTCTGATACAAATTGTTTTGTCCCACTGGAATGGAGTTGTCAAATATACAGTGACCTCCACTCAACTTCCGTTTGTAAAAAAGTGTTTGGCAAGGACATTTTCGTTAATAAGGTAGCTCAATCGGTTAGAGCGATGGTAAAACACCTCAGACTTCGAATTCCGGTTGGGATGTGTTGTATTTTTTCACTCAGAACATAATACAGAAATTGGTTTATTTGCTATCTTATATTTCTCATTAAAGTAGCCTAAAGTACGGTTAAGTATTTCAGAAATGAAATATCAAAACTATGGTCATACCCGAATCATATAGTTTCCAACACTTAGACACAGTTTTATGCACAGGTACGAAAAAGCTTATTTTTGCAACGTGCATAATTTCGTTGAGTTTGGATAACGTAATGTTGTTTTTCCTTAAAGGGAAACCTCACAATCCGATGATAAATACTGGCGGCGTGATGTCATGTTCCCTAGTAAAACAAAGAATGGATCCTGCTGGCAAACTCGATTATGTTTGTATATCACAAGTTGTATTTATATACTTGCGATTGTGGCTATATTGTATGTTATATCAGCACATACAAAGAACTTATAACAGGGTGGTGATGTTCGTTTAAACGTTTTATTTTCCGAACAAAATGTGTTAACGTCACGTCAATAGGTCAGGGACGTTCGGGATATTCCATTTAGTGTTACATACAATTTAATGCTGATATTTCATGGATCTGCCGTACTTAAGCATTTCCATATGTAAGTATATTATAGCTCATCAAAAAAGGCAATTGACCAGCAATGTAGTCATGGACATATTTATTTATTATTATATTGTTTTATGGACAAGTTTATATTATTCTTGGCCAGACGAAGAAATAAATTTAAATTAAAAAGTTAAAAGATAAAAATGCATATTGTTTCAAATAGCAGACGTTCCGATTGCATAAAAATTATAACTCATTTTTTAAATCAATTGAATGTAAATAGTCTAAATGTAATATTAAATGAAGAGAAACTGTATCTTAATTACATTCAAACCAGTGTCAAATTATCGGATATATCATGCTTTTATTTAAATTCTTATTATATACAATTTGGTTTTCGTAAAAAATGAAACATGACCCTAGCTGTTGATCAGACTTAAACCCTGTACAGCCAACCAATCTATTTTTTTTTTCTTGGAGATCAGAATCGCTATTCCTCACGCCGAATCATGTATAACCCTTGCGAAGGCGGGAGAGGACGATCTCCTGTCAATTGTGTCCTTTTCTATGGTAGTAGAGAAATAGTGGATTAAATTGCATGAGGTTTACTGTGATTTTTTTCTGACCAACTTCATTGTCAGTAAGATTTAGTGTAAATCGTAGCAACAGGTTTACAATAAAACCTTTTTTAGGTAATATGGTTGCAAATTAAAGTAACGTTTCTGCGTTGTCGATCGAATATTTAACAGTTCTCGACAATATTTGAGATAAACATGTTTTTTTTCGATAAATAATGATAAAAAATAATATTTTATTTCGAACAAAAATACTTACTAACTACTATGAAATATATAAAGCATTACTTTTTTTTCGAGCTAGTTGAGGGTTTGTTAAGATACCTGTTAAAGAATGCATAATAAATATGTAACGTAAACTATATTTACAACGGTTCGAAGTGTCAAACCCTGTTACCAATTAACGACAACCGCATTTTGCAGTGTATTGCACTCGAAGTTTTAAAGGAAAAACCTAAACTGATGTGTCATCTTTTTTTGTCCTATACGAGTTCCTGTTAATATCATCTATAAACATTCCAGCTTTACTAAGAAATTGAAAGAAAGTTTTCTTCAGTCTTAATAAAATACATAATGACTAATATTTGGCCCTGGTTCTCATAGATAAAATTACCAGAGTTGTAACATAAATTTGTATGTAATACGGATTTTGTTTGCTAGACCTTAATGATCTTGGCTCGGTTTGAATTGTTTATGCTTAACGTCCTATTAACAACAATAGTTATTTAAGGACGAGCCAAATGGTGGTGATGAAGGGAAAACCGGATTGCCCGGAAATAACCACCACTGTTCTGCGACAAGAGCCTGGCGACTGCTCAACCGTGACCAAGTGGTTGAGGGACGGTGACCATAGACGGCTTGACCGATTAACCACTGGTCCACTGCAACACTTTCCCCGCAAGTGATCGACTTATGTATGTCTATAACATATTTAGAAGTAAAAGTCTCCTTTTGCACACTTGACACTAGATGTTGCTCTTGAGAAGTTCAATATTTCACTGTAAAAAGACACTGTCTAAAGCCAAATTTGTCAATAAAACGTGTTTAAGAGATATGATGATTTACCCTAGCTACCTTGCCGAGAAGGAAATCGCTGACCAAACCATTGCCATAGCTCACTACATGAAAGCTAACAAGGTAAATTCAATGTTCCACTGAACCCAACTTACATTACACAATATGTTCTCATTTATGAATGCGCTTGCAATAAAGCTCATCATGAACTTGGATTCGATAAATACAAACGTATACATATTCATGACTGCAAACAACCCCCGTCGAAGAATTATATATTTGTTCATTGAGCGCAGTAACAGTATAGCTTTAATAGAATTTTTTTTTTTGAAATCATAGAATTCGATATATTAAGCAGGTATAACGTTGTATTCTTTTATGCCTGTCAAGCATACTTACAGTTTCTTTTCCAGCTAATAAGTAATTGTTTTTTATGAGTGTTTCAGTGCTTTCCAGAGGACACCAAGCTAAATGATGAACTGGACTTACATTTCCAGGTATGCCTTTTAATATACAAATAATACACAATAATGTATAATATACAAATAATAATCAAGTCCTTTTTGCATACAAATTATCAACAACAATGCTTTTTATATACAAAAATAAACAACAACCTTATTATATATAAATAATGAAACCCAAGAGTTTTTAATGTTTTTGAACGTGTTTTTTGTTTATATTATCGATAAAAGGTATCAAAAGATGTCAAAACATCATATTATATTATATATTGTCTAGACTTCGAATGTTGCTGCGTTATAATAGATTGAGAAAGTTCATAGTAGTGTAATAGAACGACCCTCCTGAGTTATTTTTTTAAAGTTAAATCAGAATGCACCACCTTCCCTTATGTAAATGTGACTTGGTATTTATTTACATTAACCATTTTCTTGTGCAGAATACTTATACACGATTTCAATCAATCGTAACCGTTATCGAAGAAATGCTAAAATATTATATTGATTCACTTTTGATTACTTTTGTGAACTGTACAGCTCTACTCAGTGGGGATCACCTGTGACTCGGGAGCTAATACTGCAGCCACACTAGCCAATGGTGGTATGTGCCCCACAACTGACGAACGTGTTCTTAAATCCAAGTCTTTTTGCGACACCGCCTCTCTAATGTTCTCCTGCGGGTTGTATGATTACTCCGGACAATTCGCATTTAAGGTACGTATCGTATAGTAAAAAATCCCAATCATATGCTTACTTTTATTATTTCAACTGTATTCAAGAAAAAAATCTCACGTCAAATGAGTATGACGTCATAATCATAACATTATATGTATTTCCGACAAAACGCAATTATATTGTTCCCTCCAAATTTGTAACAGATTCTTTCTTTTATGAAGTATGCGTCCTAATAAAAGCTTATTTCATTTAAGAAAATCCCTCCGTGTTTGTTATATATGTGTGTATGTATGTCAATGTTTTTACATTTAAATAATAACAACTTAAAGGTAGTGCACAGCCCTATCACTTCATAGTTTTGGTACCAAAAAACATTTATATTTGTTACTCAATGTTTCCTGATAACATGATTTTGTTGTTGACAAAGTGGTTAATGCGTCTTGCATTCTGCTACAACTAGCCCTCCACCCATTGGTCGCGAGTTCGAGGCCTACGTGGGGCAGTCGCAAAGTACTGACCGTAAGTCGGAGGTTTTTCTCCGGGAATTCCGGCTTTCCTCCACCACCAAAACCTGCCACGTCCTTAAATGACCATAGCTGTAAATAGGACTTACAATGCCTTTTTATTGGTTGTATGTATTTTTTAATACAGGATTATGTATTACATTTGAATTATACGATGTCTGAATAATAGTTCATAAAAACAGAAAAATAATTTCTTTTCTTTGTTTGAACAGAACTTTGTTAAAAACTTCAATTTTCATAATTTCGACGTCGCATGTGGGACGAAATGTGACCCCCGTAATACCAACACCAATTCACAGTCAACAGAGGTCCATAGTCTTCTTTATGCAGCTTACAACGGGGACGTCTCTGCAATGAAAAGGTAAGACATTAGTTTATGGTGTTCGACCATTTGTATTTACTCAAAACAATTCAAAGTCTAAGAATAGTAAAACATAAAATGGCTCGTAACCCTCCTCACTTAAATACAACGAAAGCAGCCTTGAGGAAGAACGTATTGCTTTCTTCAAATTTGGCTTGGTTTAGCAACCTAATAACAACTAAAGAAATTACGGACGTGCCTTCATATTTGTATGGCATGCA
The DNA here is from genome assembly GCF_002113885.1 of Mizuhopecten yessoensis. Classification (NCBI taxonomy): domain Eukaryota; kingdom Metazoa; phylum Mollusca; class Bivalvia; order Pectinida; family Pectinidae; genus Mizuhopecten; species Mizuhopecten yessoensis. Next base: position 592,801 of record NW_018408880.1, read on the forward strand.
TGCGTGTGTGTGTGTGTTCTTGAGGCAGTATGTTGGTGTACATTGTATTTGCCTCCTTGTGAAATAGATCTTTTTCATTCTACATGCATATTATTGCGTTTCCAAGGTTTGCCCTTCAGGGCGTTGAGATGACACAGCAGGACTACGACAGAAGAACGGCGCTACATGTAGCTGCTGCCGAAGGGAAAATACACGTCGTCCGATTCCTCATAGAGAAATGCGATGTGGATTGTGGAATACCAGACAGGTATGCTTACCCATCACTTACAATTCATGATTAGTGCATTTTACCCCAACACTGCATAAGTACGGTTTGTTTGTTTTGAGTTTGACATCTCTGTTACCATTTTTTCAAAATGTTTTGACCAATCACAACTAATCTTACTGTGAGTGAACCATAATGGATATACTTTACACTAAACGACTCACTTTTCATGTTTAGGATTCAAAACGGCTGCCACGGCCCCTGATTGTTTGGGACATTGCAAACAAATAAATTAAGATATTGATATGCCTGTTACATACAGTTCTAGTGGCAGTTGGTCTTCTGTACATGGCAAAGATATTTACTTTTGTTAATTCTGTGTTTTGCGAGAGTGTCTGTTTTATGTACCACATGCTGCATGAATCCGTCATGTTGTCGCCTGTCAAATCCGTGCAAATATGCATAAAAAATGGTAGGCATTTAAATCATACATTTCAAACGAATCCTAAACGTTTTTAGTGCTAAAAATGTCAAAGCGTCCTTTAAAAGATGATGTATCATTAAGTTTTATTATAGCAGTCATATTTTACAGCCAACATGTAAAATCGAAAAGAGAAGAGAGTCGCTGTGTATTTTCCTACAATCACTTTGAAAACAGGCATTGATAATTTAGGTTTTCTGACGGGAAAGTATGTTTTTATAGATTGCACAAGAAAATTCATAAAGGTACAATAACTGCTTGCTTGGTTTCACTGATGAAAAATGTGAAGATAACCTGTTTTATGTTCACGATTTCAAACCCTTATAATATCGTCATTTAATGGCATTGGTAGCTTCTTATTTTCTACGTTTGACAAAATTATCTACATATTTAAATCCATATTTTCATGTCAGTTTTTTGGAAAATCTTTAAAGCGTGAGAGAGAATATCCCTGATGTTTTTACAAATATAGGTACTGTTATATTTGCTTTGTCTTTGGCAGATGGGGAAAAACACCATTGGATGACGCAAAGCATTTTGAAAAGGAAGACGTGGTGCAGCTGTTAGAGACGCACATGGGTAAAATAACGGTTGTAACAAATGCAAAATCAGATTAGGTAGTAAACCGAGACTCGTATTTCTGAGGACAATTTGCAATGTACGTATATGATATGGGATATTGTGTATTAATATGATAAAATAATGCGTGTACTCCCCGATAACTTGTCTCCCTCATCTCGGCATTCAATTTGACGGACAGACAAGATAACTCACTCGGATGAGAAAGTGCACGAATTCACAACCGGGTTAGAAATTGCGTAATGAGTAGGGACATTGTCCTTAGGCTTGTAAATACATTTAAATTAATTTCGGTTGATTATTACATAATAAATAAATTTATGTATGCAATACATGATGTTTATCAAAATGAAAACACATACAAATGTATTTGAACAAGGGGCAGTATCACTAAGTAAAAAAATAAAACCACCTTTTGCTGATTAGTCTTTAATGTAAGGGTGGATGGACCAATTCAAAAACAATAGCATAACGCACACAGTATTACACCTCATATTTAACTAGATTAATGGCACGTATCTTTTGAGGGTTAAGACTTTTATGAAGAGAGGATTTGATTTGATTATATCCCAGAGGGAGAGTGGAAAGAGAAAGAAGTGACAAATCGTGCCGATGGAAAAAGCATCTCCACCATACCAACGTTTTGCACGCTTTCTTACTTGGTAGAAAAATCCTGTAGTGGTAAAAAACTTGTTGCGAACGCAGCAATTTTAGCACGGTTTCTCACCCGGGTGAGCAAATGTGTTGTAACATCCCCTTCTTAGATGTCGGTCTACATTTCTCGGAGGCGAATACGTCAACAAAATCAGCATTTATTAAGAAAACCGCGAAACCACATGGTTTTTGTCTCCATATATACATTTAAAATTCGAGTAGAATGCATGTCATTTGTCGGAAGATTTCAGAACGTTGCAACAGAAAATTTCACCACATTATGAATTGCACATTGATTGAAATGAATTCACGATTCTTAAAATCGTTTAAAAATATTAATGCTGGCTCACGTAATGATTCATATTGTAATTATTTGTATAGAACAATAGTTTAAATGTTAAACCATGCCGTGCTTAACTTTGTGTAGCAATGGCCCTATTTGTGTATCATCCTCATTTTTAATAAATGAATCGTCCTCTAAAAGACATGTATATGTCCATAACGCTTGGAAAATAAGCACAACTGTACGAGAAATGGTTGAACCATAGCAAATAAACAAACGACCATACTTTTGCAATGTTTCCAATTCAGTACAGGACATTCCACCATGCAAAAATATGTAGATGTCCGTAAGAACACGAAGCAGTAAACAGTAAGCACAATCGTTTTTCACAAGAGAATATGGGAACAAATCAACGAGAGGTATTAGATCAATCATTGATTATTAGTATTATAAAGAGTTTTATAAACAGTTATATATATCCCCCCCTACCCACACACACACCTTGGAAGCCCGAGGTAGAACCTAACTATTTTTAGTGAATAATTGTCGGCAAGAAGGTATAAACATAAACAAATAATGATGTATAAGATAATGCATGGACTCTCATCTCAATACATACAAGATGTCACAAATCCTTTTATTAACAATCATAATTACAATCTCTTCTGTTTTAGACAAATCTGACTCTTTAACCCACCTATGTGTAGAAGTAATAACTATTTTGAGAGTTTTTTCCCTTTATGTGTCGCAATGTACACACTATGGATACTGATATGTTTAACTCTCCACTCCATCTCTTGCTCTGTTTAAAAAATTACAAAATAAACTAAAGTTAATAACAGAGAAGAAGCTTCAACTTTTAAAAACGGTGGTGAAAGAAGGGTAAATATTATTTTTTGATGCATAATGATAAATGAGATTACAGTTGGGCAGCTTTGTTATATCTTGTTTATTTTCTGTTCAATATATTAAAAACACAATACTATATTGCCTTTCTGTAACATTATTTAAATTTGTACATATTTACTCATAAACAATATTAGTAGCAATGACCTGTGCACATTCATGAACATGGACTTTTGGTCAAAGTCTACTCTAACTGTACATTTGATATACTGACTATGACTATGCTTCATTTAATTAGAAAATAGTTGTATGTGTGTTGGATGTATAATTGTGAGTTGTTTGTGTATTGTTATTGTGATGTCCTATGAGTTTATCCCCTTTGTGTTTATCATTTTGGAGTTGTCTCCCCTGATCCTTTAATTAGTATTACTCTTTATACATATATATATAATTTTTCATTTCAAAGTATCCTTAAATTAATTCATCATTTGTTTTGTAACTACATTGTATATGTATATTCGATCAAATTATGAGCCATCAATGGTAATAAAATACATAGGCTTGCCTGTTATTCAATCTTGTGAGGGCTGCAAGAACCACTAGCTGAGGTGGTAGCTATTATTTATGATGACCGTCCTGTGTGGACAACGTCTTTAGGCTCTGTGTGAACTGAGTGCTGTGTGCTGTATAGCTACCGGGGCAGTGAATTGTTTATGCGGACGGACCGTGCCCTGTGTGGACATTTTATGTCAGTTGGTCTGACTGTTCGTTAGGTGAAACCCCTCATATGGATTTTGTTGAGCCCATCAGCACAGGAGTTATATGGTCAAGGTGGTCAAGAGGAGAGACGTGACCGGGGACTACAGACCGCGGTGGACCAGCCTTGTCATGTTCACTGTATCCAGGCAGTGATTTCATACAGTGACTGATACATTGACTTTGCCAGTATTGATGTATAGTCTACCTGTTTGCTTTGTGTGAGTATCATGTTGTTGTTTAAACTTACTTTGTGTGAGAGTGAGAAAGCAAAGTTTTATGCTATTTATAAATAACAAAAACATGTATATTTTGTAAAAAAAAAATTTTGTGTATATTGTAATCCAGTCTTAGTGTCATTCTTCACCACTTTTGCGTCCATAGTTACAATAGTAGATATTTTTTATGCATCAAAGTATCGTAGCCAATTATGCAGGCTACATTGTGACAAACTTTCAAGGTCATCGGGTCAAAGGTCACAGTAGCAATGTTTGCCTTTTCCATAGATCTGTTGGTACGACATGTGAGGTTAGACCTTTTCATGACCCTTGATAATTTAGCCCATACAGGGGCAACATGCAATATTTCTCTTATGTATCAAGTCTATGTTAATTATGTACCTTGCCACTACTCAAATGTGATAAATGTGGCCATCCAGGGTACAAGGAAGATAATGAAATGGAGTATAGCCAAACTGTTTGACTAGAAAAAAGGAAAATACAGGTCGGTGACCCAGATGTTCATGCAGGTGTCTTCAACATGTACCAAGGTATAAGGTTTGATGACAGTTCAACATATAGTATGTGTAAAGGAGCTAGACATTTAGTCTAAAAAAGGTGACGTACGTTCAAGACAATGGACGGAAAAAATTAAGCATTCAATGACCCCTTCGGTATGTCACGTGATTACAAATTCATCCACATGTATTTCAAATTATTCCATTAAAGTTTGTTTTGATCTATATTATAAATACCTCAAAGTGAGAAAGAACTCATCAGATGCAGCAAGGTCTAAAAAATATGTATTTAAAAACAAATCAATGTATCTCCTTAACAAGTGCAGGACAAGATACTCTTTTGTCGCTGAATATTCTATATAAGGGTCCGCACAAGTCTAAAACTAGCTCGGAAGTGAATCTCTTCTTCGATATTTTAACTGATGCAGTATTACACTTGACCGCAGACATTTCTTTTGAGCAGAGATACGTTCTACAATACAAAATAAAATCAATGATTCTGGAATAATTCACTTTTGAACATCAATCAAAATCATGTTGATCTACAATTTATAGTAAAAATAAAATAAAGAAATAAACAATATTTTTACTTTATATTCCAATGTGAAAGTTGAGTAATAATCTTATCAAGATAGGGTTCATAGGAACACTAAAACTGATGCACAAGTGTCCCATATATCTGTATGTATATGTACCATATACCCATGTATAATCATGGCTGTACACTGTAACTTCATATTTTGACCGACTAGTTATTCTTAACAAATCCACCCTTCTGCTTCTCCCTTTTCTTAACACATGCATCCAACCCGGACTAAATGAAGGATTGTTACCCTTCCGGAACACCTTGGTTTAAAACAATTTTCATGCTCAAGCATGGATGTTGACCTTATACCAAACCTTAACTTATATGAATTTAGGAGAGCGTTGGTTAGTTCTATTTGTTAAATATGTGACATTTTTCTGCTTCATTAAATATTGAATTCTTCCTTCGAATCTTTCGGTAACAGCAAAGGACAAAACGAAAATTGGATAAAAAAAGACAACAACAATAACGCCGGTTCAAATATGTTATTTGTTAACTTCTGTAACATAACAAACTTTGAAATGAGGTGGTGTTACAGTTTAATACCACTAAATATACTTGAATAATAAAATATATCTGTTTACAGTTGGTTAACTGGGATTTGCTTCGGTGTCCTCTATTTGGGGACACAAAAGCGACCAAAATAAATCTGATGCACCCTTTGCAATATTTGGGATCTCTATCTTTCTTTCTACTTCTAACTACCCTTTATTTCCTAGCGCCTTGCTTGGTAACACCTCCCTTTTGGCTTTAATGCTGAACCAAAGCCCTTAAAAGTTGTACTTGTTATTCCCTGCTTAACGTTCAGTAATTAGGGGAATAGCAACAACTGGTTAACCCGTTGACAGGTTAATGTGACCAGGCGAAATGATGTGAGTGGTGCCTTCGGCATGCTATTTTAGTGAGATAGAACTATGACAAGGAGGCAAACAGCACACTAACACACCCAGTCTCCTGCATACACTCACGCACGCACACATACACTACACACATGGAGGCACGGCCTTAAATTGATTAGCTATTAATAGGACGTTAAACAAAATAAAACCAAACCAAATTTAACGTGATCATCCTTATTTCATCAGTACGCAGAAGACATTTTAAGGATCGCCCTACCACTCACAAAACACTGTAACTTCACATTGGAAACTTATTTTCGGGCTAGACAATAGCTGTATTAAATCATTTCTGGAAAGAAAACCCAACCATGCGAGACTTTAATGCAAATGTCATCATAAAGATTTTAGTGAGATAGCAATATGACAAGGAGGCAAACAGCACACTAACACACCGAGTCTACTCCATACACTCACGCAAGCACACATACACTACACACATGAATGCACGTCCTTAGATTAATTAGCTGTTAATAGGACGTTAAACAAAATAAAACCAAACCAAATTTAACGTGATCATCCTTATTTCATCAGTACGCAGAAGACATTTTAAGGATCGCCCTACCACTCACAAAACACTGTAACTTCACATTGGAAACTTATTTTCGGGCTAGACAATAGCTGTATTAAATTATTTCTGGAAAGAAAACCCAACCATGCGAGACTTTAATGCAAATGTCATAAAGATTTTAGTGAGATAGCACTATGACAAGGAGGCAAACAGCACACTAACACACCGAGTCTACTCCATACACTCACGCAAGCACACATACACTACACACATGAATGCACGTCCTTAAATTAATTAGCTGTTAATAGGACGTTAAACAAAATAAAACCAAACCAAATTTAACGTGATCATCCTTATTTCATCAGTACGCAGAAGACATTTTAAGGATCGCCCTACCACTCCCAAAACACTGTAACTTCACATTGGAAACTTATTTTCGGGCTAGACAATAGCTTTATGAAATCATTTCTTGAAAGAAAACCCAACCATGCGAGACTTTAAAGCAAAGGTCATCAAGATGAAAATAACAAAATTTGATAAACAACAGTGTTCTGAGTGTGAAACAAGCTGGGCCGTGATTCGAATCCTATATCTCAGATTGTTATACTACCGCTCTAAGCGACTAACCAGCATGGTTAACGGAAGTATTCATACAATATGGTGCTACAGTCATATCCGAAAAGAAACTAAGGGGAGGTAACTGTTTATACGAAAAATACAGTGCAGTTAGACAGGGATCTTTACTATTTAAAGTTTGCTTGTTTTCAGTCGACATGTTCCCCGGTGTGGTTCGTTAAGATATTAATTTCAGTCCTGCTGGGTCCGTCGTCTTTTCGGTCATGGCACAGAACATATGATTGACGAGAAGTACAGTGTTGTATACATGTACGTTTACGTAGTCTATTGTGAATATATTTCACATTTATGCCATGCACTAGTTCGTATCGTAGTTTAATTAGCCTGATCACTTCTATCTCTGCATAACATTATACTGCTGAAATCAACAGTAAACGTTATCACATAATATCTTAATTAAGTCTTCTTATGTGTTCGTAATACATAATTTATGTACATGTTTAATTACTAAGGATGGTTGAAAGTCGCATTTCAAAAATATAATACATGTACTGGTGACGAATAATAACACTGAAACCATGGTGAGTTCCTCCCACCCAAAATATTTATTTTTACGTTTCGTGACCCAACAAAACAGCATTTTGCTAGTACATGTACATGAAATCGTGGATTACGAATTCTCACTCAAACGGAGAATTGCTTCATGTCAAACTTGAAATTACAAATTGGACCTATGAATTCGTCCTACGTCATACGAAAGTCCTGAAAATGGTAGTTGTTATGAGTTATGATAAATTTTGCTAGATGCCTTCAGCATTGTAGCCCTCTAAGGATGGTATCAGATCCGTGCTATCGCACGTACAATGTAGGTAAATACAATAACATACCCGCCTCCAGCAAACATACATAACTCTGTACACACACATGGAGGCACGACAATAAATGACCTACGCTAAACCCTATTAAACCGAAATACAGATGTCTCCTAGTAGTTCTGACGACCGCTAAGGATTAAGTTCCGTGATCATAACATGAGGTTATGTATATAAATGTACCACAGTTAGTCTAAGGGGTTCGGCCCTCCTTGAAAGGGCTTTGTTTAGGGTCATAAAACGATAAAATATTGAGATTCTGATCCTATTTAATAGCATCTATGTTTGCTCACTTGACTTGAGAAATATATAAAAATAAAATCATGTAACCATCACAAACTATTACTTTTCATAAAAGAATTTTGTCAATATTGCTTAAATATCCTGGTGGTCTATACAGTCATAAGTTATAATTACGATAGTTACGACACCAAAGCTGGCCACTCCTAACCAGAGACATTTAAAAATTCACTGTTTCTATTTAAGCTGAATGTTCAATGCCGACTGCCGTTTCTCAACGAATAACAATTCAATTCAATGTCATTTTACTTTGTAAAGCGGTGTAATTGTTAACTTTAATGCTTTTTTTGATAGTAACACAAGCTTGTAAACAGTAGTTGGGCCTTTTAAATGGTGTTAAACGCTGACACTGGCCTGATGGCAGAAAATGCATGTATTGTAGTGTCAAAGGCAACTTTCTGTGGAAACGTTTCAACAAAATAATGCATTAAGAAGTTCACAAGAATACAAAAGCACGTTAATTATGATAAAGATCGCAGTTGACGCTATTCAATATACAGCCGTTTTTAATTAAAAAGGTAATATCAAGGATGATATGTGTAGAATGTCCCTGAGCAAACAAACCTGAAATTATGTGCACATCCACTCGTTATTTGTGATTTGTAAGCTCAAATGATGCGTATCAAACGGGCAATTCTTGTTTTATCCTGCTCTTTTAATTTTTGTTCTCTGCTTTTCTATACAAATGTTTACACTAATGAATGTTGATAGAAGGGCTAAAAGCCATTTTTAATGAATAATCTAGTGTATCAGATAAGGTCATTTAGGGGACGTGCATTCATGTGTGCGTTTGTTTGTGTTTTACGTCCTATTAAAAGCTAAGGCCATTCAGGGGACGTGCCATCCTGTGTGTGTTTGTTTGTGTTTTACATCCTATTAACAGCTAAGGCCATTTAGAGGACGTGCCTTCATGTGTGTAATGGATGCACATGTGTTGGAGGAAGTTTGTTAGCGTGCTTTCCTCTTGGCAATAGCGTCGATCTGATGCCGATTTTAGAGTGCTAAATCACTCGAATATCAAGCCGAAGGCACCCGGCACAGTATTATACTGACACCACCTAAACAAATCACTTTTGCAAGGGAGAGTATTGCGAGTAAAAGTTGAAAATAAGGTTACTATGAAACCTTCTGACTCCTGTTTGGCTTTTATTTTTGTTTAGTTTTCTAATTGTATTTCTTATACAATCGATTATAATTAAAGGATATGGATTAACCTACCAGCGAATGCATGATATAAAATACAGTAGGGAATTTGATATCAATTTTCTGCACACATGGAACAAATATCTGTAAATAAATGTAGCTTAATATAAGCAAAAACGAAAAAATATTTCAGACGTCCAGCTAAGGGTCGCTACCTCCAGAGATTAGGAAATGTTCGTTACAAACAGGAAAAATGTCTGTTTCATTTGGCATCAAAGAATCTCCGGGAAAACCGTTTGTTGTTTTGACTTCATAAAAAGTCACTTAAGGGAAGGAAATGTAATGCAAAAATAAACAGACACGTGAAAAAGGAAAATGAAAAACAGGAACAAGAAAAACCACGAAGAAAATTAAAAACACAATACAAGTCTATTAATTAAAACCTGGCACGTCTTTAAATGACCATAGCTGTTAATTGGACGTAAAACACAAACAAAACTAAACCTAATTAATTGATATTCAAGTATAAGTTTTCCCCCAAAGACTTTCAAATATGTATTTGACTCATTATGCTTGCACACAAATGGAAATCAGCTGTTATTGTTATTTAAACTTTAATTGCTTCAATACTTTTGTTTTGTTACTGACCATCGTCTATGAAATAAAATACTGCCACATATCATTTTATTAATTCCATAGAAACATACAGGCATTAATTCACTTGAAACAGAATTCTTCTTCGTGTAGCAGAAATGTGTATAAACATACATCTGCTTGTAATTAAGTAGCACCTGGGTGGCGGAATTTTCTGACATTAAATGGAAAAGCATACCGCTGATATGATCAGCTATGTGTGAAACGTAAGTGAAGCAAGTTTTGTGGAATCCAAACTTATTATTATAAATAAGGAAGACTTCATTTCTTGAAATAATTATATATTTGCGTTTACCGTCATTATACCAAAACGGGACACTTGTGGGAAAGCAGCCCAAACCACAGTCACGCATTGTTAAGAAGAACTTTATGTATGCAATTTTCACCTGACAAGATTTTCATGTTTATTCAAAAAGCTTTTATTGGCTTCTGATAATAGTTGCATGGACAATTTAAAGAATAATTACGAAAACAAAACTTTCGTAATCTAATATTGATCTACAATGTTTGTATAATTTTCTGCTGGTATTGACCGTTTATCCTCCTATATTAACCGCTATATCACAGCGTCACCTTCAGGGTACAGTTACACCTGTTCAAACGCCTACGTGACCATGATAGTATTTTACCTTATATTTTAAGAACCATGCGGTGGAAATGCCAACACGAAGTAAGACATATAATGAGATGATATATGTTAATAAAAGATAAACGAACATTTTTTGGATTGATATTTTGTACTTTAGCACGATGTATATTGCTATTTATCTAAATACTGTTTCGTTTTGGGTACAGTGACGGCATAATAACATGTATAATCTACATATTTGTTAATCTATGTGAAACATAGTTCATTTATAATTATACATGAAATGATAAATCTAAAACTTAGATTTAATTATTTTAACGTTATATTAAATCCCGAAATATTCATATGCATGTTCCACTGTCCAAATCACACCAATATATCTATAAGATAAGAAATGAGTCGCCGAGTGCATAAATAAGGAAACAGTCTGAAGAGTGTTTTGCCTGTTTTAGGGAAAACATAGTTTACGGAGAAATAAAGCATTTCATGTCATTTGATCGAATAGTGACCAGTATCAGAAGGTCGTCAATTGAGAAGAATCAATAGTCCGTAGTTTCGATAATAACATGTGACAGTTCAATGAAGAGGTCAATCATGCTTGTTTGATTTGAATTGTGTTATGTGTCAGGTATAGTTGCGGGTGAGAGCCTTAGAACCTAAATAAGAACCACCTACCTGCAGCCAGTATCTGGTGACTCCCCGCGAATATAATGATAGAGGGCTAGTGATCGTAGGCTATCAGACGATCTAACCATTTGGCCATCGCGACCCCCCAGAAGACCTGTATCGCTCACCTTGAGGTTTCAGCCATCCTGGTAAAATAATCTCCTTAAAAAGTTACTCAATTCACATTATTGCAAATAAGATCCAAAGGTTAGAGCCAGTCACCTTTAATAATCCTTGTAGCAAAAATGTATCTACACCTTTATGCTCGGTAACTGTATACATATATATTTATAGTGTAAGGACCCCAACAGTTTTCAAGTTGTTACCTAGAAATTACATGTTTATTCTTTATAGGGTGAAAATCTCAGTTTTGTCCAAGGAGTGACCGATAGCATTATTCACTAAGGGTGTGTTAGTGCATCAGTAAAATGCTTTAACATTTTAATATCAAATGTTGCAATGTTTTGTGATAAAAAATAGCATAAAACAATGATTTCATAGATCCGTTGGTTCATGTCAGCTTATTAAGCATACCGACTAATAAACTTCAAGTTACCGGTAAATTTGAATCAAGCCTGCCAGACAACACCACACGCCTAAAGACTACTGATCGATAACATTTTACACAGGAAGTATGTGGTGAAATAATTAATTTCATTTAGTCGAAATGTGGCCTAATGTTTAGCTCATTTATGGTTTATACTTGTTATTTAATCACTCATAATTTGCCGTAACCTTAATGGCCAAAGTAATCTCTTGGATAGAGGCAGGGTTCATAATAATCACACTTTACTAACTAAATTCAATTTAACCAGCACTCCTCTAAAAATTTGAAATCCATGAAATAGGGACTTTATGTTCCCTCCTCCTGTTTTAACAGTGTTTTTTATTACCAACTTTTTGATTCTAACATTAACGATAAGTCCTAGAAGAAAGAAAACAAAATGTATGATGCAGCGTAATTCATTTTTGGCTAACTATATTTATAACCAAATTTTGAATGTGCGATCATATGTACATGTGTGTTTGTTACGTAAATCTTCCCAACTAGCTATATAACACCAAATTCGTGCATTTCATTTATTTACTTGCATACTGTACATCTATTTTAGCTGGGGATATACTTTATTTGGGAGAGTATTTCTCATATCTACAGTCTTTGAATTGTTTTACATACAGATGCAGATGGATTGTTTAGACATGTGGACATATAAAATTAAAAAAACACAAAAACACTAACATCTTCATACCTATCTCAAAATGATAAGATGATGTTTGACATTTTTTTCGATAGAAAGAAGAGTAACCCGAAGAATTATTTATTTCTTCTATGTAAGTTGGGGTTTTCAGAATAAAATACAAATAATCTCGGTAGTAGCCGGCGATATAAAGGTTTTTCTCCATCGCTGAATAATTTTCTCTATTGAAAGTATGATTAACTTTTAGGAAACTAACCATCATATCTTCCTACATCCAAGACAATAAACATGTTATTATATTATTATTTCAATATCTTATATTGAATTCTCCCTCTCATTTAACAGGCAAAACATTTCTGTAATCAATGTACATAATGCCCATCCCGATATACAATATTGCACACTGTACACCTACTAACCCGTTGTCAGTATGATATAACAAGATCAGATACTGAGCTGTGTGCCTTTGACATAGTATTTCTGTGAGGTAGCACTATAAAGTTGGCATCAGATACTGAGCTGTGTGCCTTTGACATAGTTTTTTCTGTGAGGTAGCACTATAAAGTCGGCATCAGATTGGCGCTACTGCAAGGCGGCAATCTCACCAAGGTACCGACTCCAGCATACGTACACGCTTACATTACACACAGGGAGGCACGTCCGTTAATGACCTTAGCTGATAATAGGACGTTAAACAAAATAGAACCAAACCGACCCAGCATGATGTGCAAGCGTTTGGAATCCGATTAAACACACTTGATTTATATCCGTTTATACACACAGACACGCGCAATATATGTATATTGACCCCAACTTTATAAAACAAATGCATGTATTTGTCAAACAGTTGATAAAACTGTTAGCTTGAATGTGGTATTTAATCGATATGTAGTTGGCCCTGTATCGTAAATGGACTGAGGCTTGGTTAAACAATCCCAATAGTGAAAAGTGGTAATAGTAAATAGTATATTAAGATTACCAGCATGAAATAATGTGTGATTTAGATAAATGTTAAGTATAACGTACTTGTGTGTTTTGTTTGGTACGAATTATGACCCCGGGCCCCAGCCACGGCAGTACGAGTGATTGCGTCGGGGCTCCTTTCCGAGGATTACCTATAAATATAAAATGCCACTGGGTAACCAACACATGCATTTATAAAGGACGACCCCGGTACTCAAGCCCTTGCTTATTTGCTACTTGAAATAACATGTATGAAATGTTTTTCTTTTCTTTCTTTATAATTGTCGAGCGTTTTTATTTGATAGTTTTTTCTGCGTTTAAATTCCTCATCTACGATTCATTAATAGTTTCTACGTATGCATGTTACAAACTGTCCTACAAGCTATTAGAGTAAAACGGTATGAATGATCAAATAAATTTAAGTCTGTATATATGTTTCCTTGGTGTAATTAAGTCGTGCATTCAATTTCAGCATTACCGATGGGTCCTAGAACGAGGAAACAGCTGTACCGTGTAATCCATTTTTCGCGTGCTGCAGCTATTACCATATTATTAAAGGTGCATCACCTGTGTGTATAATGTCCGCCTGCCAGGGCTAAACAACACATGTGTAGTACAACGCCTGAGTGTGGCGTGATCGGCGACAAGCGTCTATACACTTCGAGTATCTCCCTTTGACAACACTGCTGCAGGAAACATTTCTGAGGTAGGTACACATAGTGATACTTGGTGACATGTATTGTTTCATATCCGGGTTTACATTGTTTATATTAATTGAGTTTTTCATGTCACAGTCATTTGTTTTCGTCAAATAATGAAATTGATTAAGACCAAAACAAATGTGTTTACGTTATGTGTAAAACGTATAATGTTTATATATTAATTTCATCTGTTTAGAATCTGAATGTTTACTTACTATATACAAGAAAGGGCTTAAATATACATTCGATCTTTCGAGAACGGGTCAAAAGGTCAAAGGTTTCCCTCCACGTGGGTTTGTCCATGCAGGCATGATGTAAATGTAAAGATAACTAGTCGGCATGTTTCATGTTCTAACATTTATCGTTATAACAATGATATCAGAGATATTGCGTGATATATTACGTAATATTAAATATATTGGTACACAGCAACGGTGTTAATATTTATATGACGAATCAATAAAGATGATGTAACTAGCCACATAGTACGATACAGCGTGTCAAGAAGTGGTATGGTCTGATCCGCTAGGAACCAATCAGTTGTTTTACAGTTCGTTAGCATTGTTAACTTAACGAGATGTGCATAAAAGACCACACAATCTAAATATCGATGTTCATGTCCTCAATTTAATCTTAAACTTAATATGAACTGATTGCGCAACAACTTTCACATACTTATTTTAATATGCGTTTGTATATGTGATCTGTGAAGATGGAAACAGTTTATGTGTTAAGATGGTTGGCATGTATTTGTTATTTAAATAACACCGAAAGTTCTAGTGAACAGGACATTGCGGTGGACTGATACTATAAATAGGACAGTATATTGTGTTAAAATACAGCGAAGGATAATCAAAGGCGATCCTGCTAAAGGTAGGGTATACTGGCCACTTTTTCTTGAATATTGAATTATGAAGAAAAACGTTTTAAGTCAAACTATTTTGATCATTTGGATGTCTGAGTTCTAAACTAGGGGAGATAAGCTTGTAGTATAATACAGTTGATAAATTTTTCATAAAAACTTAGGGTCTGGTAGCCAGTCTGAAGGTAGTCATTTAAACCATTTCTCAATAGATCAACGGGTTTTATTAAACACATCTGGAATTTTATTATGCTTGTCGTTCACATATTTATTTGTTTTTCGGCAGCGCGAGCTTATCAGGGAAGCTTACTTATTTTCTAATAACGTTGGTACTTAAGCAGTTATTACCACGTGTACTAACCTACATATATTCTATATGTATTTACCGGTAGGTATTTAACTTTATAGTGGTTTATACTTGTAAACGGTTAAGATTGCATGCGTCTCCTAAATCAAACCAGACTTATAGGTGCTTTTCATCTTCAAACTAAATGTGTGCTGGCTTCATTTATGTATGCACAGAGTTTATAATAATAATTCTGTTTCCGAAATAACTATCAGCTTAAATAACCAAACTAGCAGAAATATATTTTTCCGCTGCTGCATTACGATGTTACCTCCTTTTTCAATAAAAACCAAGTTATTAAATCGACTGAATCAGTTATCAAGTACAGATAACGTTATAATTTTAAATGTATGACAAGAAAAATACTGATATTTAAAGATAACTCTCATTTGGTCCAAAAGACCAAAGGACTTATACTGTGATGCCGCATCAATCGTCTGCCATTTTTTTCTTTCAAAAAGATATTTGTCGTGAAAGGCTTGGTTGCTTTTGACTAAATGTGGGATGGGGCATCCTTTGGCAATCGCGATTCAATGTTGTATAAACACAGGGTGCGACCCCAGGGCAGAGGGACTGGACCAAATAGGGGAAATATATATGATAAACGTTTAAAACACTTCTCCTTTTTTGATAAATGGAGGGAATTAAACAAAATTTGGTCTTGAGCATGTACAATGCTTTACAAAGGAAGAATATGCCCCAACCCCACCCCGCTCGCAAGCAGAGGAAAAGGCCCTATTCTTGGAAACAAATACACATTTTATTTTTTTGTACGGATGGATATCAAACTCATTTTTCGAAAATGTTTATCAGGATCCCAAGAACTTGTTATGCCATACCTACATCGAAACATGGTTGTTCAAGGTTTACACAGTTCATAACATGTTTTTATAATTTCGTAATTTCTCATTACTGATTTATTAATAATCAATAATGTTAATTAGTTTTACGGTTATAAATGACTTCAAAGAAACAACAAGGAATAGAAGCCAATATCGATATCCAGTGAACATTAATGGGAAAATATCAAACAAAATTTTGAGATATTCGATTTATTTATTTGACTACTACTTATAAAGGACCTGTTACAGGAACAAAAGAATTTTGCCCACAAAGCAATTTAACCATTACTGGGTTATATTTGTAGCCCCCTAAGACACGACCTATGAGATATTTTTAAAAAATGAAAAAGGTCCCCAGGGCCTGTGCTATGAACTATTTAGTGATGCCTTCCAAAGGTGTACGACAGGGTTCACTTTTTTGTCCAAAAAACTATCAAAACAATGTTTTACGCTATCAAATAATATTATATTATTTAAAGTAGGATCTGCTGCAAATTATGAACTCAAATATGTTACAAAAAGTTGCATAATAAAAAAAATATAAAATCTTAAACTCTAAAAATGTTGGTATTTTCATACACTTTTTTGCTGCATCAATTGCTTTACGGAAGTAAAACACCAATTTCCGGTTCTTGTACACCAAAAATCTTTTAGTATTATTTGGTGCATTATGTTGAGATACGATAGTGAAAATTTCAGAAAATTTGAGAACCGGTAAATTTGTCATATAAATGTCAAATTGTAGCAACGTCTATTTCCAAATAAAATCCAACAACCTTATGATCTATAGTCATGTTTGATAATTTAACAATATGTCGCACCAATTTATTATCGCAACTGATCAAATTTTCATCAATAAGATCTGCTGCTCATGATGAGCCCAATTATAAAGCTAGATGTTGCAAAATAAAAAAGTTATGCAGTCTCACACACATAAACGTTTAGTATGTTATGTACATTTTTAGTTGTTTCGCATCTTTACGGAAGTGATAGACATATTTCCGGTTTGTGTACACCACCATACTTTGGATATCATTTGGCACATTATGTTGACCGACGATAGTAGAAATTTCGAAAAAATCGGTATGCGGTAAATGTGTCATCTTAAGGATAATATATTGTATGGGTAAATGTGTCATCTTAAGGATAATATGTTGTATGACCAATGTCAAAATAAATCGTCAATATCTCCAGGTCAATGCGATTTTGGCTTGTGGTACATATCAGCTGAAGCTGGCACCTGACTATATCACAGAACATCAGACGGATGGGGGTGATTATGAGATATGGGTGTACCAACATGCTGATGACCTTCTCCGAGGCCAAATACACTCTCGCCACAGGTCGCAGGCAAATCACAATGTCTGGATAGAGTTTGACCTACACGCATCAGAGGATCCTGTCAAGGCATACTATTGTGTGTGTCCTGCAGGAAAGAGAACATCGGGTATGTGTACTCATGTCGCATCAATACTGTATTATCTAGGATACTATGCACATTTAACAGATGCTAAACCGGTCCAGCCTTCAGCTCGCAAATTCAGAGACTGCATATTATGAATGCATTCAAAAAAGAAATATTATTCAATTATAGCCTTTGGCTGAGGTCAATACCTGAATTTATCAACCCGGGAAAAGATATATTAACCGAGGACGCATTCCGAGGTCAATATATCTTTTCTCGGGTTGATAAATCCAGGTATTGACCGAAGTTAAAGGTTTCAATTGTTTTATTATTTTACAAAACAGTAGTGTTAGTAATCTGGGAGAAAAAAAAAGCTTCGGAAGTGGGACGGTGCATTGTTTGGAGACACATCATAATTCTATTTTTAGAAACACCCAGTCCTTCAACAAAAATCACGCGCTCCAAGTCAATATCAGTTTTTATCGGTGGACACTTGATGCACTTCTGGTCAATTACTTGTCGGGAATAATATGAAAAAATAATAAGACCTAAGATTGAACTGAGAAAGGAGAAATTCAGAAAAAAAATTGAATGTTCAATTTTGACTACGTGTTGTCAAATTAAAAAACAACAACAGTAAATACAACAATCCATGAATTGGAAACTATAACTCTCCTAAAAAGAAACAATGTGATGGGTTAACATATCTTCAACATATTATACTGGTTCACCAAATGTTCTGACAAATTGCCTAACTTTTGCTGTATTCCTCCCCTTTAACTACCTAGTTTAGTTAAACAGTCATACTCTACTATGAACCATATCATCCACCATGATAGTATATTGGAATGATTTTGGGTTAATTATGAAATACTTGCATTAACCTGAAGTTATTGAAGTTTATTTTGACATTGGTCATACACATATTATCCTTAAAATGACACATTTACCGCATACCGATTTTTTCGAAATTTCTACTATCGTCAGTCAACATAATGTGCCAAATAATATCCAAAGTATGTTGGTGTACAAAAACCGGAAATATGTATATCACTTTCATAAAGATGCGAAACAACTAAAAATGTACATAACATACTAAACGTTTATGTGTGTGAGACTGCATAACTTTTCTATTTTGCAACATCTAGCTTTATAATTGAGCTCATCATGAGCAGCAGATCTTATTGATGAAAATTTGATCAGTTGCGATAATAAATTGGTGCGACATATTGTTAAATTATCAAACATGACTATAGATCATAAGGTTGTTGGATTTTATTTGGATATAGACGTTGCTACAATTTGACATTTATATGACAAATTTACCGGTTCTCAAATTTTCTGAAATTTTCACTATCGTATCTCAACATAATGCACCAAATAATACTAAAAGATTTTTGGTGTACAAGAACCGGAAATTGGTGTTTTACTACCGTAAAGCAATTGATGTAGCAAAAAAATGTATGAAAATACCAACATTTTTAGAGTTTAAGATTTTATATTTTTTTTATTATGCAATTTTTTGTAACATATTTGAGTTCATAATTTGCAGCAGATCCTACTTTAAATAATATAATATTATTTGATAGCGTAAAACATTGTTTTGATAGTTTTTTGGACAAAAAAGTGAACCCTGTCGTACACCTTTGGAAGGCATCACTAAATAGTTCATAGCACAGGCCCTGGGGACCTTTTTCATTTTTTAAAAATATCTCATGGGTCGTGTCTTAGGGAGCTACAAATATAACCCAGTAATGATTAAATTGCTTTGTGGGCAAAATTCTTTTGTTCCTGTAACAGGTCCTTTTACAATTATAGCCTTTTGACGATGTCGATATATGGGTGAACATGAATGAAACATATCGACCTCGGACAGAAATATTGACCAAAGACGAAGTCAGAGGCATATTCTCTTTTTCCTGTCGATAAATCCATGTATCGATCGGGGTCAAACTGCTACACTAGGTTTATTGTAAGATATTATTAATATCAAGGAATGTAACTGTTTAAACTGCAACAAAAGCAAACAACACGCGAACATCATTTTGACTTATTTGTATTAAAGCACCTCAAAATCAAAATGTCTTGGTGCACAAACATTTGTAATATAATCAAAATATCAGATTACAATGTAACAACTTGTCTATTTTGTAATTGATTGTAACATGTTAGAGATTGTTCATGGTCAGGGGAAGTCATTGTCTTGTTGATCATGTCATAATTGTTTCCCAAACCCTGCATACATGAATGTTTGGTTTGGTTGTATTTCTTTAACGTCCTATTAACAGCAAGGGTCATTTAAGGACGTGCCTCCTTGTGTGTTGTGTAAGCGTTCAAGTGTGTATGTGTGCTGGAGACATGGTATTTTGGTGTATTTGCCACTATGTGATAGCACGGATCTGATGCCGACTTTATAGTGCTATCTCACTGAAATACCATACCGAAGGCATCTAGCACAGCATTCCGCCCGGTCACATTATACTGACAACATGCGAACCAGTTGTTACTTTCCCCCTAAATGTTGAACGTTAAGCAGCTAATAACAACTACCAAGGACTTTGGTACATACTGTATGTCCCGGCTTGGGGACAGAACCTATTGCCTTCCTCACCTTGGCGAACGCTCAATATTTAAACCAGAAGTGAGGTACATGTAACAGCTCTGGAAGGCAACGGGTACATTTAAAATGCCACTCTTCATGAATAAATATTGATTTTTTTTTTTACGCTGTAAACAGAAATAATTACATGTACACGATGACAACAGATGATTGTCATTATTACAGGAGGCGTTGATTTATGTTTGGATCGCTGTTCCAAAACTTTAAAGCTATAAATTGAATATTTTCTCTGTCATCCATTGTTTGAAGATGCAAAAACAATTGTCATTTGCCTCGATGATAGACGTGCAATTTTGTCAACAAATCAGGTAAAAGATTCACTGGTAAAGTTTGTTAATGGTAATAAACATTTTGTACATATTTAATATGTTGTTTTACTTCCAAAACGTATGTAAACGCCTTGACATTATTTGTGTTTTATTAAAAAATATTTATTTGTACATTTCTTTTCGGTTTTAGAGTGACTTGAGGATATTCAAAGAGACAATGACGACATTTACAGTGGAAAGTCCTAACGTACGGTACTCAAAAGGATTTATAGAGTCGGACTATGTCTACCAGACAAGTGGAGTGGAGAAAACTGGACCGTCGTCATACAAGGTGATTATAACCATGGACATACTTTGACGCTTATTCGTAGAATGAATGTATGACATTTGGAGAGAAAGTGTAGAATTTTGAGTTAAAATGTGACACTGCAACTCATTTAATAATATTCGCGGTACCAATTGCTGAGTTTGTTTACAGTTATCTGTTTACGTAGTGGCATGGTTCATAAAGTACATAATCTATTCGTTGTTAATGTTAAATTAATCATAACTCCTTTACTTTTTTAAATTTATATAAATACGGGTTTTATGCACTTTCAACAACGGTTCAGATTTATATGGATTTCAACTTTTTTTGGCCCCCAGCGTCAGCGGTGAGGTCTAAAGAAGGACGAAACAGCTGCATGTTGCTGTTCGTTTGTGGCACACTGTGTACATTACAAAGTATTAGAGTTTCAGCGCGAATGGCTGAAATGAGTTATTCATAAATAATAATAATAATATCCAACATTTGATATAGCGCCGTATCTAGCTAACATAAATCATTCTAAAGCGCTTTACAGTACATACATGTAGATATACAATTATTACAATTAGCATATGCATTAATCAATAGTATAAAGAAGGCATTAGCATAAAATCAGAGAATCCATGTATCTTATCCAAACTGCAGCTATTGATGCACTGATGGTTCGAAAGATGACGATAGTGTGGCAGCAGCTTGTGTTTTCGATAATTCTGGTTTGGTTTTATTGGGTTTAACGTCCTATAGACATTTACGGTCATTTAAGGACGTGCTTCCGTGTGTATTGTGTATGCCCGCATGTGAATATGTCTACCGGAGATAGAGAATGTTGGTGTACCATCATGTATGTTATGAATGCGTCTTTTAAGGTCATATATTTAAAATAAAGCATTCACATTTTATGCAGAATCATATGCATTAGTTTGGCTCTAAATATTAATCACACCCTCAAAGTTAACAAAATCATCATATTCTCATATCAATTATTTGTTTAGCTTAATGTCAATAGCCGTGATACATAGAACAATCATTTTGGGTTGCAAAATCAGTAGAAATTACATCAAACAGTGTTGGGTTTCTGGCCATGTTTGGATTGACGGCAACCAAGAGCCTTATCGAGCTTCAGAGACTAAAACTCAAAAGATAAAATCGTAGTTTGGTTTGGTTTTACATGGTTAAACTTCCTAATAAAAGCTAAGGTCATTTAAGGACGTGCCTCCATGTGTGTTATGTATACGTGTTTGTTTTATGTTGGTGTATTTGCCTCCTTGTGATAGTGCAGATCTGATGCCGACTTCACAGTGCTATCTCATTGAAATACCATTAATACATGCAAATAATTATTCATTTTCCACCATGAATCCAAGTCATAATCTGGAATATTCAACAGTAATAGTTTATGATAACTTATACTTTATATTCAGTTTGTGGATGGCTAATTGGTAAATACTTAAGGAAGGCATGGGCTATACCTCATTGATTTTATGCAAGATAAGTTGTCAATAAACATACATGATTTATTTACTAATAATTTATCCCAAAAATAAAGAGGCAAAGATTATTTTAACAAATCAATGGGAGTTGTCTCCCCCTCCACTAAAAATTGGGTTGCTATAATGGCAGCAGATCTTATGAACGGCCTTAAATAAGCTAAGACTGATGTGTATGCCATTTAAACACATACAAAGTCAATACAATTAGAAGAAATTAAAAGTCCCTTTCAGATTGTATCATATAAATGTATCCATGGTGTCTGCTGATGACTTTACATGTAAATAAATGATAATATGCATTCTTAGGTAACTCCAGTCGATGTCAAGATGACCTTCCGCACTGACCGGAACACACCTCGTCTTGGCTGTATGTTGGTAGGTTGGGGAGGAAATAACGGATCAACGGTCACCGCGGCCTTACTCGCCAACAAACACAAGATGACGTGGCCAACAAAGGACGGCCTAAAGGTAATTTAGAGCAAAATAAACATCAAAATATACATAGACAGTTGTGAGGACAGTAAAAGATAGGCAAGATAGGGACCCAAAACCGCCAACAGTACCCGATGAAACGGAGAAACAAAAAACAAAGGATATGATATGGCAAGAAATTAAGGTTCAACAAGCCCCCTAAAAGATGGTATAGTCACCCTAAATTTCAACCCCTGGCAAGTCATATTCAAATACTCTTATCAAAAAGCAGAATATAAATATGTAATATATATATATATTGAACTTGTACATTAGCTATTAAAAAGGTACATAACTAGGTTAACAAAGTCAAAATACGGCATCAAAGCTGATATAGTGATACAAGTTACTCACAAGGTTTATAACATGTCAATCTCTTAAGCGATCCAACTGAATGTTACGAAATGACATGTTATTTGCAGATCATGTATATACCTAGGTCGTACGGGGCTATATTTCTCTTTAACTATGTATGGAGAGGTATACCGGCCTCACAAGAAGATGATTAAATCACAGAATGTTATAAAATGGCACATCATCTAAAGTTCGTTTGTTTTCTTATTTATAAATTGCTAAAATGTATTACCAGTTTTTTTTTACTAAGATTTTAGTGGTTTCGCATGACAACAATATCTTTATTTGAGGTAGGAATTCCTCTCAACAGCTAATAGAAGAGAAATAAAGCTCCGCATGACCTAGGTATATACTAGTAAATAAACTTTGAATTAAGGGTCATCATGAGTTCCGAATTTTAATTGAGGTCTTTGAAAATGATTTATCAGGTGGTTGAAAGTTGAGGTGACAACAGCATCATTTAGGGGGCTTGTTGAAACTTAAGAGCAGCTGAGAGACGATTACGATATATAAGGGGTTAAAGTGGGGGACCAAGATCACAAATTGCCTCTTTTTGACAAAACAACATGTAATGTTTTGAAACCTTCTTCATTCTTGTAGTGTGCTAATTACTTTGGATCCCTTACCCAAGCATCTACTCTGAGCATCGGATCAGGTCCAGACGGAGAAGTGAACATTCCGTTCTGCAATATACTACCTATGGTTGATCCGAACGACATAGTATTTGATGGTGAGTTTTGAATTAAATATTTAACTACAACAAACAAATTAACGGTCTAAACGGTATTTTTTTTATTGGAATACATATAAGCCGTAAAATGTGACCAGGAGGAATGTTAAGCTGGGTGCCTTCAGCATGTTATTCGAAGTTTGGTAGCACTATAATGTCGGCATCAGATGAGCGATATCGCAAGGAGGATTAGAAGGTTTTGTTTAACGTCCGTCCTATTAACAGTTAAGGTGATTGAAAGACATGCATCCATGTGAGTTATTTATGTGTACTGGAGGCAAAACGCACGGAGCCAATTTTACCAACATAACGCCTCCAGCACACGCAAACCCATGCATTGAACATAGGGCGTTAAACCCTTTAAAACCCAACCAAATCAAACGAATCATTCTTGATTATCTAAATACAGAAAACCATTGCTTCGAAATAATATTAAACTATAGGAATATATATATTTATTGTTCATCACACCCTGCTCGTGTGGTATTTCCAATCGCTCATTTTCCTGTTCTTGTAGTAAAATAGTTCACGGCTGTAGTAAAATATTTCACGAATTGTAACAAAAATAACATGCAGAATGTATGACAAATAGAATTTGGTCAGTCAAATCATGGGTACAGCATCTCAGAGGCTTCACAATTAAAACCTTTCATATCATTGGTTTAACATAACTAATGTATGATTCAAAACCTTTTTGAAATTGTTATGACCAAGAAATACATACTAACCTGTTAATCCGGGTAGCCAACGATGAAACGTAAGGTCACGTCCTGGAGCCATATTCTAACTTAAATAACACTTCGTATGAGTCTTTGACACCGGATACAACGTGTCTTCTATCTAGAAAATATTGAAGAATCAAATATTGGTCGTCTGGCCCCGATGCATCACTTGCGTAATTGTCCTGTCTTGTCAATATTACCTACACTTTTCTTTCGTTGATGTCTCCTTCGGCACTCGTCTTCATATATGACTTCGGGTTTTGCGAGTATATTAAATTCCATACAAGCAAACAAACAAAAACATTTAGGTTATTTGCTCTGGTGTTTCATCAAATATTGACTTTTATCAACGTTAATATAGGTCGTGAAATAACAACTGGCTTATGTGTCTCCTTAGCTAAAGAAGAGCTGCTCTGTTTGTATACAATTATAACGTAGGTATGATAGGTATTTGTTTGTTTGGGGTTTAACGTCCTAATGAAAGCTAAAGTCAAAGGAAGACGAATGTCGGGAGAGACAATTCCGAAATAAGATTCGGTAAGTGAGAAAGAAAAAGATGTAAATTCCAAATGTTGCAATGGAAACAGTAGGATTTTTTAACTTTCTTGAATGTACCTTCAGAAAAAGACGACAACTTCCTATACACCAGTTACATGTACATGTATTGATGATATGATTTTTATATTCATATGTTAAAATATTCTATTTTTTTCAGGATGGGATATATCCTCATTAAATTTAGCAGACTCTATGGAACGTGCGAAAGTCCTTGACTGGAATTTACAAAATCAGCTACGACCATATATGGAACATTTAAAACCACGCCCATCCGTCTACATACCGGATTTCATAGCAGCTAATCAGAGGGCGCGAGCTGATAATGTTTTGACTGGAACAAAAGCAGAAATAATTGAGAAACTTCGAGCGGATATTCGAGATTTTAAAAGCAAGAACGAGTTGGATGACGTCATTATTTTATGGACAGCAAATACCGAACGTTTCTCTGCTGTCGAGGTAGGACTAAATGACACCGCTGACGTACTTCTTCAGTCTGTCGAGATGAATGCCGCTGAAATATCTCCATCAACAATGTTTGGTATCGCCTCTGTCCTGGAGGGTGTAAGTATATCGAATTATGAATAAACTCATTATACTATCCGCCTGTTTCAAGTTTCTATGCCTGATGCCATTCTCAGTAATTTAACGTTTGTAATCAAGTTAACCAATTTCGGTTTGTTGGGGGGTTACCGTCCTCACAACTGTCAGTGTCATATGAGGTCGGATGCCTAGGACACGGAAAAGATCCCAAGTGTTGCAAGGGGGTGGGGGTAGCAGTTTTTTTTGTCTCCTCCATGTCGCCTTTGTAGAAGACATTAAAGAAAACCCCTGCTTATGTTTTGGCCCCAGATTAGTCGCCGTTTACCATACATATGCAGCAGGATAAAGCAGGTTTGTTATTCCCCCGAACCTAGTTAAGTTAATCCAGTACATTCTTTCAATAACCTACATTCATACACAATAACCTCTCTTTGAATATCTCACAATCTTCAAGCTTACGAGATCAGAGATATACATATGTATTCGTCATTTTATGTAGTTCTAAGTTTAAGTTTAAGTTTTATTTATTCACTCCGACACACTTACGTGTGTAACAAGAGGTCACATACATATAGTAAGTATGATACATGGCGTGTGATGTACACAATTACAACATTGTACATAGCATAGATACATATAGAAGTACACAAATAGTACAGAAATTAAGTTAATATTTTTTCAAGCTTTTCTATGAATTTACAAAGCTTTTTGAAATTTTTTACATTACATATATTAAACAATCCTTGCATTTTTATTTGACTTGGATAAGTGAAATAATATGTTGGTATATATAGTAAACTGATAATGCATAAAACAATTGCCATTATTCTTTTCGGCAGTAACAACACACAATACACACTCGTCTGTATTTCTTCCATCAGAAGGAAAATGCATGTCTTCATAAAATATTTTCTACAAAAGCTATATCAATAGTATCATGAATGGATGACGTTACGTATGCTACAATATCAGCATCCAAGGTGTCAAGGCTATTCAGAAAAAACGTCGTTTCTTGACTCAACATATTTGACCCCTATGACCTTTAAACTTATTAAAGTATTTCAATTTCAAAAGAAACACAGGGATCAAATATGTTTAAACATTAGAAGAATATTCTGAAAACCCAAGACACCAAGTGTCATGATATATGGCCTTAAGCATACTAGGATGAAGTAATGATTCTGTTAAGCCCCCCCCCCCCCCCCCCCCCCCAAAAAAAAAAAAAAAACCAACCCCACAAACAACAGCAACAACGGAGTATGTGGTTGCCGCAGTAACCGTCCGTCAGAATTGTTTGTCCAGGCAATAATTTCTGACTCGATGAAGTTATTCAAGGAATGACTTTAATATAATACAAATTATAACCTTTTTCCAAAATATTGTATGTTATATAATGCAAATAATTTCTATTTTTCAGTGTACATATATAAACGGGTCACCGCAGAACACATTTGTTCCAGGTCTGATAGAACTGGCAGAAACCCACGGTGTACTTATTGCCGGAGACGATTTCAAATCCGGTCAAACGAAGATCAAGTCGGTGTTGGTTGACTTTCTAGTGAGCGCTGGCATCAAGCCAGTTTCCATTGTCAGCTATAATCACCTTGGCAACAACGACGGAATGAATCTTTCGGCGCCGAAACAGTTCAGGTCTAAAGAGGTACATTTGTACGTCATGGATTTATCAGACAAACTGAACATGTGAACTTCCGGTATTTCAGCCCCTATTGCGGGTGGACATGACAAGTGTGTCGGGCGTAGCACCCTTCTTGTGCACATATTAACACTGACATCCATATTTTCAAAACAAGCACATATTTAATATTTCAAACGAGATAAATAAACTGTTTGAAAAAAAAAATCATGCAAGTGCTCATGATTCAAGGAGTTTCATTAATACACTACAATTACTTGACTGAAAAGATACATTTTTATTATTGATTGTAATCGTATCAGAAACGTTTGTAGTCTACACAAAGTTAATATAATGTGAAAATGATTGAAAGTGCTCTCGACTTCTTATGACCAAAACTTTTCCTTGTGACTTTAATCCTTGTGAGAAAAGAATTGATAAAGATCCCAAGAGTTGCAGCATACTTTTTGGTTTCTTTGTATATATCCTCTAACAAAGCACCACTGACGTAAACCTGTACATGTAGGATGTCAGACAATGAAACGGCAATTCGGGCGATAAAAAGAGGCGCCGAGACAAATGCAAATTTATATTTATTGAACAGAGAAGATAATTGCATACCATATCATGAACCATTTGCAGTAAAACTTGTTTTATTGGACTGTAATGAACAATTAGAGGAGTTTAATGATCTATATCAATTATTTAATCTCTTTTCTATACGCCGTAACAAGGATGCTTTGATTTATAGATATAGTTTTTAGATGTTAACGAGTTCGAAAAGAAGAGTTACATGCATTGTTAAGATGTTTAATAATTCTTTATTGTCTTTTTTAGATCACGAAAACAAATGTCGTTGATGACATGGTTGAATCGAATAATATTCTCTACCCAACGGGACAGAAGCCTGACCACTGTGTCGTCATTAAATACGTGCCATATGTTGGAGACAGCAAGCGAGCCTTAGACGAGTACACATCAGAGATCATGTTGGGCGGTCTAAATACTATCTCACTCCACAACACGTGTGAGGACTCTTTATTAGCCAGTCCGATCATCCTCGACCTCGTCATCCTAGCCGAAATGTGCAAAAGAATTTCGTTCAAGTCCGAGGGGCAGGCTTCCTATCAAGGCTTTCATAGTGTGTTATCTATCCTCAGTTATCTGTGCAAGGCCCCACTTGTTCCGCCGGGCACTCCAGTAGTCAACGCCCTCTTCAAACAGAGGGCATGTATAGAGAACATATTCAGGTGAGCACAATTATCGTTTTGTAATTTACTCAAGTTTGCCTGGTGTGATTATTTGTGCTGGTAAAACTATGTAAGAAAATTAATTGTAAGGTCATTTAAGCCAGTAAGGTGACATTGCGGATACCTTTTTCCTTCGTCACTCGTCGTTTATAAACAGTGATATTTTCGACTTTTGCATAGAAACTGTTAGATTTTGATGGAAACTTGGGATAAACGTCAACAAGCGTTGAGTATTAAAAATCTTAACTTAGAAAGTGAGTGACCCCTTCGCCCCAAGGGGGCCTTGATAGGTGCGAGTACGAAACCTTACATGACATCTCTGTAATTTACATGGGGATTTCAACCATCATTCCATAATCTGATCCTCAGACGAAGAGAATAAAAATATATATTAAATCAACAGGAATTTTGTGTACAAAATACATTTTGAGGTGAAGGGTGCCGCTGCATCAGTTATACTCACAAGTTCCACTCAGTATTTTTAATTTCTTTATATAAGATAAAGCAACCAAAATGAGTTTCTGTCTTCGTCGAGTAGCTTTTCCTGAATACCATAACCCTTGCCTACCGTTTTATATGTTTATCATTGATGTTATATCACTATGCTTTCTTTGCAGGGCGTGTGTCGGACTGCCTCCACAGAATTACATGTCACTCGAACATAAACTCAGCATCCCAAATTCACTACCTGAAGTGGCAGGAGAGAATTCAACGACGTATACTATGCAATCAAAATTGTCAAGCGTTTCCAACCATGTAGATGCAAACGGAATTATAAACGGATGTTGACGTCGATTTGCATAGGTTCATAGATTAATTTTGATGTGCGGATGGAACAATGATTCAATTTGGAACGTTTAGACTGACGAACTCATATCAATGACATGCTTTGCATTAACGTACTTTACGATCAAAACAAGCAGACTTATCACCAAAATCTCATATCTGTAGTGTTACATTAATACTGTATTGTATACCGGAAACTTTTCGCCCATTCAAACTTTCGCCCTTCGCCGGTAAAATCCATATTCGCCCGGTATACATTACGCCCTTCACATTTTAATACTATGTATATTATATTGTTTATTAATGTTATCTGTTATGATATATTATCAACTCGCTACGGGGAGCAAAAAAGGCGATAATTTAACTGCGGCGAAAATGTCTTGTTATTGAGTGTACGTTCTTTTCAATTCTATTAGCATGACTATGCTTATCGGCGGTTATCCTTTCTAAATATCTAAACGAGAATGTTGTATAATTTATCTGATGAGTTATTAAAGATTTGTTTCAGGTACATTTTTTCTGTCTTTTGTGATGTATTGCAATATTTAGTGTTGCCACATAAAAAACTTCAAAATTTGACAATTTTTGTACACTGATGGAGATCTGTATTTTCCATGATTTAGTATGATTTTGGTATTGTTTTGTGCGAGTGTGTACTCATTTTCGTTGTCTGGCCTGATATTACTTCATTTGAGCCAATGACTGAGTGAGCAAATCCAAATGTCAATAATTGTTTATCGCTTATATACATTGCAAGTGTCATAAGTGTCATATCTTACTTGAAATATCTGTGAGCTTATATGATGGTGCAGCCGTCATCCTTTATCTGTCTGCCGTCCGTTCTTATAACTTATTATAAACTGCTTGACGTTAAGCGTCCAATGAGCGACGGTACACTTTTTTTACACAATACCTAACGCTATAAGATATCTTTGTGTGCCAATGCTCTACTCCCCTTCTACATTATTAGTTATACAGGTCTTTGGCTGTATATCGAATTTGTCATACTGCAAAGCCATTTATAGGTTGGGACTCGTGTTTGCCAGAAAATAGATACATAATGTACTGTGTAGGGCGGTAGTACGGGAAAACAGAAAAAACAATGTTTGTATAATTCCAACAATTTATTAAAAAATTAAATTATAATAAGTCAACAATATAGTTTTTAAACAACATTAAATAACAAATCAGTTCCTTTACAACTCGTAACGATTGATTTTTGAAAAACCGTTTCGCCATATTGTTGAATGTTGACATTAGCAGACGAACGTTCTCCGGTGTGTTCGATTCGAATCTTCGAGTTATATCCCTTACAACAGGCGCGCGTGCTCTTATGTACCCCGGCAAGGATACTAACATAGCTTCAGGTACCTTGGCAATTCGACCAATTACCGTGCGACATTTTTCTTTGCAGTATGACAAAAGATAATAATTTTTTGTCATTAATCGGCTAAAACGTAAACAAAGACGTTACAAACAGCAAAGCTAAACACGTTGAAATGCTGATGTCACCATTCTACAAGTAGTGTAAAAGCTATTTTCTACTATAGAGTCATGCTAGTGGCAGGGTATATTGGTGAAAGAAACCATTACCGATTCTACAGAGGAAGGGGCACATCATTCGTCTCTTACGACATGCGTTGGAATACAACAGGCCTTTTATTGCTTCCGAACCTGCCCGGGTTAACCAGTCAATAGTTTTACACCTAAAAGAAGTTTCTTAAATGAGCAACTGGTCTTTCTATGTTCTTATGACAGAAACAGTTTGCCTTGGTATTGCGGAGAAAACAAAACAACAAAGTCGTCGGCAACTAAAAATTTTGGGCATAGTCACAAAATATTGTTGTATAGTATTATTATCGAAATGGTGAAGGCAAAACTAACTCCTGCGATAGGCATATGGACTCTATGTTTTCCCATTTGTATACGCCCGTCAAATTTGACGGGAGTAATATGGTATGGGGTTATCCGTCCGTCCGTCCGGCGTAAACCTTTGTTTGTCCGGCAATCACCTTCTACATTTTTCAACGGATATTTTTGTCCGGAGATTTTCTCCCACATTTTTTATAGCATGTCAGCTAACCACTCTTAGAATGATGCAGACCTTATTTCAATGTAAGAAAGTTTATAATACTATATGACACGCGACGGGCTTATATTGTGCTGTCCCGCGTTACTCTTGTTACAGTGGATATTTGTTTTAATAATGATGTACCTGAAACAAATTGTTGCTCAAAATAAAGAAATTGGGATATCTAAATAGCACTCTCAGTATGCGACCTGTTTGTGCCGGACGTAAGCGAATAGGACGTTTTGTTGAAATAGAATACTCGAGAACATGATTTTCATTCTTTTAGATGGTAAGTAGGCCTCCAATTAACTCTTTAGAGTATTTTTCTCCATATTGAGCTTTGACTCCCGGTTTTGTCAGGATATTTGTATTCGACATGTATGACATATATTTGACCTTCCAAATTTCAATGAAAGTATTGTTTCACTTTTAAAAATGCTCAACGGCAAGGGTGGGCTGAAAGCCCTGGTAACACAGTGAGTGAAATTATCTTGTTGATTTAATAATACACGACACTGAATATGCATTTATAAAATCCCCCCTCCCACAAACACCCATAACTCAAGTGTGCAATTTCAGGTGTTGGTATTCCAGCCTGCACAAGATTGTTGACAAACTTTTTCCTCGTGGAATCATTTACTTTCTTTTACTGCCCTTTGTCTCTGTTTCATGAACATCATTTTCCTCAATGTGGTTTTTACTAAATGAATACCGAAAAACATATGAAAAAGGAACGTTACATTCATATTCAGAAAAACTAGCGAATTTTTGAAATTCGGGTGAATTCGATTTGGTACTTTTTCCATGTAAACACGACTATGATAGTCGGGTAACATCGTATTGGCCAAATTGAGATTAATAGAATATCTCACCCCCTTGCCGAGTGTTTGACAACCCCGAAGGTTGAGATTCCCCTATCACACCCTCAATGGGGTGATTGATTCCTTTCCTCTTACCCTATTCACCAGTTGTGTATCATATTTATATTGTAATTATGAACGTAACAGGCTAAATTCAGGGTTTTACGTGAAGTTGATGGATTGCTGACGTGACGTCATAACATTGATAGGAAAAGGGGAATCCCCCGTCTCAACCCTAGAGTGAGACTAATAGAATATTTCACCCCCTTGGGGGTGAGACAGGGTAATCTCAACCCGAGGGGTAAGATTCTTAAGTTGTCAAACATGAGACTTGCCGAGTGTTTGACAGCTTAAGAATCTTACCCCGAGGGTTGAGATTACCCTGTCTCACTCCAAAGGGGGTGAATGATTATTTTTCTCTTACCCTGTTTACCCTTGTATTTTATATAGACGTTACATCAATGCAATACAATGTTGATGTGATGCGGCTGAATTATCGACGTGACGTCATTGTATTGTTGCCGTGACGTCATGGTATTGTTGCTGTGACGTCATACAATTGTTGAGAACGTGCAAAGAACACGTGTAGCTTGTCTCAACCCTAGGGTGAGATAAGAAAATCTCACACCGGTAAAATGGTGGATATCCCTGTCCAGGGTAAGAGAAAAGGATATCTCCCACCGATAAAAGGGTGGAAACACCTGTGCAGAGTAAGAGAATATTTAATCATTATGCCCCGTGTGTGCAGTGAAATTGTTAGGGCCGTAAACATAATACAAATTAAAGTATATACACAGTTGAATAACGATACATGTAACTGATATTGTCGAAATATATGATTGGTCTCATCTAATAAATATGTATGACGGAACACGGAATACAGCTTTCATTGATATCTTCGTGTGACGCGGTCTGTTTTATTTAATTCAAGCTGCCACATTATGATTTAATTTTATACAATAGTACTCTTAAATATTTAACCCGTGTTGACCATAAACTTAATAACTTATTTAAATTATCTACAGTTCTAACGTGATATTTCATTTCGAATGTTTGTTACTATTGATTTACACTCTACCGTTATAATTTATTATTCACAGTTTTTATATTGGTATCATGCCTTATTCAACACAAACGTGAGTTCAATGAACCGTGAAATCAACTGCAAGATGCCCCTTACCCGATCCCAAGAGCAGCATGTTATGCAATGGGAGTTCTTTACTTCATGTGTGAAGCACAATACTATTTATTTCATGGGATGACGTTATTGTCACTGTGCCAATGTTTGCCAGGGTAGGGAATACAATAGGTTGTGTCCACAGGCCAGGACATACCAAAGTTCTTACAAATCGTAGTTGGTATTCCCTGCTTAACGTTCAGCATTTAGAGTAATGGCAACAACTGGTTCACTCGTTGTAGATACGAACTGTATGTGACCGTGTGGAATGCTGTGCTGGGTGCCTTCGGCATGGTATTTCAGTGAGATAACACTATTATGTCGGCGTCAGGTCCGCGCTATCACGAGCAGGTAATAGGTGTTATCGCGACCATCCACGAGTTACTCCCCTTCGAAGAGTTCTTGCTGGAAAATGTACAAGTCTCGCGAGAGAATGCGAGGATACGGGGGCAAACTATCTGCCATGTGTAAACAATATGCCCCAACTTCACTGTATTGCACCAACGAAAATAACTCACAAGAATAGAGGTCATATCAAATGCATTTAGTGATGACATTCCAAAACAAGCCTTCTGACGTTTCATTGACATAAAGGTAACACACGATTATCTGTACGCCGCTGACGGTCCGTCACAGCTGTGACGCTTTAGCTTCGCCCTCTTTTTCAATATCTGGCCAATTTAACATGTCTGCTTGCTATCATAGGTGTACTAGCTCCCCAATTTTCTTATTTGGAGTAGGTGATACCTTTTGACTTTAAAATATTACCCAATTCATTACATGGAAGATCGTGGAAATTCGTATCTGAATGTTTTGGCGCTGCCATGTTGACCGTTGCCCCAGCGAGTACAGTTTAATCCCCTCCTATTTGAAGAGTTCCACTGGTCGCGATATCATCTATTACACCGACATACCCTGCCTCCAGCACACATACATGGTACAAACATGCGGGCATACACAACACCTGTAGAGGCATGTCCTTAAATTACTCTAGCTGTTTATAGGACGTAACACTATACAAAAACAAAACAAAACCGCGCTTATGAAGAAGTTTTGTTGGGGGGTTTAAGATCCTTGTAACAGCTAGCTTGATGATCTTTGAAATGCGATAAAAATGACACAGTACATGGCACTCAACTGTGTCACTTAACAAAGTCACATTATACTGATGACGAGCTAATCGGTCGCTAAGGATCCATTCATAGCTGAACGTAAGGCAGAGAACAGTAAATTTCAATTATTAAGGATTTTGGCTTGTCTTGGTCAGCGGACAGAGCCCATAGTCTTCCTTGTTAAAAAATTGTTGCCCTAAAAGTGTGATATTGACGAGCAAGACGCTTGGAAACTGAAGGGTGTTAGGAATAAGTAAATAAATAATGGAATTTCAAATAGTGCCATTGGTGTAGCAGATATATTTTGTAATGGGCACAAAAACAAATTCCCAATATTACTTGTATGAGATCAGGACATATGCTCATATCAGTATCTTATAGATAATAAGTGCGTAACCTGTTTCCTATTACCAACAAACCATCT
The DNA here is from genome assembly GCF_002113885.1 of Mizuhopecten yessoensis. Classification (NCBI taxonomy): domain Eukaryota; kingdom Metazoa; phylum Mollusca; class Bivalvia; order Pectinida; family Pectinidae; genus Mizuhopecten; species Mizuhopecten yessoensis. Next base: position 627,826 of record NW_018408880.1, read on the forward strand.
TCTGGAGGCGCGTCGCTAAATGCCCTTATCTGTTAACAGGACGCTTAACTCTATTAACCAATTGTTTTACTCTATTTAGAAACTTGCACAAGTGTTCGGTTTTTAGTACCACCTTCTCAGGTGGGAACAGGGCATATGTTTAGAAAAATAGGTCATTGATAATAAATGTGAAATGTATGTCATGACGGAACAATCTAGGACGGCTGTCATTGTCTGCTACCTGTCCATCAGTTACTATGTTGGTTTTTGTGGGGCTGCTTCTCGTCTTTGGTACGTACTTTTATTGATATACATGTATGTTTTTCTTCAAAAACATGCCCTGTAAGTTGACGATATTACATAGATTTAGATGTGTATCCACATTTAATACTATGTTATTATTATTTATTGCCTAATATTTACATTTCGGCTGCAATTCATATGCTGGTTACATGCACCATTCATTTAGATTCATTGAGTTATGTTTCGAACACTTTCAATACATTATTGTTTTAAAACATAAAAATTTGAAAATAAAACAGGAAAATCACACTCGTACTCAATGACGCTGAGACGGAAAACATAATATGGAATAAAATCATATTTTATTTGACTTCTGACGGTTGAAAGAACAAGACCAAGCACGTGAAAATCACAAGTAGATGACAATGCTTCTCTGGTCAGTCGAAAATTAAGGCAGGTTACCTCCGGATAAGATTTAAAAAAGAAAAATATACTAGAGAACACCTGCAAGACATGAATGTTCTCTTGTCCTTCAAGTTTGTGAGCTGATGACAATTGATCTTGTGATAAAATAGCAAGGATTGGCTTATAAATAGTAACAGTGTTGTTTGGACCGTGCAAAAAGGATTGATCCATGGTTTTCTGATACCTGGCCACTGAATACAATCTCATGAAAATCTTTCAAATATTCGGTAGTGTCTTGTCCAGGAGTTTGGACGCGACAGACACGGGTAACACTATGGTTGCCAAAGGGCCATAACTCTTTCAATTTTGATTTCATTTTTTAATACAATTACATGATATAATAATTAATTCCACCAGATTTCAAGAAGATTTGTGAAAAGCCGTATAGGGAGGTTACATATTTTATATTTTGCACACTTCTTTTGCCGTCGGAACACTTCTTTATATGGCCTTGTTTGAAGGACGAAATGCATCGACAAACAGAGACTATTAACCATTTTAATCTCTGTTTCTACAGTGGTCGCGGACACTGCCCCGCCTACGCCTCTCGAAATGACCCTAAAGTCGGCGTACAGGTAACAACAGATTGCTACCGGCTTGCTGTGCTGATAAGGGATTTCACGTCGGTTTTTCATTGAGAGTTTAACATTAAGTGTTAATGTGGATTCACATTAAACAATCTTTTAATTTCCTCAACTTTCATTTAAACTCTAGTTTAATTTTCATATCCCCATTTGACTCTCGCTGTTTTGCAATTTGACTTAGTTTTGACACAGTTGACAAAATACGGATTACCTAGACGTTAACTTAAAAAATATTATCAAGCTGCAATATTACACCCCTTATTGAATGGTACAGAGAAGAGGCAATGGAGCAGTATGACTTTAACGTTGTACCGTTGTGTTGCTGTATAAACAGTAGACTTTGAATATATTGATTCTGCAGTGATGATTGCATTCGGGGTTTAAGGGTAACAGAATACCCACTGCGTCTTCCTGCAGAATCATGGGTGTTAACTTATTTTCTTTCTATGTATGGACCTTTGGAAAGGCTAATAGAATCTTCCCCTTCCTTGAAGGTGTGACAGAGAAATCTCCAACCCGAGGGGTGATGTTTTTGGTTTTCAAACCCGAGGCTCTGCCCAGTGTTAGACAACCCAAAACATCACCCGTAGGGTTGGGTATTTCTCTGTTACACCCTCAAGGTAGGAGATGATTAATTTTCTCCCATCCTATTATTTCAGTCACAGCTCCACCGACAGTAGTCTGCCATGATTGTAAACAAAAACACATGTGGGGTATGCATATCGTCATTCACTTTTGATGACATCACAATTGAACACGTGCTAATCGGCACGAGGTTATCTCCCTCTAGGGGAAGACAAGCTTATTTTTCTGGGCTAAAACGGGAGACACACATGTGAAGGGTGGGAGAAATACAAATCACCAATTGTTTGACGTCATTGCAACGTTTGGAATCAAGTCACATTATTGTCACCAAGTGTCATTACCCCATGGCCATGAGGGATGATGCCTCGTTGAACAACTTATAAACAAACAACATAATGCGTCATCAGTTTAATGCGACCGGTTGGAGTGTCATGCTGCTGTTATGACATTCCGATGAGATGACATTATGAATTGACCCTTCAGTTGTCACTGTTTTTATAAGGACTTAATTGTTGCTAACACGCAAAATAACCATTTTGAAAAAAAACAATCATAGATTTTATTTGACATTTGTTGTTTCTGACAGACAAGAAATCGATGTAACATTCTACTCTTTAGTGTTCCTTTTTATTTTTATTTGTTTTTCATTATTAGACAGGAGGGATTTGAGTTTATTCAGAAGCTGATATCCAACAATGACAGTATACACCATCACAAGCGGGCGTCCTTCAAACACAAGTACGTAGGACTCGGAGGGAGGATACAGGGAACTCGGGGGTCGGGTTCATGGCTGGACATCGAGGCTACAACATCAGTCAGTGAATCGGCACATCAAAGGGTTTGTTTCACGTCCTTTATCTCACGTCAAAGAATCCTCCTCCCCCCACCAAAAAAAATTTGCATTCTTATTATCCGTCTGTAGCCATTGAAGCAACAAGAGTAAATTGTGTTACAAACAGTATATTCTTAGCGTGTAATGGCATGGGGAGGTTTGGTTTTCCTGAGTGTTCCCTAAGCAGTAAACATATAATGCAATCTCTTCAAAGGGGCATCACATTAGTCGTCTGTTATGATAACATGCAGTGAATAAAATAAAATAATCATAATCTATGTTAGTGATTTAGGTTTTTTTCCCCACTGGATTTGATATTCACCTACAATGTGAGGCTTTTTGAGATTTGACAAAATATCGGAAGGCATCTATGTAGTTTTCATTCGAAACGAAATTACAGGTAGCTTGATTCGACATATTGTTGGAGAACTCATTGACGGAATTGAATATGTTTTTTTATCAGTCATAATTATTTTTCTTTAGGCCGCCTCCATCGCCAGTCGTATGACTATGTACATGTCCTCGTCAATCTTCTCAACGCTGGCCCGAAACGCAAAAGTGGGCGTGTTCACCCGTGCGGACACACTTACGGTTTTTCCCGAATACTATTCTCTCAGGGACACTACAGCTTGTCGAGGTTTGTTCGAAATCTTGTGCTATAGAAGCTTGATAAACGTAACCTTAAAATCACAGCCAGTGCGATTTAAGTACACATTGAATTACACATATGTCATGTATGTGTATTGTTTAGTTCAGAAAGGGAGGGGGTGTTATTTTCTCAACTGAACTATGAAAAAATATGATGAATGGCATTAGACACAATATAAACCCAATACAGAGCTCTTCGATGAGCACCAGTTAACATTGCAGAAATATTTCTGGTTAAACCCTTGACGCTTTGCCATATTTTGGCAGTTTTTAGCAACATATTGAGTAGGGACCCTGCTTAAATGATTTTCCTTTTTGTTATTTATATCTTTAAATATCCCTAAAGATCGACATAAAGATATGGTGTATTGTTTGTATGATATAATTACGTGAACTGTTTTCAGTTTTATTTTATATATTAATATACTTTATCAAAACAAGATAACTTAGGTAACTTAACATGCATTTTTTTTTTTAAATATTTGAATCCGCCAAATGTTTTGAGTGTGTATGCCACCGACAAGTTATACTACAGGATCAATATCCTTAACTTAATGATGATAAAGATACGCAGTGTTGCAGTGAGGATATCGATTTTGGTATCTTTAATGTCGCCCCAAAGCAAACAATAATTATAACCGATGAAAACCCTCTATTTTGCAGGGGTCATATGACAATATTTTGTTTGTTTGTAGTTTGATATCCTCAAAACATGAAGACAGGCGCTCAGTAGGTTAAGAAAAGATATGGATTCAATGTATTGCAATTGAACACACAAATGCGACAAAACGAAATATACTGCTAACTACCTTTTATTTCATAGTGCCTTGCTTGGCAATACCTCACGTTTGGCTTTAGTGTTGAGCGTATTCCCAGGTGAAGAAGGCAATGGGTTCTGTCCCCAGGTGGAGACATACCTAAGTTCTTAAAAAGGTAGTTGTTATTTATTGCTTAACGTTCAGAATTAGGGGAATGACAACAACACTGGTTTATCCGTTGTCAATATAATGTGACCGGTCAGAAAACTGTTCTGGGTGCTTCGGCAATTATTTCGGAGAGATAGCACTATAAAGTCGGCATCAGATCCGCGCTATCATAAAAAGGCAAGTACACCAACATATCCTCTTTCCTGCACACATACATGCAAGCACGCAAACACTACACACGCGGAGACACGTCCTTACATTACTTTAGCTGTTAATAGGACGTTTAACAAAATAAAACAAAACAAAACTGCAATGGGAGCAGGCAGCAGATTAACTGTAGTTTCTTCAGTAACATAGGCCACGGTAGAAAAAACCCGTATTCTGTAAGGGAAAGGGGCACATTTCAGTCGCCTCCTCCACAGTGTAGTCGGATGATACAGCAGTTCTCAACATGATCCCTTCGCATGAAAAACTTTCAAATATGTTGGTGTTATGTTTTGTTACAGTCATATCGCTGTGTCTACCCCCCCCCCCCTTTGACCTTGAGCAAGATACTTTACTCCGCTTGTCACAGTCTACTCAGCTGTAAATGAGTACGTGGTTAGGCAGTGCTGGAACTGTTGAATGCTAGCTGTGAGCGGCTCAATAGCAGCTGTATGCTCCCCAGGGAGTTGAGAAATATATTGGCTGGTTGTAAAGGCTCTATACCCACAGATAATAATGTGTGGACCGCTTTGAGATGACCTACAAACTAGGTAGTGATAAAGCGGTATGCAAGAACCTTGAATAATAATCATTATTAATAATATTAAGAACATTTAGAATCGTGCATATTTAATGACAATTCAATATTTTATATCAATGACAAAGGATCATGTTCTGGAAGTTGCGCACACACTTGTACCTTCGATGGGCGGAAGTATGCAAGCTTGGCCGGTACTGGCGGAGCGGTGGGATGCATAGTCGACGATAACATTCTATGTGACTCCAACGACCCCTATCGTCACCAGGCCAACATGCTCGTGCACGAGTTTGCCCACACTGTTAAACTTTATGGTATACCATCTTCTATCAAATCACAGGTAAGAAAATGCTCAGGCGTACCGACATGTCATCAAATAGTTTACTTCATAAAACATTTGTTTTGTAAAAAAAAAAATATATAAAAAAAAGGAATTCTGAAATTCTAATGTTTACCTATGAAGTGATTTCAGACAGACTTCTTGTCTTTAATTTTTATCCATGATTTATATATTATCACACTGTGTGTTCATGGTTTTTCGTGAGAATAATGTTCTCATCGCGAAAACGTGAACATTTACACTAATAAATGGTGTTGTTGTTCTCACAATATTTTTAGTAGCATCATATTGATTTGTTTGTAACGGACTGTTTTCTTACGCTCATCACTTTTTTGTGGATACTATTTCCGGTTCAGGACGTCACCTGGCGCGATCAGACGGTTTTATTTTGAGAAAATATGTGCCCAAATGGGAAAATCCGTTCTAAAGTTCTTTTCAAGTCGCAGGGGCGGATCCAGGATTTCCTAAAAGGGGGAGCCGATAATTTTTTTCTCAATAGTCAACGGTGTGCTGCCCAAGGCAGCAACCCGAGCGCGTAGCGCGAGGAGGGGGAGGG
>NW_018408880.1:633787-753882 GCF_002113885.1 Mizuhopecten yessoensis
TTAGAATCGTGCATATTTAATGACAATTCAATATTTTATATCAATGACAAAGGATCATGTTCTGGAAGTTGCGCACACACTTGTACCTTCGATGGGCGGAAGTATGCAAGCTTGGCCGGTACTGGCGGAGCGGTGGGATGCATAGTCGACGATAACATTCTATGTGACTCCAACGACCCCTATCGTCACCAGGCCAACATGCTCGTGCACGAGTTTGCCCACACTGTTAAACTTTATGGTATACCATCTTCTATCAAATCACAGGTAAGAAAATGCTCAGGCGTACCGACATGTCATCAAATAGTTTACTTCATAAAACATTTGTTTTGTAAAAAAAAAAAAATATAAAAAAAAGGAATTCTGAAATTCTAATGTTTACCTATGAAGTGATTTCAGACAGACTTCTTGTCTTTAATTTTTATCCATGATTTATATATTATCACACTGTGTGTTCATGGTTTTTCGTGAGAATAATGTTCTCATCGCGAAAACGTGAACATTTACACTAATAAATGGTGTTGTTGTTCTCACAATATTTTTAGTAGCATCATATTGATTTGTTTGTAACGGACTGTTTTCTTACGCTCATCACTTTTTTGTGGATACTATTTCCGGTTCAGGACACCACCTGGCGCGATCAGACGGTTTTATTTTGAGAAAATATGTGCCAAAATGGGAAAATCCGTTCTAAAGTTCTTTTCAAGTCGCTCTCAACTACTTCTGGAGTTTACTCATACTAACAACCCATGATAATGAATGTATCCTGCTACAGGTAGGTGGTATAAGGTAGTATATAGATGATAAAGTTAAATATATGCTCCTGCTTTAGATCACGGCCGCCTACAACCACGCAAGATCTAACCGAATTTGGGACCTAAGTGTATACGCAATGTCGACGGAGGAAGAATATTGGGCGGAGTCCTCTCAGGTCTACTTTAACGTGGAGAAGCTCACCTACACAACCGGAGGAATGAACACGTAAGTATTTAATGTCGCCGAACAAAACACGTGCCTACGTGACGTCAGAAAATACTATAAAACGCTAAATGCGAAGTAGGAGTTGTATATTGCTTAAGATAAGGGATAGAAGGAAGTTGAATAATATTAAAGCTGCAGAGACACTTTTGTGAAACACTCGTTTAAAACCATTTAAAGAAAGAATTATTTTATAAAAATCACATGTTGCCATGCTTTTGACAGAATTGTGAGAGTTGAAAAGTCGAATGTTTGAAAAACAAGAAACTGCAGAGGTCGGAATTCTTATATTTCAAAACCTACATTTTACGAATGTTTCTATACAGGAATGATACAAGCAGAGAATCAAAGTGGGTGTCCAATTTATGTGCTTCAAAGCATATAAAAACTGATAGGGAAAGTTACTCCAAGACAAAAAAAGCATCTCCCATTTTGAAGGGGGGATATTCCAAGTAACAAAACAAAAAAAAACAAAAAAAAAAACTAAAAAACTTTGTCGCGATTATATTAAATGTAGTTTTACCCTTTATCCTTATTGCTCATTTTCATTATTACACCAATGAGTTAATACAAATACAAAAATATGATGTCAAGTTGTACTGCTTATTCGTTTGCTATTTGGATTTTTGCATTTTAGTTTAAAGTTTGTTGTATTCCTTTGTGAACGTTTAGTTGCAGTTTTGTTTGAACCTAAATGACCCAAAACCCAAGAGTACAATCAATAAAACAAAACCCACAAGTACAACAATAAAAACAAAACCCACAAGTGCAACAATAAAACAAAACCCGCAAGTACAAACAATGAAAAAAGATGTTCTAGGAAACAAATGAATTTTTATTTTTTTTCAATTTTCAGTTGTGGACACAGTGGCTTTTGTACCAATGAGCAGGACTCTCGTTATTACTTGTACACAAAGGACGTACAACTGTATAACGCGCTAACTACCGTGTACACAAACAATCACCCTGAGCGACACAGCAATCTCGCCACCTGCATGTAAATCAGCACCTAGTGCTCGTATTCGTGAAGCATTGAACTGTGTAAAAAACTTTTGTTTGCAGCCGGCGACAACCGTGTGACAAAATAAAATAAATGTAAATTGTATACAGTAAAATTTTTATTCGGCATCACGACTCTTTAAATCACCGGAACAAGAATCCATAATCACCAAAAAGTCTTGCCACTTCTGTAAAATAAACGTGTTTGGCTTTCCTATAATGCTTTCTTTCCACTCAATATTAAACAAATTTTTAAGTATTGATCGTACTACCTTTATATCTGTGTATTTGTTAGCTAATATTTTTAAAGAAGAACCTCTTTCAATTGTATATTTTAATTTCGATTTTATACCACCAAACAATAGGAAATTGAACAAAGAAATTTAGGTTTTATTTGGTTAAGTGTCTGATTAACAGCTAAGGTCATTATAAATGTAGGTACTCACATAAATAAACCTATTTTTCCCTTGGAAAAATGTCTCCCTTGGCACCCCTTCTTCATTTGACCTTATATATACTTGTTCCGTCGAGGTTAAACACCGATACAAAAAGCATACACTATTGTGTTTTTATAGGAGAGAGATTATAAGAAACGTTTGTGTATTAATGGCTTTCAGATAAAACAATAAGTCATCGCCAGTGGCACTCTGGCCATCCATTTAAACCACGTTTCAGCTTAATATGCTCTGTAGATTTTGCTTGTTTTTTGTTTTGTATGTTTGCTCATCCTCGACACCCCAGGGGTTACGCTCACTTTCGCCTCTGCACCCCTGTAGTATGTCATAGCAAAATTGAGGGCTCAGTGTGCGTCACCTTGTTGATGAAACAAGAAGACTAATTCGATCCTTTGATGTACATCAAAAGAATCGCGGTCACGAAACGGTAAAAACTGACAGGCTTTGAAGTCGGGTGTCGCTCCTATGTAATCTGCAAATGACGGGTATCGGCCTCGCGATTGGTAAGTGGTTTTTGTTTTTACCTGAGACCAATCAATCAGCTATCTTCATGCATTCGATTTTGCTATGACATGTCCCAGGGGTGCCAAAACAATAACATTCTGTTACTACGAACGGCGATGTTTAATAGACAGGATCGTACGGGTCCCTATGGAGACACCAGCGGAAGACAGAAGAAAGTGAGGAAAGATAGGAACCATGTCCCCTTCGTAGAAGACACGGAAATAAACCCCGAATCTGATACAGCAGTCTATTCTTGTTTTTTTGATATCCCTTAACAACCGAGCAAGAAGAAATCGTCCCCTATTCTGAAAAGGGGCCCGACATTAGTCGCCTGTAACGGTCATGCAGTGGTATGCAACAGGCCTTTTCTTTCCACAAACCTGCAGGGGTTAAGTGAGTGTCTACTAAGTATATTGGATTGTGAAACTGCTTCACAATAACTGAAATTGATTTTGAATGGAGTCCACAATAAATTTCAAATTAGATCTTGTCTATTAAGCAGTGTTACAAATACGTTACTGCCTACACTAACAAACACACAAACAAAAAAGCCACCAAACGAAAGAAAATAATGACTTAAGTTGTACAAATGATTGTAGATCGACAGGAAAATGTAAAAGAGTGTTTTGTTTGTCGGGGTATAAAGTAATCGTAAGCGAAAATGTTCATATGAAGATAGTTGCCTAGGGACGCCATCGACAGGATCATAGCCAAAAATATCCCCACCCATGAAGTTAGATTCCTAAATGTTTTGCCCGTCAACTTACCGAGGGCAGACGGTTAAGGATTTTGTTTCAGGGGTTGAGATTTTTTTGTCTTTCTCCCAAAGTTGGAAATGATTATCCCCCACCACCTCACCTCAAATACAAGAACGGTAAAATGAAACACAAGCGTTGATTTCAAGGTCTTCCAGCAAACCCAATGAGTTTTCTGCTGTATTCAGCAGTTGTTGGTTTGACGTCATTGCAATGTTGACGTGACGTCATGCGATTGCTATGACAAAAACAAATCCCTCGTTTTTACCCCAGGGAAAGACAGAAATACCGTTAAAGTGGGGGTTTTGCGGTGTTGATATATTCTTAATTTTCACGTTTAATTAAATAAGCGCGAAAATTGCCACACGCAAATATTTATTTAAGTTTTATTTAGATTACCTATATACAATATATTTATTTCGGAAACATTATCAATGCGATATATAAGTTCGACACTGCCAACAGTTTGAAGACGAATAAGTTTGGGAAGAGGGTATATAAAATAGAAGAGATATTGCAGATTCAACGTTTTGCAGTTGGATACGGCAGGTTTATTATTTCCCCAAACCTGCGATCTACTTCATAACAAGTTATAAAAACATAATTGATGTAGGCTGATTTGCATATTATCACATTCGGTGCTGTGCTACAAACTTGTATATCGAGCATGCATAAAGCTCAGAATGAATGTATGGAAGTCAATACAGACAATTAAGAATAAATATGATAAATTTCAGGTAAACAGGCTGTGTACTTAACTAAGTGTTAAACTAATAGGAAACTACAGTCCGATCCCATTTTTAGTCACATATGGGCAGCTGTTAAGAACATGTACAATTATTTTATACGTGATACTCGGGTCCGCCGTTACGTCCCGACATTCTGACATATTTAGGAAAAAGCGTAGTTGACGTTTATTTTCATCATAATTATATCAGAAATAAGAAACATGTCAGCATTTAACTTAGTGAGGCAGAAAACGAGGTAAAATCGTTTGAAAATATTTAATGAATGTTTACAGCCAGAGTAAATTGCTTTTGAAACATTTTCTAATTCCGAAAGGCTAGCGAAAGTCATCGGAGTCATCTCTGAGAGGATAATTATAAATTGCTGAACTTTTGTTTTTTTATTTCTTCATATTAATGAAATTAATGAAATAAAATATCTATATCTTTTCTTCTCTCACTCCCCTTCCTTTTTTCTCAGCGGGGTCTACTTAGCCACCCGACTTCATATGACCCTGGCTGTTGCCATGACGTCTAACTTTATACAGACAGACAAACATCTCTATATAGATTCTATATACGGAGTCCCAATGCAAGTTGTATCTCTCAATTATGTATGTTTCGTATTGTGTTTTACATAAACAGAGCTATTTACATACCCGCTGCGGATAGCCTGTGCGGGATTTTATAAGGGAACCAGTACATTTGTTTTGAACGGCAGAACAACTGCGAAAGACATTCGCGCAACTCGTCTAAGTGAATATTTCATTAAAAAGAACAACCATCATGGCCACGGGACTTGCAAGTAAGTATCAATAAGATGTGAGCTTAACCTTTGCATCATTCGAAATTAAATAGTATTTGAAATACGACGAAGTGAAGCAGTGATCACGAATGCCAACTGGAATGTGAAAATTATTCCGTTAAAGCGCAAATAAATATGTCAATGGGAAGCTGGTCATCTCTTATATTACGCTTTTGAACAAAACAATAGAACACTACGTTTATAAAACAAAATGTAGCATTTGATTCAAATTAGTGGATTAATCGTGTATTATTGTTTAGTTAATTGACAAACCATCTTGATGGGAGGGTCAGCGGTATATAGTGCAAAAACTCTTCTGTCATCATTATGATGACATCAACACAGGACATGCATAGCTGATATGAATGCCATCTGAACTTGGGAGTGTTATAAAGTAGATTTGCCATAGAGTGGCAGTTGTATATTGTTGTGTCCAATGGTGTGTGAAACGTCTTATATCATTGTTTGCTTGATTGGGGTGAAATTCACCCATTAATGGGAAATGTTGAATGTTGTTAAATGTTGCTGCAGTTTAACAAAAGATAGTTAACGGATACAACATTCAAGACTGTAACTTATTGAAGGCATATTGGTTTCACCTTATCCGTGATTGTATTTTCAGATAACACAATCGTCCAGGGCACTTTCACTATGTTCCCGGGATACGCCAACAAGTTTCCATCTACTGGCGCATTCGATAAAATAACAAACAGTTTTCTCAAGTGCTTGGGTTTCTGTTTGTTGCATGTTAGCTGCAATGTAGTTTTCTATGATGAGGGGACACACAATTGCTCCGGGACAAGCGACATTGAGATGATGACATTCCTTGGATCTCTCACTGTTAAAAACGGACTGAAGGGTTACCGTCCGTTTTCAGGTAATTTACTCATTAACTATCAGGTTCAATCCCATGCCTAAATGTGACATTTATGAGTGTGTGGTGAAGACGGTATGTCGGTGTATTGGCCTCCTTCTGATAGCGCTAATCCTGTCGTTCAGGGCTTGAAAAATAAACCATGAACATGCAGTTACTTACTGCATCATGTAAAAGTAAATTACTGCAGAAGTCCCCTGCAGAACTAAAGATATTTCGTGTGAAACCACATTTTATTCCCCGGAACCATCGCAACAATTGGGAACTTGATGCGTTTTAAACGACATTTCCTTACGCCTGTCTTAGCAATACATCTCTTTTGGCCTTAATGTCGAACGTTCGCCTTAGTTAGAAAGGAATGGTTCTGCACCACAACATACCAAAATCTTTTAAAATAGTCGTTGTTATTTCCCACTAGACGTTGAGCATTTAAAGGAAACACAAGAACTAGTTAACCCGTTTTTAAGTGTAATGTGACCAGATCAATTTGCAACAGAATGAATATCCTCCTGTTGTTAATTCAGAATTTTGCAACTCAATCTGCTTTTTCATTTGCAGTTATTCTGACATGACAGGACACGCCAAGAATACATTAAAGTCCTGTTAATACGAAGGACAATGTTCTGTATGAGAATATTATTGGAGAAGACAAATACTCCAACAGTCTGCCTCCATACACATACGCGCATGAATTACACACATGGCGGCGCGTTTTGTGAAGGGACTATTTTCCCCGTACACATTCGGGTAACGACAACATGTACATTGTAGATTTATTATCCCTCTTCTGAGTTTTCCCTTTAGGAAAGCAATAAGATAAATTCTCCTAGTACCCTAAAATCACTTGAATCTCTTCATCTGAGGGTTAATCACTCCGAAAAATATGACTACTTCATGCAAGACAGAAGACTTCTCTCTCAGGAGATTGTGTAGGCGGTGTTAATTATATTTCAACCAATAAAAAACATTTGGTAGACGGGGCGTTTTCCGTTACGCGTAGTGACGTAACATATTTAGAACCAAATACAAACAGTGGAAATGGCCGCCGATGTTTTTCACAGCGATGTGATACTTTTCCCCGTTCGAATTCAAGGGATCATACAATTCCCATATCCCTCATACCCATGAATATTACTGTATACTGCTGTATCCCATTGTGTGTCGTAATAAGCGATCTTTCCATGGGACCCCCTGTGCTATATATCTTCTTTTTTCACTTTCTCTCTTTCTTTTTGATGGTATCTCCCTAAGCGTTATAGATCTGCACTTCGTCCGTCCATTAGAAGAGTTGTCCGGAGCATATCTTCTAATTTGGTATGCAAATACATCTTGGAATGGCAAATTGCAGAGTATGAGTAAATAGGTCGGTGTGAGTTATGATTGATCTTTGACCTCAACCATTAAAAACGTTTGCCAGGAGCATATATACTATTGAACCAGGTCAACCATATTTAGTATGAAAGATTATCATATGAAGGCGACGAAATGAAGGTCACTGTAATATATGTTTTACCTTTGACCTCAGTCATTGACAAAGTTTGTCCAAAGCTTATGTTATATAGTAGTTTTACGTGAGCAAACACATTTGGTGTGTAAGTATATCCGGGGATGATAGATTATCCTTTACTTAAGGCAAGTGCATTTAAACTTTGACCTCAGACCCCAATCACTGGAAAAATCCTCTATTAGTATCAGCACCGGGATTTGTGTTACATAAGGTTGATAGTGGGAAGGTCTACAGCTCGGAAAACAAAGACATCCTTGTAGGGATGTGCCTTGTTATATGTCCTTTAAGAAGACAAAGAAGAAAACCCCTATAAGTCGCCAACATGCGCCTCTAGCTCACACGTATATAGTTCACATAACTCTTTACCTTGCTGTCATAAAACCCCAAGCAAACAAACGTATCGAATGGTTAAATAGTTAAACAATTTTAATTCATTTGAGATTTAATATTTTTTCTGATTTGCCAATCAAAATACTTTGCGAGTGTTTAGCCTCGATATACCGTCCGCAAATGTATCATTTGCATATGAATTGCGATAGTTAATGACGCCAATGACACCGACACGTCACGGCATCGATTATTAATAACATCACGAATAATAGCATGAGCCCGAAAGGTCAATGTAATTCCGCCTAACTTTTCATATTTCTGACATCACCAATGCAGTTGCTTGGTTGTTCGTTAACGTCAAAGATTCATCCATTGTGCTCTGTGAAGCAAGACAACTCTATGAATTAATAACACTAGTACGACGTTGTGGAAACGTGCTCACAATATTGTATTCCTACATCAGATCTTAATAGTTGCAACAAGGGAGATAATTATTTACAAAATTAAATATAGGTCGCGCGACACTAATATGTTCTATAATGTGTTTGGGATGAAAAGACGAAACAACGGCAAAGCACAAACTATCTATCCATCGTTGTTTGTTGTAGCAAGTGTGTTGTGAATGAGTAAAACGTAACGATTACTGATTTTCAGCATGTGACAGCGCCGGGTACGCACTGAATAGGAAAACAGGTCAATGTCTGAAGATAGTGACAGAGAACAAAAACTGGGAGGATGCAAGACAACATTGTATGAACGACGGAGGTGTGCTGGTTAAAGTGGATACCACAGAAAGGATAGCAGGGGCGACCCACGTCTCACGCATTTGTAAGACGTTTACTTGTTTTACATAAAGATATTCCTTAAAGATATATATGAAACTAAGCAGGACGCTTAATCCAAAACCCGACATCATATGAAAATATGGCGTTAACTTCGTGCATAATAATAGGTCATGACATGTAAAAATATAAACACACTTGAACCCTAACGCAAATAGGCGTTTCAATTTGGTTTGGTTTCAGTTGGTTAAGCGTTCTTTTAACATCTAAGGTCATTGAAAGACGTGTCTCCGTGTGAAATGTATGCATGTGTGCTGGGACTGGTTTGTTGGTGTATCCCCTTCCTTGCGATAGCGCTCACCTATTTCCGACTTAAGCGTGCTACCTCAATGCAACAGGAACTGTATCGCACCCGATTACATTTAGTATTTAGTATAAGACGGGACTGAACCAATAACTTTCCAAAAAATGGGGTATTGCCCAAAAAGTGCATACACACAATCGGTCAGGACGCAAATAGATAATATCTTAATTTCAAATGTTTCAATGATCGAAGCATTTTCCTTTTTGTCGCTTTTGTGTCCACAAGTAACTCGCTCAAAGTAAATTCCGCAATTCCGCAGGGGAGTTCCCTCATTGGTTACCTATTGCAACATGGAATAACACTGACCTGCAGGGATTGTAAATTATCGTTGTTCAGCATGTTTAATAGATTATTTAATAGAAAGTTATTTTTGGCATTTATAAAAAAATACACTTACCCCTGCAGGTTCGGGGGAAAACTAGGCCTGCTGTATCCAAATGCATGATCGTGAGACGCGACTCATGTGTCCTCCCTGCAAAAGCGAGGGTTGGATGGTTTATTCTTTGTCTTCTGTTTAGAGGACACTAAAGTAAGCAATAATATTCCACTGCTATATCCCACTTTATTACATACTTACTAATAAATACAGGTCTTTTGTATATGTGATACGACACAATTGCTCTAACCCATATCAGCCATCGCCGTATCATACTCAAAATCCGTATCAGCCCTCTCCGTATCACACCTCTTTCAGATAGTTTTTAGTTTTTCCAATATTTCAGAAGAGAAATATATCATCAGATCTATCCGTATTTTATCATAAAGTATGTAATAAACAGAACAAAACATGCATTTTTCCATATCACACCCAGTATCAACCCTCGACAAATATCAGCCCGAGGGCCGAATATTGGACTCTCGGGTTGAAAGTGGGTGCGATATGGAAAAATGCATGTATTGCTATCTATGTATGTGTATAGTAAAAATGGACTAATATGGTGTTCCCTCTAGAATCTTGACTTTTCTCTAATAGGACAATGAAGAGAATGGATCTAACCCTCTTCCCCCCATCAGAACACTTGGGATAATTTTCGTTTCCTATCTTTCTTTGTTCCTATTTTATATATTTTATCTTGCTGACGATGTCTTCCTAGGCACTCGTCCTTATATTACCCTGGCTGTCGCGAGGACGTTAAAAACCAAGCAAGCAAACAAACAAACTTGTAACAGTAAAGCTTCCTATTTTGTAAACGATAATCTTTGTATTTCATACATGTCTCACATTTTGATCCATTTGAAACTAGATCTTAGCGCTTTCGGATCGTTCCACGTTGGAGCCTCTGACATAGCATCAGAAGGCGAATGGAAATGGCTGGATGGCACATACGTTACCGGTATCCCAGGAACCTTTGACAATAACGACCCGACGTTCACTCCCGCACCACCGGCCAACTGTGCTCGTCTCTCTACGTCGCTTCAAGAAGTGTACGACGACAGGTGCGGCGGATTGAAATACTTCATCTGCGAACGAAGAGAGCTTGAAACACTGTAAATAGTCATCCACTCATTTCAGATGCGTTCTCACCGTTTTTAAACATTGTTATCAGGTTATTCCTGTTGTGTTATTGGAATTGGTAAATAAATCAAAGAGATGATGACAGCTACGGTATGTCGTTAAGATGGATTCTCGTCGTTGTGTGTTGAAGGCTATGCCGCACGATTTGTTTATAATCACAACGCTGTAAAATCTGCATACGACTTGCATGTATCGATACGGAAACTGTCCCTTTAAACGTTTAGTAGATTTTTTTTTTTAACATCCTGGACGTCAACAGTAAACAAACGGGTAGTACATACATTTTGCTGTGTGTTAACTATATAAACGGATAAAACTATGAATGATTTACGAACGCTATTTCAAATGGACTGAATCATAACCAAAAGTACAAAAATTCATTATTCAAGGAAGTATCTGATGGACGTCGATAGGGTACATTGTTATGTAATGGAAAATTAAGGCTTTCGTTGATACTTGCTAAATAAACAAAATAATTGTCGTTTTTTTCGAAAATAAAATATTGTCACTAACTTAATGGAACCAATGTTTAACAGGAGTTGAACACTTAATTCATATCCAGTGGTATGTATGTTTCCTAAGTGTTTTTTTTTTAATCTGTTCTGTTGTAATATATTTTCTTGTTTAGAGTTTCATTACATAAATGCAGGAAACGTATTGTTCTCCTTTTAATAGACAAGAATTCCATATAAAACATAACATGAATTACACCAATCAAATATCATTAAGATGGGGTCACCTGCCCGACCACGTGGGTTTTATCCGGTACTCCGGTTTCCTCCCACAATAAGATCTACCGCGCGCTAACATCTGGGCAATCAAGAGTGATTAATATAAATGGAAATATTTTGCTTCATAATTGTTGTAAAATGAATGTTACTTTTTTTTTTAGAAACATCATCATTGTTTAGTATGTTATGCTGTGAAACAATATACCAATTATTAAAATACCGTGTTATCATTTCAAAAATTGTATTTAAGTTTTCTTTCCTGACTACCTCGCAGTTTCGTTTTGGTGTATCTCACTAGGGACGCGTCTTCAATTGGCCCTGGCTATTACCAGGACATTAAACCTTATGTAAACAAATAAACAGTTTTTGACGGGACGTTCATGTGTTATGGTATGGGAGCGTCACCAGTAAAACCGGATCTCAAGTTCAAAACTACACTCAAATAGGACGACGATTACGGCACCATAACTTACTGGAACATGATCAAATGCAGATGAACGAATTCTATCTATCTAAATATTTATCTTTTTAAAACGACAAAGGCAAAGTTCGAAGTGAGCAAAATCTGTGTATAATCAATAAGTTTACTGCCATCTGATTGGTCAGTCAATGAGTATCAAACAAATACTTGCCCCAATCAAACCAGATTATAAGAAATTGTCAATAGATATGAAGTAAAAACAAAAACTGAGTTTAAAATTAAGCCAAATCTGAGCAAAATAAATGTGCGTTCTCCACTCTAACTGATCTGTGGTTTCCGCACAAGGACTTTATGTAATATGATAAAATGTTGCTGAAACTTTGATCGATGTTGAGAAAGATCTATCAAGTACGTCTTGAGAAATAGCGATAACAAACTAGAACCGTCAAACCCAAATAAGGCGGACTGGCGGCCATTGATTTTTCTGATCTGTCTCAAAATAAAACATGCATATTTTGGAACCAAGAGGTGCCTACATTTAAAATATCAGAAAGATCTGTCAAGTTCTCCTATAGAAATAGCGATAACAAACATGAACTGTCAAAACAAACGATGGCTGCTTTGTGGCAATCTTGTTTTTTTATTTGAACAGAGCTGAAATGAAACGTGCACAAATATGGACAAAGAGAAACAAACTGTCGAAATCAAAGATTGTTTCTTTATCAATATCAATAAAAAAAACCATGCACATCTTTTGACTACGGGAACCTTCATATAAAATTTAAGAAAGATCCGTTAATTACTTTTAAGAAATAGTGACATAAACAAGACTGTTTAAGGACAAATGGACCACAGACGGATGACAATTTGATCATCCAATGGCGTCTTTGGATGTAAATATAATGCTCAATCTAATTAACCAAACCAAAGTTATACTTTTTCTTAGACGAATTCGTTGTCTTTCCTTATTTCCATGATGCGACAGCACAGGCTACAACTTAAATAGTCAGACAGGACATTGTCTAAAGATTGTAATGGACGAAAAATCGTAAGATGGTGCTAGAAAGTACTGTGAGAACGATTGAGGAGTGCTGGTCAAGCTGGACACCACGGAGAGGGTTAGCGGGGCAATTCATATCACGCGCATATGTAAGACTTCTTTAAAGTATAGTGACAGTGTTTTAGAGTGGAAAATAGAATTGTAATACTAGCGATACCTTAGTTATAGAAATCAGCTGATCGACGCTGCTAATACGGCTGCCTACGTGAACTAAGCACTATAAAACGTATGGTCTGGTGAGAAATTCGCTACATTTTGTTTTTGTCATAATATCACTGCATGTAGCTAGCAGTGCGTGAAAGTTAACGGCTTTTGACACCGATCATTTGAGACCATTCATAGTGTGTTTAGGATGTTTGTTAATGGGTTTAGCGTCCTTTTAACATATAAGGTCTCTTTTACAACAATGTCATTTAACTTTTATTTCGGGCGAACGTGCCATTACACAGTCTGCTTCATAACATAATTCATGAACACGAACGCCATTTTATTAGCATGTTAATGACTTTTTGGCTATGTTCAAAAAATATCTTTGCATCATGAATATGCATAAGCACATATAAATAGAATTAAAAAGAGAAACATTTAATAATTCACGTTAACAAGAATTTAAATGCATGTTACAGAGCCTTTGTGTACCAAACCAAGTGTGAAATTATTTCCGAACACTAGTAGATGTTGAGATAAGATAAGGATTACAGGATTTTAATTGTTGCCAGATAACGAAGTTAAGGTCTTCATCTTCTTAAGTCACGAACTCGTCGTGAAGTCTAGACATTTTGGCATGTTTATTAATAAGTATCAGTGGCGTTGTTTCGTGCTCCGTACATTATTACTTCGCAAAGAAAGGTATAAAGTAAACACTAAACCTTTCCGGAAAACTAAGTTTCATCTACGGATCATCCCTGCAGGTCAGGGTTTGGGTTTTATTTTGTTTAACAGCTAAGGTCATTTAAGGACGTATCTCCATGCGTGTTGTGTAAGCATGCATTTGTGTATGCGTGCCGACGACAGGGTAGCCTGGATTGGTGCCCTTTTTCTTCCTGTGATAGGTGATAGTGCGAATCTGTTGCCGACTTTATAGTGCTATCTCACTGAAATACACATGCCGAAAGAATCCAGCAACGCATTCCGCCCTGTCAAATTATACTAACAACGGGTGAACCAGTTGTTGACATTACTACAAATGCTGAACGTTAAGCAAGAAATAACAACAACCATTTTTTTACTTTTGGTATGACCCGGCCTGGAGACAGAACCTTCCTTGCCAGGACGAACGTTCAACATAAAGGATTTTGGCCACGATTTTTCATAATTTCATATTTTACGGACATTTGATGCAATAATACGTGTAGTGACGGATACCCAGTTTCTCTCGGTACTCAGATGATAGACAGGCCATGTGACGCCCCATCGATATCAGCCTAGTGAATATGCATATTTTGAACTCAGTACGAGGTCACGTGATGTGTGACGTCACAGTGGCACGACTTATCCATTCTGACACGCCCCCTTTACATACACAAGAAACTTTATTTTTGTCATATTTATATAGTATCTGCATAACAGAGTAAGTAATGACATCAACCAATATATGTTATACGGTCGAACCATTTATTTCCATTCCCCTTAATGCTGAATATTAAGCAGGGAATATCAACTACCATTTTTAAGGACTTTGGTATGTCCCGGCCTGGGGACAGAACCCATTGCCTTCCTCACATGGACGAACGCTCAACATTCAAGCCAAAAGTAAGGCGTTGCAAAGCAATGCGATATGAAATAAAAGGTAGGTAGAAGTAGAAAGAAAGCAAGAAAAAGATCCCAAATATTGCAAAGGGCGCAGCAGATTTATTTTGGTCATTTTTGCCCCATAAAAGAGGGCACGAAAGCAAATTATGCAGAGGGTTCACACAATAGTCGCCTCCTACATGCATCGGATAACAACAGGTGTGGTTTTGAAGAATACATAGAAGCTGTTACCTAATGCATGTTGTAAACGACAACTTATGTGAAAACCTCCAGAAGAATTAGAGATTTGCTTCAGTGCTCTCTTCTTGGGGACACACACATACCGACACAACAGCAATATAGTTGCTGCATATTTTCCAACAATTGGGACCTGTTAATCAGCTTTATGTTTTTCTTCGTTAAAATTCCCTTTCTTGATAGCAACATCCCTGCTCCCTTTCCTTCGCATTCATGATCTCGCAAAGAAGTATGTTATATTTTTTTCTGCGTGTAATATGAAGGTCAATATTTTTGCATAATGCTCATTAGAGTGCCATGCAGTTTTGTTGTCACTTCCCGAGTTCTCGATGTGAGAACGTGACATTACTTGAACTCGACTCAAATTGGTATGGCGGGTGACATCGATGAAGCAGAAGAACCTTACCCTTCCGGAACACCTGGTCCTATTCTCCTATTACATTTTCAGGTGTTTCCATGTTTAGCTTTCTATTGTTCATATTTTGCCCTAGGGTTATCGATTTTGAGTTCAAATCCTCATTATCTTGTTTTTTTTAGACTTTAAATGACCTCAGCACTTAATAGGATGTTAACTCTATCAAACCGATATTTGGTTTGGTTTGGTTTTATAATATGAAGCGTCCTTCTAGCAGTTTATGTTATTTAAGGACGAGTGTTATGTATGCCTGCATATATACAAATGTATGTGTACTAGAGGCGGTATATTGATGTATTTGCTTAATTGCGGTTGCGCTGATCTGAGGACGACTTAATAGTGCTAACTTACTGAATACCATGCTGAAAGGCACCTAAATTTGTAGCATCGCATTCCACTTGTTTGGGCCTATTACAAACCATCCAAAAATAATTAGTTTATGACTGTAAGGTGATGGCACCCCAACAGAAACCTGAAATCGAGGATGAATTTTGTGTCATTTTTTCTTCTGTGAACATTGGTGAAAGAGAAAAGACCTGCTGTATCCCTGCATGCGTGTCGTAAGAGGCGACTAATGTGCCCCCTGCAAAATCTGGAGGTTCCTTGCAATGACATTAACCCTCCCCCTAACAAGAAGACAATGAAGCTAAAACACCTGTAAAATAGAGGCTTATTTATGGCGTCAATGACAACTAAATCACCATCCGGTTTGACGCCAGTCTTGATCTTATGGTTGAAAAAATCTGTAGGTTAAATTATATATAAAAAAAAAGATGATCAAGTCTGTACATTGGTCCTTGATAAAAAAAGTCGGTTATTTGACCCTCTGTGAAATCAAAAAGGCCAGCAATTTAGCATACAACTAATTACGTTGTGATTGACACAAGGATTGCCAATAGTATTCCCTGTGTACGTTTAAAGATTAATATATAATCTATTCCTGGTTTAAATCCCAACGTTTTGTAGCTATGGACCAAGTTCATCCTTGACGTTACTCTAGCTCATGAATAACTTATCTTGTTTAAAATCCCTTAACAGTCTATGCTTCGGTAGGCGGATAAACTTTTCAAAGGTCAACTCCCAGCAGATGTATATTTAAGTATGACGGCTACTCCACTCTGTATCATACAGTATATATGTCTACTATGTTAAAATAATCGAAAGTATTGTCATACAATGGTAAAGGCTGGTGGTCTACCTGTGCTAGCTCTCTTAACTCATTCACCCCCAAATACACAATTGCGTTCTTCCAATTAAAAGGTTGGAATAGTCCATTCTAAAATTTCAGGAGTGAATGAGTTAATGTCATCTGATAAAAAACAGCTGTCATGTTTTCTCATAAGGATTTAAGGTTGCCACCCAAGTGGTATATTTTTCATTACCAGTAAATGTTCAGAGCCCTTTGTGAAATTGCCCAGAATATCAGGTTAAGGGTCCTCGTTCCATTTTACAGTGATTCTTCGTAACAAACAACAGCAACAAACATCCTCCTCACCCACTAATGACTGACTACCATGATAGTTGGACGCCCTGTAAACAGCTATGACTTTCACAGTGTCAACGTAGAATTTCCAGATTATGTGCAAAGGTAGAAGCCAAGCGAGAAATGTGTCACTTAATGCTTCATATGATTATCAAAATACAAAATAAGTAACGCACAATGAATATGTGTTATTCTTATATTTTCAAACAAATATTATACTATAGTCAAATACATCGAACTACAACCACAAACTCAACCATTTCAGTATATGACACCAGTTTGTAACCATTACTAGTCCCCGTCAACATTTAAACCACTCGGTATGTCGCTTTACACCTCACTTTGAAGTTGAGGGGTACTGTAACCCCCGGGCGAAATAGTTATCTGAAGCACTTACAAATGTATATCTGGCATATTTTTTTCTACGAAACTGTACAATGTCAAGATGATCTTGAACTTAAATCGAACAATAATGGATAAGAAAGACATTGAAACAGAAATAAGACGTCATGTTACTGTACCATATCGTAAAGCATTGGTGCAAAACGGTTTACGGTAGAGCTACAAATGTAGGTGATACAATATTCCGGTTAGTACACAGACATGTAATAAAAAATCCGTATAAATAAATAGCCATTGTATATTTCATAATAACATTATATATGTATGAATATAGACAAACTGATAAGATATGCGTACGCGTTATATAATACAGAACATTATGTTTCTTGAGGTATCCATATGTAATGGGACGAAGACGTGAAGCATAGTTGTTAGGGCGCCGGCATAATAATCAATGGATCATCGGTTAGGATTCCGCAGCCGGCATTATGTTGTCCCTCAACTCGAATGCCTATAACTGAAAACAATCTAGTCATGTTCGACATATCGCAGCCTCACAAAACACACGAATACACTGCACGCATACATCTTGCACATAGTGGAGGTCGTCCTTGAATAACCACCCCAAATCATGTTCGAGTATCAAACACGGTATGTGGTTGTAGAACCGATGTCGGAAGGTAAACAGAGGTTTGTATTCAACTTCCCGAGTATAGGAGCATATGACAATGGAGATAACTAGGGTATTGGTATAGAATTGAGAATGCCCTCAAAAACGAATGATCAGCTTCAAAAATAAGGAACATGATATCGAATGTATGCTACTGACAGAGGTTCACGCCGCACGTTTTAACAAAATAAAACAGCACTGACAAACAATTCGTTAGTTGTGTTTCGAAAATGGCGGCCAGCGAAATTTGTTCCGTTTCTGTTTGCTAAAATGTATACAAGAAATATTCAATATAATACACCTCGTTTCATCGCCATCTTGCTAACCGCCAATATATTGCATTGTCCATTTTGCTCTTTATCTTAACCAGTCCTTTACATGTTTCCCTCAATTTAACGCAGAACTCCTCTATAACGCCAAATTTTTTCTGGACAAATGATGGCAGTATAACGAGGTTTTACTGTTTTTATGTAAGAACCAAATCTATCGCCAGAATGGAAGACTAATACCTACCCCGCCTGCACCAAGTACTGCAGGATTGTTCTCTGAGAACATTTTAAACAAACAAGGTAAAGCATTACAAAGCAATCCATAGTTCCTCACTGGTAATAGTGCCTGTGTACACTTACCTCAGGATATAGGTCACAGTGACTTACTTCTTGTACTCCACACTCCGTCAGTCACGACCTAATTGTATACATGTACCAGATTTGATTACTCCATTTGAAACAGTATGAAAGAAATATGCTATGCCCCAGATACAATGGTATGGAAAGGTGAGGGCGTATCATTGTAACAAGTTTAACTGTATTTCATCAGTCTAATATATATATATATCGACTCGCAGTATGTAAAACCTTTCATAAACGATTAAAAGATTTGCAGAAAAGCAGTCGGAAACGCTTTGTGCCTTTCAACAGTTCACACAACTGGAACGTTCCACTATATGGAAGCAATACTGGCATGTTTTATATGGATAATTATGTCTGCATTACAGCCATGTCCTTTTTATAAGTACATAACGGTGTTGCCTTTACCAAGCACCCTATCAATATACTAGTGTGTGTAATAGAACGCACGTTTACTTTGTTCGTGTGTACTACGTCATCCAAATATGTGAACGCGATGTACATTTACTGAATAAACAAGATTGCCACAGGCTTTTGTCTCTGCATTGTTCATACAATTATGTTTGCGATGTCAGCCAACAGACCAAGGCAAAGTACATATCGTCGGAGACTTCCTGTCATCCTTTTTTCAAGACGCTTTACCAACGAGATAAGACCTAGATTCGTCCCTTTGGGGTCGGAGACGTTGCACAAAGTAAAAAGTCCACCAACCACTCGGGGAAATATGTATTAAGAAAAATCAACGAGTTGGAATCATACCCAACAACGTATCTCATCAGTGGGTATCTGGCGGTCACAGCATGTTCATATGAATCGACGACTTTGTATAGTTTGGGCGACTCGAACGTCTTGATCATGTCTCTAAATGCTTCGTTAACTGAAATCAATAACAATGGTTTCGTGTTAGTATGATAGGTAAGCGGTAAACTGGCCAATTAACCATACGCGATGATATAATTAATTGTTCCCTAGGCATCCAGGCAGTGTAACAGTCTATAACACGTTCAAATTGTACTGGCCGTCATAACAAAGGTCTACAAAACGGCGATACAACATAAAACAACTACTGTACAACCAAAGTTGATCAAAATCGTCAATGTCTAAATTTTGACCATGCAGAGGCTGCAGCGGCCACCTTGGATAAGCAGTTGCCAAAATAAAGATGTCTTGCACATTTGTGCATGTTGAGCAATACTCATACTCAGGTTCACTTTAACTCGACTTATAGTTTCTAAGACACCACGTGAACAAGTTCACAGTGGAGGAAAGAGAAATAATACGAGGGTTTTTCCAATAAAAGAATCACCGCACAGCTCCCGTAACATAGGTAAAACAGCAAGCGCCTCGTCAAACTGCAAGCGCATTTAAAGAACAATGTACGTGCAAATTTTCGACATCATCCGACAACAATTTAGCAAGTTGTCTGTTGTTGAATGGAGTGTACTCATGACAATTGTAATGATGCTAAGTGAAGGTTGAGAATAAAGGGCAAAATACGCTTCTATATTTAAGCATGGTGTGTTTTACAGATACCTGCATACAGATACATGCAGAGTTGTGAAGCATAAAAGGCATCTATTTTGCCTTATTGACGCACGGTCAGGCATTTCAGTTGTTGCAGCATCAAAGAAGAATGTTGCTGCTGTGAAAGCAATAACTAATGAGGATGGACGTTATACTGAGAAAGAATGGTTCGCATATCAAAAGGCGATACACATTACATCAACTACCATTTTAAGGATTCTGTTACATGTATGTCCCAGCCTGGGGACAGCCACGATACTCCACGGGTTACGCTCACTTTCGCTCTTTGGACCTCAGTAATACATGTATATGTCATAGCAAAATCGTAGGCTACAGTGTAAGTGTGCGCCATCTTGTTGATAACTCAAGAAGACCAGTTTGATCATTTGATGTACATCAAAAGAATCTCACGTTCGCATAACAGTAACATTGATTGGCTTTGAAGTCGGGTGTCACGCCGCTGTAATTTGCAAAGAGTAGGTATCAGCCTAGCGATTGATCAGGCTTTTTTTCACCCGAGACCCATCAAAAAATCTAGCCGTGTGCCTTCCATTTTGCTATGATATATTCCAGGGGTGCAGAAAGGAAGAGTGAGCGTAATCCGCGGAGTATCGGGGAAGGCCCGGGGACAGAACCCCATTGCCTACCCTTCTTGAGCGAACTCTCAACACTAAGGCCAAAAGTGTGAGTCATTTGAGTTGAAATAAAAACACAACATTGCATAACATCTATACGTACTCTTGTCGGCGTATCCCGTGCCATAGTACTCCTTCGTATCATCATCAAGTTTCTCAAAGTTGCTTGAAACAGTTTTTGTGATAAGGGGCAGATCAGTGAAACCTGTGTTGAAGCATCCTGGCTCTATGATATGGACAGACACCCCAGTCCTGTAAAGTTCTCTCCTGTAAACAATAAACAAAAACACCGAAAGAAAATTATATTTAAGCGTAAGAAAATGTTACGGTGACTCATCGGATCATCAGTGGCTGATACAGTTGGCATCATGACAGGAGTCACATGTGGAGAAGGAAACCGATGTACTTTTGTAATCTTGCTTTTATACCGACATGAAATTGGGAAAAAACGTCGTTCAATCCTTATATTTACATTCTAAATCGTTAGCTATGATTGACCTAAACATAGATATTCCCCAATACTTTCGATATTGATGTGTCTGTGTTGTCTGTGCAAACGATATTTTTAGGAAAGTCTAACATCACCAAAGTGTTTGCTACTAACGGTTGTCTAATGCTATTCGATGCAGGAGGAGAAGCTTCAAAGTGACGCTGATCAAATTGCTTTCATAGCTCTATGAACACAATTTCTTCTGGTAATGCTTATAGAGGAACTTGCTATACAAACGTTGATAAATTTTGCATTTCCCTCTTATTTTGTATGTATGCATAATATAACTCTGAGGAATTATTGAATAAAATACTGTTTTGACTAACATCTGATTATTTGTACGATTTGAAAAATATCGGCGGCATGTTGTTATCGGTAGTGTGGCAGATATAAATAAAAATCCCTTTCCATCCATGTATAGAGACTGTGTTGACATGTTCCGTATTACACAAGGAAACATTAGTTTAAGTGTGTGACAAATCCGGTGCACTGACTTTCCGAATAGACACTGAAAAACAGTTACTGACTTACTCCGCCCTATATAAGTTATATTTACATTTTCTCTGCATTATTCCATTGCGATGCGTTGAGAAGGCAAATGCTGTTGTGATATGTTAACAACATTTGCTATTGTGACGTCATCAATCTCTTCGACTCTTAATTTGCTATTCAATGAACTGTTCGACATAACTAAATATAACCTAACTACTCTGTCAAAATGTGAATATAAATAATGAATATTTAGCAAATATTGTTATGGTCCTATAATACACATTTCTATTGCTGACAAACTTACATTGAAACTGGATTACATAAACAGAACTACTCACATGGTTACATTTGTTTGACACTATCGTCTGTATGAAATTGTTTGGTTGAGTACCTCCGGTTCGTCATATCCGGCAGATAACTTTACATATACTAGACACAAAGGGATCATTGGACGGTAAAAATATCGGCTATTTAATATTTACCTCAGAGTGTCACAATATGCTTCGGCAGCAAATTTAGAAATGCTGTACGGCCCGACGTTCGTAGCGGCTATCTTCCCGGAACCACTGGTCATATTGATGATACGCCCTCTAGATTTTAAGACAAGAGGAAGAAAAACACGTACCATCCGAACCATCCCAAACAGGTTAACCGACAGGGGGCGCTGATAATCCTCTTCTGATAACCACGTGGCTGGTCCAAAATGTCCCATGGTTCCTGCGTTATTTACTAGTGCCCAAAGCCCTATATAATAACACACAAAAAAACCTTGTACAAAGTGTACGAAACTGTTTGATGAACAATCCGTAAGTCGTTTGTCTACATATAGACACATACATATACATCTAATATAATCATAACTATCAGGAATACCAAAACATCCGCTACACTATAAATAGCAAACAAACATTAAATTCCTTGAAACTTATCTTAGGATTAATTTCTGAGGTAAAGCAAACTAGAAGAGTGATCATTCGTTCCCTGCACCCCTGGAAATATGTCATGACACAATCGAAGGCACAAATTTAAAGAAGCTAATTGATTGGTTCTAGGTAAAAACACTGACCAATAGCTAGGCTGATACCTCACCTTTGAAGATTACAGAAGAGCGACACCCAACTTCAAAGCTAGTAAATTGTACCGTTATGTTAACGCGCGATTCTTTTGATGTACATCAAAGGATCAAACTAGAGAACTTGTATCATCCACAAGTTCAGGGCCTTAGATTGCAATCATGACGTATCCAAGGGGTACAGAAAACAAAAATTTGTATCGCTATATAGCCCTAAAAATGGCAAATGCATGCATTGTACATCTTTCAGTATGACGTTACAATTCAATATGAAGCGTTATTGCATTTCATTGAATTTGGTACATTCCATTGATATTCATATTGACCATAAATACCTACTGAAAGCAGTTCAGTGCTTGATTACGGACTTGCACAATTAAATCAGCCAATCAGCAAGTGTTTCGTACGAATGAAATTCCTGTACCTAAAATTTGTTCCGGTTAAATACAGTGCCTCTAAGTATTTTAAATGGATAATTGTTGGCATACTTTTCATTGAATGAGTTCTAAAGATGTTTAACATTTCAAAATCTATAGTTTTAGGTAGATTTTAATATGTGATGGCGGATCTATATTGGATCAAAAGTGTTGGGGTGTTCCCGCCCCGCCTCACCGGTTTGGCTTGTAAACTTCCGGTTGTCAAAAACAGACGCCTGTTGCGCTCTTATATGCTATCAAACCTGCCAAAAATTCCCTTTGAAGCATTTTGCATGTATGTATCTATGAACCTAGACAGTTGTCACACGTGTTAAACTTCGAATTTTAAAGCTATCAGCTCAAGCGCTTAGTAATAAAATGTAGAAAAATGATTTAGTTGTGCGAGTCCTTTAACGTTTCCGAGACATAAGACACGATAGATATAAGAGAGGATTTTTTTTATCTATAAAACAAAATAGCAGTCCAGTTTTCATGATATATTCCTTATAATGTAGAGTTTACAACCTTTACAAGTTATAACATTAAAACACACTGTATTACAACGTCAACAAAATGTTTTTCATGCGTGAATTTTATTAAAGGTAATTTAGAATTTAAAAAAACAACGTCAAAATATAACAATATTTTCACAAAATACCATAATACCATAAATTCAACATACAAGGAGAAACTATACTTCAGCGTCAACAAAGAAAAATATATACCACACCATTCGTAGATTGACAGTGTCAACAAACTGGGAAAAAATATACCGAAAAGTTAACACAACACAAGCGGACAAATCTACCACGAAATCAACAAACAATGAAAAGTATACCACGATGTCAACACACAAGGAAAGTTATACCACGAAGTCAACAAACATGGAAAGTTATACCACAAAGTAAACATACAATGAAAGTTATACCACAAAGTCAACAAACAAGGAAAGTTATACCACGAAGTCAACAAACGAGGAACTTATACCACAAAGCCAACAAACAAGGGGGAAATATTCTTCAGCGTCATCAAATGAATTAGACAATGAGGAAATAAGCAAAAGCA
This sequence comes from Mizuhopecten yessoensis, assembly GCF_002113885.1. Classification (NCBI taxonomy): domain Eukaryota; kingdom Metazoa; phylum Mollusca; class Bivalvia; order Pectinida; family Pectinidae; genus Mizuhopecten; species Mizuhopecten yessoensis. Next base: position 657,813 of record NW_018408880.1, read on the forward strand.
ATAAACAACATTGTATTAAGGGTAAAAATACAACGGGGCCAGACGTGGATTCGAACCCAGGATCCTTCGATCCAGAGACCAGATAATGTCGCTCTGACTAAGATGTATCTGGCGAGCAGTAGTGTTGTGTCAAAGTCACGCTTCAAATTTAAGGGGAGGTAGCTGTAAATGTATGTGCAAAAATCTAGTGTAACATTCTTCACGGTTTTTGCTGCAGTGAGACAGAGGGGTCTTCAATAGTTTACCTGTATTCTCGGGCAGCTTCGATTTCACAAACTGATACGCCTTTTCGATACTTTCCATGTCGGTGACGTCTAGAGCTATGGGCTCAATCGTGTTGCTTGTTTTGCGGTACTCTTCTAAGGTGTTTGTCGTAAAGCACCCGGCAAAGACGTGCACTCCTAGAGAATCGAGCCTGCTAGCCAGTAATTTCCCAAATCCTGAGTCGCACCCAGTGATGAAAACATATCTCCCCCGGATGTCTTTTAACTTGAAGCTTCTTTTGATCCATTTTAGTACGGTTATTACCAATATCACTCCGATGATCTCCAAAAACATCACTATTCTGCAATATTAAATTGAACAAAAAGATGTTATATGTGCAACTACCTTAGATACAATCTGTGAGTTTGGAAAGAAAAAATATAATGAAGTGTCATTTCTTATCACGAACAGTACCAGTGAAATACCAGGAAAATCCATTTAATAAAAACTTTTACAGTATTTTCACCAGTGAACTATAAAAAATGTATCCTTTTCATAAAACTTATGATATTACCACCATTGAAGGAACTGTCCATTTAATAATTATTTTGATAGCATATTCACCAGTGAAATATAAATAAAATATCCATTTCATAAAAACTAGTGTTACATTCTTAAATAAAAACCATACAAGAATTTTTTTCAAGTTACCTTGTTTCCATGTCATATTTTTATGCAATATGAAAAATTAAAAACTCAATATTGAAATGACCTAAACATTCATTTAACTGTACCCTAAATTATGCCAGGGGAGGGGAAAATATTACTCGGAACACGGAAGTTAATTGATTAGCGGTGGAGGGGGCGGGGGTGAAGGTGATTGTCAAGTAAGAAAGCCCATTAGACTTATAAATATGAAGGGAAAAAAGTCAACCATCCCCCAAATGAATATCTGGAAATATTCGGGGGGGGGGGGACTATCCCAATTACACTCCCGTTCCCCTCCACCGCAGACTGTTCCACCGTGTGCTACCACACTACTGGTTACCTCTGTAGACAGGTATGTAAGGAAAGTGGTTTATGTCAGATTTATGTCAGATTCAACTTAAAATGACTAGCTGTGCAAGGAGTAGCTACTGATCATGGGCGTATAGTGTCACTGATCCCATTACAGTAATAGTGTATATGCTAACTTGTTTTTTACGCATCGCTGGGCGTGCGGCTGCACTTCTACAAGTTGTAAACTTACATATGTTAAAATGCGTTTAAAACGTTTATATATTACACCTCTATGCTTTTTGCAAGAAAATTGACTACAAAAACGTAAACTGAATATATATTTACTTACTTTTTAGAGCTGTGTATGTCAACTTCCGGTAGTTTAGTAATGCACATATATTGTATACATTGTATATGTGTGTAACATGCGCAGTCTGAAGCCGTAAACACAGAAATACACGTATACAGGCCTGGTGGTGTCTATGGAGAATGTGTAGTCGTGGGTACCCATGTGTAGCATCGAATAGCGCTAGAGAAATGTGCTAGGTTTTTTAGTCATTTAAATTTTGTATAATTTTAACTATTCAGTATATACATAAACAGCTAGCATGTTCTAGTGTTGAATATCTGAACGTGACAACTGATAGGTTTATATTACATACCTCCTTTAAACATAAGAATTCAGAATATATCCTAATTTTATATCCAATTATATAGGGCCTGGAAATATGTGAAGCACCATCATGGGTTGAAACACAGGGACCTGATAGTTTGTTACAGCTATATATCGACCTCAACTGAGGTGTTCAGAGTAATTTTACATTTTTTATGGGTTCATATCAAGTTTCGGTAAAAATGGCAATACTTAAATGATTGGGGTGACGTTTATTCCGAAGCAATCATTCTTCACACAAAAGCGTATGTCAAATTATGGCTGTTACAAATTCTCAGGTCCCTGTGGGTTGGACTACTGTTCGTCGTTAATCATTCGCCGTAAAACACACAAACGTAAATTCGAATACGCTAGAAAACTGCGTGTAGAAGCACAAAGTTTGAGTTAAGATAAACATGTATCATCGGTTCACTGGGTTTTTTATGATAGCTACGGTTCACTGATTGATGAACATACATACACTTGTGAAATGTATATGTGTGAAGAAGGAAAGGGGAGCGGGGAGGGAGGATTTCTATGGAGTGAAAATTCCCATCAGTTTATTCCCCATTAAGTATTTGATAGCATACTTTTAACATCAAATGTAAAAGTACTTCTTACCAGATATAAATAATTAATAAATTAAAAATAACGATCAATGGTATCTTGGGAGCGAGTGAATGTTTGGAGGACAAGTTTTCCACATGCTCCGCTAGAGAAGTATTAAGGGCCAGATTTTCTTTCAATCGTCATTATGGCGGGGACATCAACCAACAATGTATATCAGCAGAAAAAAAACAAGAGAAATTGTGTATACGTTAAAAGTTATGTAAAATAATCACTTCAAAACGTACAGTATCAATATCACGTTTCAGAATTAGCATAAGCAAGTTCACAACGTCATTGTCTATCGTTAGCAGTAATGCACGCATTGCACTGACGCCACATATAGATCCAACAAGATTGCCTGTGCAATACAGTTATTAAATAGTTATAATCTTTAAACTTTGCTCTACGACATCCAAGAAGGCCACGAAAAGCCATGTTGTATTTGGATCTAGCAAAGTACAGTTCATATTTTTCTTTTCAGAAATTATTAACGAAAGCTGTAGTCATATCGGATGAAATAAATAATTTATGATTTTAGTACATTTGGCAGTGGTACGGGGATCAGTAACACGTGTTCCGTGTGGAGTTGCGTTCATTAAATTCAGTAACTCAAAAAGTACGGGAAAACGTAACATACAGGTATGCTCACCGGCTTAAAGCGACCCATAGAAGATATATACTGACAAAGACAATATATTCTATATGTAAACGGAGTGAAAAACAAATCAGTGGTTCGAATCCCCAGGTGCAGAGACGGTAAGAGATGGTTATTCTCGGAATATCGACGATTGGATTTCACACTCACGGGAGCTACTTAAAAGCGTCTTCAACCGACAACACTAGTACTGTTGAAGCGCCTTCAAGAGACAACGAGCGTCGCCACACAAAATCTTTCAAAATATCGAATAAAGTAAGCGAGATCAGAAGAAAGGTTGTTAGTGTGACTTTAATACACCTCTATACCACATTTCAGCTAGATATTTGAAAAAAAATGGCCGAGTTATTATGATAAATTGAATTTTTACGATCGGCGGCGTTGCACACGTGTAGAACTCTACAGATCGTGAAACGTCATCAGACTTTACCTCCAAAGTTTAACTATATATACAGTAAACGACATCAGAAGACGTGTTATTCATAGGACTATGACACAATGTCGATATTTGACAAAAAAAATCATGATTGCACGACTACGGTTGCACACCTATGTATAGAACTCTACAGATCGTGAAGCGTTTTCAGACTATATCTCTAAAATTAATCTAAAAGGTAAGCGACATCAGTAAATATATTATTCATATTACTATAACACAACTATATACCAAGTTTCCGGTCGATACAAACAGGAATTCATGTTTGGACAATTCAGTTCTAAANTTATTGATTAAACAATACATTTTTAAAATGAAATGTCTAGAAATGGAACTTAATATAACAAGTTTAAAGAATCACATTCTTTTTTAACTTAAATCTTATAAGATCTTGATAATAAAGCGTACAAACTGAAAAAATAATATAGCATTGCTTAATACAGTAGAAAAATGGCTTCTCTTATAAAATAATGTGAACAATTATAATTATCATTATACTATACAGAAAAGTTTGCATACCCCCCCCTGTGACTGTGTATGTGTATGTGTGTACAGTATATAATTGGTCTCTTGTAAAGAGGTGTCCGTTGTGAAGAGAATTGTAATCAATGTAATGTATGCTTGTTGCTTTGTGTGTAAATTTGTTGTTTATAAAAAAGAAAAATTAGATAAAAAAAAAATTAAAAAAAAGTTTCCGGTCGATATTTGAAGAAAATGACCGTGTTATTGTGAGGTAAAATTTTACGATGTACAAGTATATGGTACGTACTTCGCATAGCTAGACACGGCCAACATTTAACCCGGATTGAATTGCTGTGTTAACACTGGTATAGGTTGTATATCATTTTGTTTGTTATTTTCGGGAGAACGTTTTCACGTACGCAACTGGTTTTTTTTTAGTGTTCCGTATTGTCAACATGTCATTCGTAGAAGCATAACAGTCGGTTTTCTTGCACACATGCTTTGGGAACTTTTCAACTTTTAGAGCTTTATCAAACATTGACCATTCCCGCGCGGCCAATTTAAAGCCGCCGGTACCTACGATACGTAAATGTACATAAAGAGTACTGCGATTGTTGAATGCTGAATGAGCTCGGGAACTATGTGTTCATTGTTTTGGAATTGATGTTTTCCAAAATTGTTGTTTATCCACCTTTTAGAAATGCAGATTTGCGCAATCTCGGTTTAATCACTTTTCTAAGTACATACAAAATGTAGCATCTAATTTAATTCCGTGGTACATCATGAGTATACTGCGACTGATGAATGGCCATCCTCGATACTCCAGGGGTTACGCTCACTTTCGCTCTCTGCGTAGAGCGTAAGTGAGCGTTACCCCTGGGGTATCGAGGATGCTGAATGGTATAAAGTATCTACACCTTGAATCAGATCGGAAACTCGAGAAGTTTGAAGCTTGATGTTGTGATTCATTGTTTTGCAACCTTTTTGTAAAACACCCTACGCTTGATCGTTGGTTAAACCTTTTCTGACCAATACGTCTCTATGCGTGTTCCATTAATCTTTTGTGAGATAGTAATGAATTTTTATATATAATATTGATTCAAAAAACCTTCTTTGCGTTGTTCTGTTATTGACTACACATAAACGGCCCTTTTTAGGGCCACCATCTTCCTTAAAAAGTGCCGAGAAACCCGAAAATAACGCATCCCTCCCACTTGACTGTTTACTATACTGCTCATGAATACGTTTTCAGTAAAAAAAAAAATACGGATCATCTAACATATTGTTAAGTCTATGGCCATAAGTTATATATTAATTCTCGGAATTAGATTAGATCACAGGGGCTAGCAACGATTTAAATGGGATAAGAATCGTTGCATTGCTAGCCCCTGTGATTAGGTCGACGTCCATGATTAATTTAAGTAAAAAAATGCTATAAGTTAATTATGTATTGAATTTAAGTTAAGGTTAAAGCGTATTTCTGCTGGTGCAAATGTTTAAATATAAAGTAATAATTATAATTGTTAACGTATAACTACTTATACAATACCAGCAAATCAGTGAAACAATATGTTTATACAGCTATCCAAAGTCCTACATGTACGTACACCTAGGATAATTTTTAATAACAATAATAATAATAATTTATTTTATTCAAATGTCACATATTGATCTACATATGAAAACAAGTAAAATGTACATAAAACTAGATCAATATCTAGCCAAAGTTAATCGACTTATTAGTCACTATTTAAAAGGCAATAATATGCATTAGAATATATGACAAGCCGAGAGCTTCATACGTGTACTCATAAAACTTTACCTCACGATAACTCGGTCATTTTTATTTTTAAATATCGACCTGCAACTCTGTAGATAGGAGTGTTATAGTCATATGACAATAAGTAATATATCTTCCGTGCTAGTTGAATCAACATGTGCATATGATCAATAAATGGTTAAGTAACAATTTAAGAAACTAGCAACTGAACTGACGCCTGCCGGGAATGGTCGGTACGTGTTTCGGTACAGCGACTGTGATACAGTGTTAAAAGAAAATATATATCACGCCTTTCAACATCGAAAAATTATCGTTAAAATTTGATAATTTGTTGAACAATTAATTGTGTTGAGTGTACCTCGTATGCTGAATTGTAAGTGTACCCACAGGCACTTGGAATTAGGGAAAGGGAGAAAAGTATATAAGCATAACGAGCTATGCCGGTCCTTTTTAATACTTTTTTCATTGTTTTTAATGCTAAAGGCTAAACTCAAGTGCCTGTGCACGTGGTGAACATCACTAACTAAATGGGCTCTATTTATAGACGTACATTCTATTGATATCTAACAATACATTAAATGAAAGCCGAGACATTTGTTTTTCCATTAGAGTAAAAAAATAAAATAGGAAATGATGATGTTTTTCTTTTTGAAAACAAAAAAATGCTTCATTTTTGGTATCCTAGCTAGCTGGCTCTCGTTAACGTTTAACGTTGCTGGCTGCCTCCAATACAGACGATGTGCACTCGTCAAACATTATCCACGTGCAGGATGTATTTGGAGAAATTAGGTGTCAACATCCGGAAAATGAGAGCACGGAGGGAGCCTCTAAATTTATAATCATCATCCCGTTTCCGGTGTAATTGTTTCTTTCTCAGGTGTGCAGACGAATTTGACACCTACGACGACAATAACACCCCAGAAGCTGCTGACATAAGCTTATGTGTACATAACAGGTATGTGTATGCTGGATCTGATGCCGTGGTCGTCTTGTGATCAAACAAGGACGAGTTGCACATAATGAATTATAATTTATTCGCTCAACATTTAGCACATATACTGTAATCATAAACAGGGGGAAAATATTTAGCCACTGACAGTGACAGCAGTGAGCAGAGTAGTAGTATGACTAATGTATGTCATATTACGAAATTACGGTAGCATGTGTCATACTTCTGATTAGTGCGATAAATGGATCCTGTCTTCGGTTTTATTGATGTCAGACTTATTTTGATACTTGTGTTAATAAGGTGTTGTCATATCTATTTTTAGTGAACTCTTCGTGGATTTAAATGAAGCAAAACCCATATAATAGTTGTGCACGCATTAAAGAAATGGATCATGAAATAGGACGACAACACATCTCTATACACTGTAGGTACAGTATGAATTGACACATATTTTTAATTATAGATGTAAGCATTTTAGTAATGCTGTATTAAATGAATATGTGTGTGTAACCAGTCCATACACTATCGAAAGTGAACTGGATTAAGTTAGCCAACAGGTTCATAATGTTGAACAAGAGTTTGGAGGTCCCCAATTTGAATTCCAATCTGCCTGTTACATTTGTAACATGAGAAAGAGAAATGCAAGGCCAGACTTGGACTCCAACCCTGAACCCTGCAAACTCTAGATGGAAACTCTACCAATTTGTAGCTGCCTGATTGCCGACAATCGACCCAGCCCAGTTCTGTTATATTCCTCTCCTTTTTCTAAGTCTTTGTCCTCATGCAAAGACAACACAATTTACAAGTTATATTTGGATACATCCCCTTCCTTAGTGCTTGAAATGTCAGTGTTAGCAAGCTTGCCAATTTTGCATCAGGCGAAAGAAAAATGCATAGTCAGACAGAGATTCAAACCGGGACCCTCCAAACTCTAGATGGACATGTACGCTCTACCAATTTTGCGATCTGCTCACCGATGATTGACCCAGTCTAGTTCCTCTGCACATTCTGTTACCCTGGCTAGGGTTATTAACGGAGTAAAACACGGAAAGAGGTACATTTTGTATACCTGTCAGGGTATGATGCTTATGATACATATCACGATTCACATATCTGCTCCAAAGGTCAACTTCATAATGATCAAAGGCAGGATTTAACAGAATTTCATCATAAATTGACTGAAATAAATAGAGGATATTTAATGGTGTCTTCAGTAGTAACAAATATATTTCACTTGTGTGTCAAATATTTTGCTATTTTACACTTGTGCTGTGCCCTCGTGAAAAATATCAAAATATTAGCCACACTCGTTAAATTACTTGTTATTACTGGAGACACCATTCAATTTTCTATTTATTCCATTTTTAGAGCATAAAACAAGAAAAATGTAATGCATTAAAAAAGGGCGGGAATCAGAAGCGTAATAATGAGCGCCATATTATAATGACGTTACGCTTGACAAGACTGCGCACCATTTTGAATGGGATATTCAACGCAATTCCGAAGTTTTCTGCTATTTTCTAGCATGATTGCTTTTAAAATATTGTTAATTGTATACTTCTGCAAATACTTACGTGTACATGTGTACCAAACATTTACCATAACAACCACTTATTCTACCGACGCTTCATTTGAATCTGAACAAATAAACATTGCCTTTGAATGCAGCGAATAGAAGTTACCGTTATGACTGGTCATGCTGTGATAATATCACTTTTGATATTTGTCACAGTGTGATAGATATCAGTTTTATCAAGTTGATAGAATCCGATATTTCACTGGCAAAAATGTAATAAAAATTATATTTTTGTATGCTTTTTAGTACTTTTGCGAAATGGACCACATCTTTACTGAAGGGTTCCTGAAGAATAACTGAATAACTTAGTCCCTGGGTTATAATATTGTAACCTTTGATATCCCCTCCTTATTACAATATATACAACTGCTAAGCTTGAAGATTTGGTTACACACACATCATATGTTGCCTGTATTGACCTTAGGGACTGGCCCTACAGTATATATATATAACCCCTAGGATCTAACATTGATAATCTTTCGTACTGGTAAAATGTATATATGGTAATGGTAATTATCTATGCAGGCCCTCTGGGCCTCTTGTTTAAGAAAAGTAACGAGAAAATCAAACTTGTTTTGTTTGTCCTAACAAGGTCTTCTTGTGTTACAATGCTTTTAAACTGACCATTTCTTTTCTGTTTTAGCGAGGAGCCTGTTCAGATGTACGTCATGGGGAAAGCTTCGTGAAGACTTGCTGTAAGACCCTACATTCATTGTTATGGCAGGCTTAGATACAGGAACTGTAACGGGTGACATTTTACAGGATTCTGTGAATAAATCTTTGACAGCATTATGTTTGGATGCCAGTTTGTCGGACATCAAGTTCGTGTTTCCAGAGGAACCTGGCAAGGTTGGAATTCCTGCCCACAGGTTGATTCTGGCCATGCGCAGTGCAGTTTTCAGGACAATGTTTTACGGTAGTTTGCCAGAGAGTGGACCGGAAGTGAAAATTGTTGATATAGCCAGCGATATTTTCTCATCAATTTTGAGGTATATATAACGATCAATGCAGTTTTTGATTAAGGTAGAGCATCCTACCACTTTTCTACTGTAGAAGGCTTGGACATTTTATTTTCCTGTTAAATTTATGTTACATGTAATGTATTAGTCCCCTCCAGTTCCTGATCAGGGTGGGGGTCATATGCATGGCGACTTTAGGTTCGCAGTTCTTTCATCTGTCCATCCATCTGTCGGAAGAGTTTGTCTGGGGCTTATATTTTCAAAACTGCTTCATCTGCATGTAGTAACCAGATAGATTTGGTATGAAAGTTCATTTTGAGATGTTGGAGTTTGGAGTACAAGAAGTAAGTCACTGTTACCTATGATTTTACTTCAACTTTTGAAAAACTTTGTTTGGAACATATTATAACTTCTTACTTCACCTGGAGTAACCAGATTTGGTATGCAAATACAATTTCGGTTCAAATAAGTGCTAAGTTAAAGAAATCCTGATGTAACTTGCATTATACATGTATCTGCATCACCCAAAGAACATTTACAGTGCACAATCGTTAAGTAACTGTGACCTTGAAGCTGCCTTGACCTCAAGGGCAAAGGTCAAATAAGTGCAAAGTTTTCAGCAACATCTTGTCTGGGCCTTAACTTTTAAACCGTTATTATTTATAAAAACAATATTTTTATTTGTATTTAATTTGTTAAACATTGTTATTATTTATATTGAAACATTTTTATTATTTATATTGAAACATTATTATTATTTATATTGAAACATTATTATTAGTTGTATAAATACATTATTATAATTTATATAAATACATAATTATTTGTTATATAAAAAACCTTATTATTGTTTGTTTAAATACATAGTTATTTGTTATACATGATCATTCTTTATATAAGTACGTTATTATCATTGTTTGTATACATGATCATTTCAGGTATGTGTATTCAGATGAAGTATCTATCAATGACGAAACTGTGATTCCACTTCTCCACGCATCCCAAAAGTATGAACTGTTGACGTTGCTCCATGAGTGCGAAAACTATCTGGAAGGTGCATTGAATGTAAAAAACGTATGCACGATCCTGAATCACGCAGCCTTGTTTGGTATGGACGATCTGATCAAAGATGCTTTGAGTTTCATTGAGATCAACGCAGCAGATGTGTTCAAAGAGGAGTCTTTCACTTTTCTCACTCAAAGTAACTTTGCTATGGTGTTGAAGAGTGAGAGAATCGGAACGGCAGAGATCAACATCTTCAATGCTGCGATTCGCTGGGCTGATGAACACTGCAATAAGGAGGAAAAGGCCATAAATGGTGAAAATCGTAGGCAGGCATTAGGAAATATGTTATTGCAGATCCGGTTCAATTTGCTTTCTTTAGAAGATTTCTCCAATGTTGTCGTTCCGACAGAAGTTTTGACAGATGATAATGTTCTGAAATTTTACAAACTTTTCACGCAAAAACATTTTGATACTGACACCATTGCAAATTTTATCAAAACTCCAAGGTTAGAGTACCCTCCCTTAGAAGTAAATCTTCAGACACTGACGCAAATACCCACCTGTACATTTGTACAGTCCGGTGGAATCAAATTAGGCTTGATTGGGGAGAGAGGGGTACAGAGTTTGGAAACAGTCTCCGTTTACACTACTCAGCCAATGAAAATCAGGCAGTTAGATTTTGTTCCCACTCCAACCGGAACCCCGGATCACCCTAAAATAGGTCACAACCCCCAAGGGGAATTCCGAATAGAACAAGCCCTGGTTTACATAGATGATGTCTCCAATGATATTGTAAAACCAATTTATAAGGGTAAAATTCCCCTCGGTCAGAAAACTTCAATGAAGTTTGACCTTATTCTTCAGATTGGTGATTGGACTAAATTGGCCATTGGTGTGAGCAAAATGTGCAGTATTTGTGGCATCATGGTGGCCCCAGAATATAATAAGATTCCAGAACAGTACACAAGGAATAGACACGGAAACTCCATAAAGTCCCCCAACACTAAATCTGTGGCTGCATTTGGGGGCAGCTTCCAGATAGCCACGTCTGGTCAAAATATTATCAAGTCTATCAGGTTTGAAAAAGAATATCCCATGAATTTAAGTCTTTCTTAGATACAGTAGCTATCCTGTAAAAAGATATAGCCAAGCTAACCTTTGGTTGGAAAAGAAAATCCAATGAATTTTAGTCTTTCTCAGAATCAGTTATCTACCATGAAATAAGAGATAGCAAAAAACAACATTTTGTTGGAAAATAATATACATATGTACCATGAATTTAAGTCTTTCCTAGACATAGTAGCTATATAATGTAAAAAAAAATTACAAATCCAGCATTAGGTTGAAAAGGGGATTTACAGATCAATAACGTGATCGCAAAAATATGAGCCGCAGAATAATATGACTTATTTAACAGAATACACTTGCTTGTTGTTGCTTGATTATGCTATAATAATGACTTAAACTCATTGTTCGTATGCCGAATATCCTGTCTCTGCTCAAATTGGCTTCCAGTGTCATCATTCTAAATTTTGATTTGCAAACATTTTAGCCTGTGTCAATATCCCGTTATACAGTATAATCCGACTGGACCCTTGTTTTGATAAACCTTTCCTGTACTCGGCATATCAATCAAGCTTCCTAGCATGTGCAAACATGTTTTGATATATATGCTTTTTTGTGCATAATGCTAAAAAAATTGAACTCATTCTATCAAAATATTTATTCAAGTTTATAAGAGCCCACTGTGGAAATTTGTACTCCCTTGTAATAATTAACATATATCGATATGTAACTTTTAATATTGCACATGGGACCATTAAGCAGATCAACATATAGGAATTATGCCACATATAAACAGCTACAAAAATTGTTGTACAAATTTTAAGCGAATGCGTGCTTAAATGGAACAATTATTTTCAGAAATAACAACATGGACTTAGTGTATAGAATGTTTTTCATGTAATTGGATTCTCACCAGTTGTGATATCATAAAGGGAATTACCCCCGAGCTAAAGTTTACTTTTTAGATACATTAATCAAGCATGGGGATAACCTGCATAGAGTGCGGGGTGGGTTGTCGATAACTTTTGATGTCTGACAGCTTCAGGGCCCTCCCTGCCCTCCCCCCTCAATCCCCCACCCAATACCCTAGGTGTTACCCCTGGCCTTTAGAAAGTTTCATCCCCCCTCCCCCCATCAATAATTTGAAAGAAACCCCTACTTCTCTCTTTTGTGTTAAACCCCCCCCTTTAAGGGTCTCCCAAAATAATAAATAAGCGTTATATAACGGCCCCTTAATTTTGACTGATAATGATCTCCATGTCACAAGAATGATATTCCATCTTTTCGTATTGCAGAGTTATCTGCTCTTGTGAGCAGGTATTGATTGTTACGTCATTTGTTTGTGAGAGTAACATCATCAATTTTTAATGACATAACAATCAATACCTGCTCACAAGAGAACATAACTCTGCAATACACAAAGACGGAATAGTCTGGAGAACAATGCACCATGTATTTCCTTTCATTTTTATAACAGGGTGGTTACTTTTTTTAAAATGAAAACAGTATTGACTGGACACATTTGAGGATTGTGTGTGTGGCATTGCATTAAGACAATTTCAATCTTTTGGGTATATACATATTTTAATGTTTTGTAAATTTGTGTTTTAAAAAAGACAATTCTCAAGATGAACCTAAAACTTCCAATATCATCTAATAATATCAACATAATGAATATGTTGTATGTATGATGTATGGTTGAAGAGGTGTGTACATGTATTAACCTGCATTATCGTCAGTTGATGTACATTTTACACATTCAAAAAATCACACATGAAACTTAATGCTTATAAAGGTCGTAATTTTTTCCGTTTTTATGTTACATCTGTGTTGATGAGAAAGCTTTTAGAATAAAGTGCTGTTGTTAATAGTTTAATCCTACTACGATATTGATATCCCCACATATCAACTTGATCTATTTTACAATAATTATGAAACAAGTTTGTGGAATTATATTATTATTATTACATTACAGGATGCATGGTAGTACACAGGTGGTCTTTAAATGTAGGAGACAACTGAGTAACAATAGACTCATTACCTGTCCATGTCCGATCAGGGAATCAAACCCTGGCAGTCTTGGTAAAAGAAAAGTGCGCTATCCAGAAGCGGGGGCCCGGTAGGTGACCCTATACATTTTCATGTCTGATCGGGGGATCAAACCTGCCATGGATCGGGTGGAAGGTGAGGGGTAGGGGGTGAGGGGTGAGGGGTGAGGAAGGGGGTTAGGTTACCCCATACATTTTCATGTCTGATCAGGGGATCAAACCTGCTATGGATCGGGTTGAAGGTGAGAGGTAGGGGTAGGGGGTGAGGGGTGAGGAAGGGGGTTAGGTTACCCCATACATTTTCATGTCTGATCAGGGGATCAAACCTGCTATGGATCGGGTGGAAGGTGAGGGGTAGGGGGTGGGGGGTGAGGAAGGGGGTTAGGTTACCCCATACATTTTCATGTCCGAATCAGGGAAACAAAATCTTGGCCGTCTTGGTCACAGACGAGTGCATTATCCAGCAGGGGTCTTAATGTGGGAGGAAACAGGAGTGCCCGTAGAAATTCCACATGGTCGGGTAGTTGACTCCATACATTTTCACGTCCGATTAAGGAATCAAACCCCCATGGCTGTCTTGGTGAAAGGAGAGTGTGCTATCCACTGCACCACCTGACCACTTAATTATTGTTTGTAATTGTAAGATGTTTGCTATAAACAAACGTTTTTTCCAACATCTTTATTAATTGTTTTAGCAACAGGGTTTGTCAATTATTGTATTTTATTTTAGGATAGTGCAATAGATGTTTTATTGATTTACTTAATATTATTTACTATTTTTATTATCATTTTTTATTTTTCTTAGATGGTTACTATCTTTGATGTGTTTTTATGTACACAGCTATGTGTCTTGTGTACACAGCTATATTTGAAATGATTAAGACAGTTTATGTAATACTGTAATACTGCTTTTGTCTGTAATTTAAGGATTCTCTTGCCACTACCAAAAACTGTAACTACATGAAGTATTGGAAACTATTTAAATCATTACTGAGAAGAAAAATCATATCTTACAGGACTTGATTGAGAAATAATAGGCCTAGGTTGAAATAAACAAAATACAATCAACAGTAGTGTTTTCAGTGTCGGTGAGACAGGACTGGGATTCGAACCAGGGTCCTTAGACTATTATTCTATCACTCTGACTGATCCTGGCCCAATAGTTCTACAGTGACATTCAAACAGAAGTTAAAGGGAGATAACTGTATATAGGAATAATCACAGTACGCAGTGTCACTACACTGGGATCCTTATTATGATGATTTTACACCAGATTCTGTTTCAATTTGTATTTATAAAAGAAATCTGAGAATTTTTCAATTTTTTAGCTCACCTGCACGAAGGGCAAGTGAGCTTATGTCATGGTGCGGCATCAGTCGGTCAATTTTTCTTTTAAACAAGCTCTTCTGAAGAACGAACAGGCATAGAGCCATAAAATTTGACTGAAAGCTCCGTTGGTAGTATAGGAGCCTGACAAAGTTTAAGAACGAAAATGACCTTGACCTACTTTCAAGGTCACAGGGGTCAGGTATGTCAAACTCTTCAAATGACTTCTTCTGAAGAACTGAAAGGTATAGAATCTTTATATTTGGCTGGTGGCTTCCTGGGATAGAGCCTGACAAAGTTAGAGAATGAAAATGACTTTGACCTATTTTCAAGGACACAGCGGTCAAAAATGTCAAACGCTTCAAACAACTTCTTCTGAAGAACTAACACAAATATGTCAAATTCTTTAAATGACTTCTTCTGAAGAACTAAAAGGTATAAAACCTTAATATTTGGCTGTTGGTTTCCTGAGATAGAGCCCCACAAAGTTTGAGAATGAAAATGACCTTGACTTTCTATCAAGGTCACAGGTGTCAAATATGTCAAAAACATCCAACTGCATAAAATTATAATATTTGGCTGGTGGCTTCCTGGGATAGAGCTCACCAAAGTTTGCAAATGAAAATGACCTCAACCTACTTTAAAGGTCACAGAGGTCAACAACATTTCAAAGGATTTGTTCTGAAAAACCAAAAGGAGTGGATTCATAAGATTTGGCTGATAGCCTCTTGGGATAGAGCCAACAAAGTTTGAGAAGGAAAATGACATTGACCTATACTTATAAGGTCACAGGGAAAAATATGTCAAACAACTTCTGAAGAAGAACCAAAAAGCATAGAATCTTAAAATAATATTTGGCAGGTAGTTTCAACAGATGGAGCCGACAAAGTTTGCGAGGGAAATATTTGTAGTGCAATATAATATTTAATGAGAATATTTTGCTATGACTGCTTAAATATTCAGGTGATCCATACAGGCCATCTGGGCCTCTTGTTTTTAGCAAGATAGCCTCTGGCAAACTAAAATTTAAACCTCAAGACAAGATTTAATTAGTCTTCTGTGAATTGGAAACAAGTTTAAGATCATTTTTATCACATGATAATACTATAAACAGCTATACAAGTTGTCTCGGGTCGTTTTTTAAACCTTAAGTTTTCACTTCATGGCGTCCTTTTCTGAGATGTCATGATACATTCTTGGAGCTGGTTTAGTCATTTCAATAATATTTTATGACATCACAATGTAATGTGTGGGTGGGGGCATCCATACAACCACTGACCATATCGCCCGATGTTACTGAACTAATGTGCTCCTCACAGGGTAATACTGCATCATGAGAAAAGCTCTCTCTCTCTCTCTCTCTCTCTCTCTCTCTTTCTCTCTCTCATTCCTATGTGTTTATGACATAACTGTCCAGGGTAAAAAAGGGGTCTGAGAAATTTCTATCTTGCACCCCATCTCACTTGTGTAATGTCACAAAGGGATTTTCAGTTTTTGACCTAATTCTGGTGATTGGAATGAGAGAAAAATGTCTTTCCTGCCATGATGTATAGGATAAGGAGATTCCACCGACACTTGGTTAGTATGGGGATTTCGACAAAATTGAAAACCACTTCGGAGGAACTACCCAAATGTACACCATAGGGCATGAAAGAGTATTATAGTCACATTTTACATGTTTATACAACCAAAATACAATTATGACATTGGTGTACTCACTGAATTAATTACTTGGTAGACATATAATATCAATTTGCATTTATCTTCTGTTCAGGAATTTGCTGTTAAATGGTGCTTTATCTATTGTTTCCTCAAAAAACATGATAGTTATTTGTTAAATAGTCTCCTGTGTTGTATCATATCTCATACTTAACATGTCTTTACTCTTTATTGTAAAGACGTGGTGCAGACTATTAAACATATTCCGAAATAATGTGCTATTCTATCAATGAAAAGAATGCCACTGTCACTATTAAATGTTTGTTTAAGGATCCCTGTCTTACTACAGTATGACATGTTTGTATAAGGATCCCTGTCCCACTACAGTATGAAATGTTTGTTTAAGGATCCCTGTCTCACTACAGTATGACATGTTTGTTTAAGGATCCCTGTCCCACTACAGAATGACATGTTTGTTTAAGGATCCCTGTCCCACTACCGTATGACATGTTTGTTTAAGGATCCCTGCCCCACTACAGTATGAAAAGTTAGTTCAATGATCCCTGTCCCACTACAGTTTGACATGTTTGTTTAAGGATCCCTGTCCCACTACCGTATGACATGTTTGTTTAAGGATCCCTGCCCCACTACAGTATGACATGTTTGTTTAATGATCCCTGTCCCACTACAGTATGACATGTTTGTTAAAGGATCCCTGTCCCACTACAGTATGGAATGTTTGTTAAAGGATCCCTGTCCCACTAGAGTATGGAATGTTTGTTAAAGGATCCCTGTCCCACTACAGTATGACATGTTTGTTTAAGGATACCTGTCCCACTACAGTATGACATGTTTGTTTAAGGATACCTGTCCCACTACAGTATGACATGTTTGTTTAAGGATACCTGTCCCACTACAGTATGACATGTTTGTTTAAGGATCACTGACCCACTACAGTATGACATGTTTGTTTAAGGATCCCTGCCCCACTATAGTATGAAAAGTTAGTTTAAGGTTCCCTGTCCCACTACAGTATGACATGTTTGTTTAAGGATCCCTGTCCCACTACAGTATGACATGTTTGTTTAAGGATCCCTACCCCACTACAGTATGACATGTTTGTTCAATGATCCCTGTCTCACTACAGTATGACATGTTTGTTTAAGGATCCCTGTCCCACTACAGTATGACATGTTTGTTTAAGGATCCCTGTCCCACTA
The DNA here is from genome assembly GCF_002113885.1 of Mizuhopecten yessoensis. NCBI lineage: Eukaryota > Metazoa > Mollusca > Bivalvia > Pectinida > Pectinidae > Mizuhopecten > Mizuhopecten yessoensis. The sequence goes on from NW_018408880.1 coordinate 675,417, forward strand.
CAGTATGACATGTTTGTTTAAGGATCCCTGTCCCACTACAGTATGAAATGTTAGTTTAAGGATCCCTGTCCCACTACAGTATGACATGTTTTTTTAAGGATCCCTGTCCCACTATAGTATGAAATGTTAGTTTAAGGATCCCTGTCCCACTACAGTATGAAAAGTTAGTTTAAGGATCCCTGTCTCACTACAGTATGAAGAGTCTTTTTAATGATCCCTGTTTAAATGAAGGTAAAACACAAAATAGATCCTTTGAAGTTTTTCGCTCTCTTGGGTTGAGGAACCAAGGTTTGCTTATCCCATAGAGTTTGTCGTATATTTGTCTGTCCATTAACAATTTATTGAAACCCCTTCTATTTTGAAAATTGTATCTAAAGTTGGGCATAAAAATAGCCAGTTGGGTGATACAGGCCCTCTGATCCTCTTGTTTATTACATACAGTGACCTCACGTTCATTTTGTTTTCGATATAACAGTAGTGTGTCAGATTTCTACTTTTGATCAGTTAGCTTAGGTGGTTACACGGACTGTATACTTGTGATTGAGGGTCCATAGTTGGAATGCCAGTCTGACCCTGGAGTCGCAACTATACTCTCATAATATGTTTTTGATCTTTTTTTTATTTCATCTTTTGACTTTTTTGGTCATGAATTAAGTATTATCAAATATGGTTTTGGCTTCAGAAATGATTCATTAGTTCTATTTTGATGCAGGTAAAACGTCTCCAAATCATTTGACAAGTTTTTGGCAGTGGTACAAGGATCCTTTCGGTGGAAATTGTGACGCTTAATCAAATTAAACCACGGGAGCGAGCATAGTATTTGTGCCATTTGTTTTGGTCTTAATCACAACAGCAATTGGTCTTGTTAACTTCTGTGTAGAATGACACAAATGCATTATCTACCTTGTTATTTGTTACAAGGTTGGAGGGTTTTGAGATCAAGTATCGAAGAAGTTTTAGACCTTTATGTACATAATAATAAACAGTATATAATCGTATAATCTTAGTATACTTTAAACAGTGGTGGTCAATTTTGCAAATGTCTGATTGATCAAATAATTCGACTGTGTCCCTGGACAAGATGATAACATTGTGGAATTGACGAAAATGGCGGGTAGGCTGCCCAGATCAAATATGGCGGCTCCCCATGTGTTTATAGCGGCAGTCAATACCATGACAGCCAAAACATTCATCACGCATCCTGACAGCGCCTGACAAAGAGAGAAAAAACAACTGAAATATTAACAGAACCTACCACTTCTGCAAAAGTAGACAGACAAAAATGTCGATCTGATAGCGAGGCTTTGCCGAGTGATGAACCTCAACAAATCTTATCCAAATGAATGTAATTTCTGTGGCTCCATCACGTAATTACACTAAGTGACTTTCCTAACGTAACAAGTACTCCCAAGTAATTAGTCTATTAGTAAATCCGATAAAAGGTGCCCTCATCATTTGCACGTGAAACGTGCGACAATTCTGAAGACTCGATATTATTGCGATAAACATGTGTGTGCTGTAAAAGTTTTCGCATTGTGCAAATGTCCTCGTTTTGGAGTTGAGTCAATTAGCGCGATAATATTCAAACGCGAATATTTATTTACAGATAATCATGCAGAACATTTGTTGAGGGCGAAAATGTGCACACTGAGATGAGATTAAAAGGTCACAACACGAACATTTCAACACACAAATAGTTCTACTTTTACAGCAGATACGCTATTTAAAGTGACGACAATCCCTTTGTCAAATTAACCGGACGTATGAGTTTCTTAATGTTCCAAGCAAGAACCGGAAAGCACCTGTGACGTGCGGGAAAACTCTACTTTTATCACAAGTTAGATATATACTTATTCCTCAATACATGCAATACTTAATACTTTGAATATCGATAAAACAATTCAGGGTGTTGATACAGAGTCCAGTAACTCAACACATTGTAATAACGAAATAACGTCAATTATAGTTGGTTTCGTTAACGAAAACGACATAAAACAAACCAACTCGAAAAGGGTCATGATTACAGTTTCTGGTTTGCACATCATGACACTATGTTTCATTTATGTTACAGTAACATTGCTCACACTTTTGTATGGCGATGCCTTTAACAGGACAGTATTGATCCACCCCAGTGTTTCTTATTAATTTTTAATGCAACAGATACTATAAAAAGTTTATATTTCGTTCAAATACTCATTTGCTTTACCATGTCCGGAATGGTCAAATATCCCGTGGAGAACACGATAGCGTTTGGGGGTGTGGCAACCGGCAGCATGAAGGCAAAAGAGCACGCTAAGGCCGTGGATATCATCAGGTAGAGGGGATGTATACCTGTCGTGATGGCCTAGAAAGAACAAAAATACGACGTGGATAAAAAGAGAGATTTTTTGTTTGTTTGTTTGATTTTGTTTAACGTCCTATTAACAGCTAAGGTCATTTAAGGACGGCCTCCCCTGTGTGCAAGATGCATGCGTGTAGTGTATGTGTGTGTATTTTGGGAGGCTGCGATATGTTCGTGTTTGTCTCCTTGTGATAGCGCGGAACTGATGCCGACTTTATAGTGCTACCCCACTGAAACATACTGAGACACCCAGCTGGACGCCCCACCCGGTCACATTATACTGACAACGGGCGAACCAGTCGTCCCACTCCTAACTTGCTGAGCGTTAAGCAGGAGTAGAAACTACCATTGTTAAAGACTTTGGTATGTCTCGGCCAGGGGACAGAACCCAAAGCCTTCCTCACAGGGGCGAACGCTCAACAAATGGCCAAAAGTGAGGCATTGTCAAGGGAGACATTAGGAAGAAGAAAGTTATTTAGAAAGGAGAGAAGAGATAAGGTCCCAAATTTAGTCGCCTCTTACGATCATGCAATTGGGGGCAGCAGGTACAATTCTTATGCCCTACCTGCAGGGTTCTAAAAAAGAGAGAGGATACGTGCATACGTTAATTAGGAGGCACGGTAGTCTATAGTTGTAGGACGCTGGGCTCGTGACCGAAGGGTGGCGGGTTCGAGTCACGGCACGGCACTGTGTTGTATCTTTGAGCTAGACACTTTACTCCGCTTGTTCCAGTCTACTCAGCTGTAAATGAGTTCGTGGTAAGGCAGTGCTAAAATGGTAAAATGCTAGCTGTGAGCGCCGAAATGGCAGCACCGGCTGTATGCTCCCCAGGGAGTTGAGAAAGATATTGGCTGGTTGCAAAGGCCCTATAACCACTGATAATAATTTGTGAACCGCTTTGCGACGACCTACGAACTAGGTTGTGATAAAGTGGTATATCAGAACCTCGAATCATTATTATTAATAAAGGAAGTGAGGAAGCACGCCTGCGGTGATGACAACAAAACCTGTATCACTGAAAGGTGATCAAGGTGCTCACATTTTTTGCGTTCAGTAGATTAGAGAGAGAATATCCACACGCGAATATTAATTGAACTATCATATGTAAAATACATGAATTTCCTGACCAGTTTCAACGCGAAAATACCCAAACCGCGACCGGTTTAAACAGTAGTTTACAACGCAAACATTTCCGCACGCGAAAATGTTTACTTCTACAGCTTCAACAACTCTCCAGTGGTGGGAGAAGCTAACAAAGTGAAGTAAAAAATAACATTAGGGTCCAGCTGTTCAAAAGGTGATTAGCTTAATCAGTGATTAGAGCAAATTTTAATTTTTGTATATCTTTAACACACAACCACTGAGTTAGTTACAACTTTCCAGATATAAAATATTTAGTAGAGTGAATTTACATGCACAATGGTGAGATTTTACTTTGTATATCGACAAAATTATTAAAGGTTGACAAAATGTCGTTAAACTGTGATAAAGCTAATCACCTTTTGGACAACTGGGCCCAGATCTTAGATACAACTATTTATACACAACAGACTATCTGTAATAGTGTTTTGGAGAGAGGGATTCCGTCCTAGGACGAGTACCGGAGAAGTTGTATAATTTGTTTGTTAACAAAAGCTTCACACAATGGCGTGCAATACTTTAAAGTGCAAGGCAAACATTCATTATATATACGAAATTACCGTCGGCAAAATATTACCTACCAGTTCAAACACGATTGGCATGAGGAGGGAGGCAGTAGCCGTGTTACTGGTGATCTCGGTAGCGCCCGCCACCGTCAGACATAAGATAAGGTTCATCACCCAGGGGTCAAGAGATCTTAATACGCCGAGTTCACACCCAACCAATCGTGACAGCCCCGAACTCTGTTGAAGAGGAAACCATCGCAGTTATTGAATATGTTATGTCATTATTCCAGTACAGAAAAAAAAAATCAGAAGCATTGCCAGACAAAAAAGATAGTTGAGAAATATAAACATATAGAGTGGAATAGTTCAGAGATATTTACAAACGGAGAATAATAGCTCAGAGATATTTACATACAGAGTATAGTAGTTCAAAGATATTTACATAGAGAGTATATAGTAATTAAGATATATTTACATACAGGGAAAAAAAGTTCAGAGATATTTACATACAGAGAACAATAGACCAGAGATATTTACATACGCAATGGAATAATTCTGAGATATATACATGTACATTACAAAGAAGAATATTTCAGAATTACTTACATATAGAGTGGAATAGTTCAGAGATATTAACATACAGAGTCGAATAGTTAAGAGATATTTACATATGGAATGAAATAGTTAAGATACTTTCATACTGAAAAGAATAATTCAGAGATAATTGCATGAAGAGAAGAATAGTTCAATGACAATGACAAACAGAGAAACTTACAAAGAGGAATAATTCAGGGAAGATTAACATAGAGAGAAGAATAATTCGTGGGGAATTCCGCCCAAGTAGTACAAAGGACATCCAGCATTGACTTTGACATTGAATACGGCTTTCACTTACTGTACAGGCGTCGCCAAGAGCGAACCCACCACCTAGAAGGACTAACACACCCCAGGCCACCTTTTTCTCTGCAACCTTCCATGTCAGGATGGGTTTGTACGCAGGACGGTTTTGTTCCTCTTCCTCGGTTTGTACATCTGCAACTTTAACGAAAAGCTCACAGCTTTATAAACTCTCCTGTTATAATCAGATATAGAGTTTCATCAACGCTGAGGCGACTACCCAATATCTAGGCCTCGATCCCGCGACCCAGTGGTAAAGGGCTTGTGGTAGCAGAATATCAGATGCTGAATATTGAACAGATTCAGATCTAAGCTGTAAAGCGCTTTAGAGTGGCTTATGTTAGCTAGATAGGGCGCTATATCACATGATGTATATAATCAGTATTATTATTGACGGTGGATTATCATATTTATCTAACTCATGTTAGTTTATTTTCAAATTGTATATATAAAGACACAAGGTTTACCGAGTGTCTTTTACAATTTGAAAATAAACTAAGGAGAGTATAAACGAAAGCATTAGTACAATGAGAGGGGTTTACCTTTCAGATAATATTTGTTATGTATTCAGAATAAAGACATGTTTGTGGTCAAAACATATTTCTCATTTATTATTCATATTAGCTGATGAATCCCATTCTGAACATTGATTTTGGTTTGTTTATGTTTTACGTCCTATTACAACCAATGGTCATTTAAGGACGTGCCAGGTTTTGGTGGTGGAGGAAAGACGGAGTTTCCGGAGAAAACCGCCGACCTACGGCCGGTACCTGGCTACTGCCCCACGTAGGTCTTGAACCCACGACCCAGTGGTGGAGGGCTAGTGGTAGCAGCATGTCAGACGCCTTAAAACTTCGGCCGAATACTGAACATATCATATTTAACACAAGGCTTTTGAAGAATATGTTTCTTGCCCATCTTAATGAAGTTTTAATGACGAACGTACCCGAGTAACGGCTCCAACAGAATATTTTGGGTACCTCTGAAGGCAACACAAAGAGCAGTGTTGCTACCAAGATGGCGGCAGTGGAATCACGCACCGTACTCTTCCTGTATATAAAAGGCATACACTAACTGTCAAGTAGCTGTTATATTATATATAAAAAAATAAATCCTTGTATTTTGGGCCTTGGTAAGTGTTTGTCCATAAATACAGTGTACTTATACAACAAGTGTATTCGACTTTAACAATTTACCCAGCATTTATTTTTTAATAGTTTTGACAACGTGTTGAATTCGAAATACTGTTGAAACAAAGATACCTATCTTAAACAATAAATATGATGATGCAGTGAATGGTTCTTTTCCTAACGTACCCGTCAGCATCTAAGAACCCGTTGCCCCACCCACCAACATCTGGCAGGTCCCGGAACACCCACAGCAACGCCAGTATAGACAGCAATACTAATACGACCACCTCTCCGAACCTGTAACGAGATAGGTCTTAATTTTAATATCAATATGTATTTCAATGTTGTTTTTTCAGTAGTATGATGTAGCAAGTATCTATCAGACAAATAAACACATTAAAGGGTCTTATTTATAGACAATCATGAAACAAGGTATTTCAACTGATATTAATCATTCTTGTTGGCCAGAATGAAGCGCACAAATTGTCAAAATGTGGTAGGAAACCAGAGTACACAGAGAAACCTGAGAATCCAGAGAAACCAGAGTACCCAGAGAAACCAGAGTATCCAGAGAAATCAGAGTACCCAGAGAAACCAGAGTACCCAGAGAAACCAGGGAAACCAGAGTACCAAGAGAAACCAGAGAAACTAGAGTACCCAGAGTACCCAGAGAAACCAGAGTATCCAGAGAAACCAGAGTACCCAGAGTACCCAGAGAAACCAGAGTATCCAGAGAAACCAGAGTACCCAGAGTACCCAGAGAAACCAGAGTACCCAGAGTACCCAGAGTACCCAGAGAAGTCAGAGTACCCAGAGAAACCAGAGTACCCAGAGAAACCAGAGTATCCAGAGAAACCAGAGTACCCAGAGTACCCAGAGAAACCAGAGTATCCAGAGAAACCAGAGTACCCACAGAAACCAGAGTATCCAGAGAAATCAGAGTACCCAGAGTAACCAGAGTAACCAGAGTACCCAGAGTACCCAGAGAAGCCAGAGTACCCAGAGAAGCCAGAGTACCCAGAGAAACAAGAGTACCCATAGAAACCAGAGTACCAAGAGTAACCAGAGTAACCAGAGAAATCAGAGTAACCAGAGAAATCAGAGTACCCAGAGTAACCAGAGTACCCAGAGTAACCAATGAAATCAGAGTACCCAGAGTACCCAGAGTAACCAGAGTAACCAGAGAAATTAGAGTACCCAGAGTAACCAGAGTAACCAGAGAAATCAGAGTACCCAGAGTACCCAGGGTACCCAGAGTACCCCGAGTACCCAGAGTAGCCCTAGTGGACGGACAGTTGACCACCACACATATTACTTTCCACGTCCGAGCGGGATATTGAACCTCGGACGCCTTGGTGAAAGGAGAGTGGGCTATCAGCTTGGCCATCTGACACACCCATGTTGAGCAACAAACACAGAAGATCTACGATTTGCTCCTCATTTTTATGACATGGCGTTACTTGCTGGTTTACTTTAGAAAAAAATCAAGCAAGCAATACATTCCGTAAAATGTCCTATGAAAACCCCACCTCATTTCGGGTACCCTCACATCATATATTGTACAACGATTTGTTTATAGTGTTGGAAATATTCACAAGCACATCAGGTCGGAAAACATACATCTATCGTTAGGAAGCAAATTGAGCATGATATAGTTTGAATAATATATGGAAGTAAATCTCATGAAACGCCCACTTTGATGTAACAGCCAAGGTTTCGAAATCAATGATTCCAGGTGATTCAATGATGACAGTACATAGCCATAAGAATTTCTCAGTATTATGTATTATCACACCATGTTTTCAAGGTTTGTCGTGAGAATTTCTTTCTCATTGTGAGCACGTAGATAAAATCAAGTGGTAACCACAGGTTGGCTCAAACCATGCAGACATCATATACTTTGATTGTTATAACTGGTCATAACAGTTTGAGCAAACTTTGTAAAATTATTTGCTCAAATATTATGAGCTGATTTTGTTTAACAGATAATATGTATCGTAATACAAATCGTATCGTAAGCATTATATCGCAATATGCATCGTGATACGTATCGTATCGGAAGCATTGTATCGCAATATGCATCATGATACGTACCGTATCGTAAGAATCGTTCTGCGATATGTATCGTGATACATATAGTATTGGAAGCATTGTATCGCAATATGCATCGTGATACGTATCGTATCGTAAGAATCGTACCGCAATACGTATCGAATCATGATGTATGTGTAACGTTTCAGCCCTATCTCAAACAATGAAATCTGAATATTTTTTCTGCATAAACAAGCGACTATTTAATGTAAATACCATTCGAACTTTTGCCAATTACTTCAAGAAAATGCTTGTTGGATTCGGATGAAGATTGATAATTCCTGTTTACCTGTTTTTTGTCAATAGTGTTGTATAATAATGTGTATTAATAATTTTAAACAATGTTTTGAAAACAAATATTGCAAGCTGGAACCATATAGTGCTTTAAGGGGAGATAAGTTGAACTGCTTACCTAATAGCTCCTAGTTTCTTATATTCCTGTCGGACAGCAGATTCTATAGCATTTTTTCTGCCTTCATCAACTGATTTGCAGCAACTGAAATGAAGAACAATTGATTTCGATTACTGTTACTAATTTCGAAAAGATATACATGTATGACGTTTGTCTTACGAAACGTGATGTAAATTATTGTAGAATATCACGCTTAAAGAAAATCTGTTACTGTTCAAAGCAATCATTACAAATGTTAATTCATAACAGATTCAAAATATTTGAAAAGTAAAATTTGTGTGAAGGGACCATCCTTGGAAGGTCCAAAACTTGGTCTTTTAATATATAGGTCACTGTTGGCAGCGTTGTAAAGGTTAATTTAACAACGAAATTATTACACTGAGAGAACATTTAATCGGGGTTCTCAACACAGGTGGTCTCTTAATGTAGTTGATGTCTTGATATAGGATGGACCACAAAACGCGGTCTTTTAAAACAGGTTATCTCTCTTGAATGTGGTCGCCTCAGCAGGTATGCCTATAGTTTGAATGATACCGAACATGGTATTCCCTTCACGTACCCACATCTCAGGAAGACGATCTGGAGCCAGAACCATGTGAGGAACAACATGATGAGTGACAAAGGAAACGCAAACGCCATCCAGTTGGCGTACGTTATTCCGGAGTCTGCAGCTCCAACCTTCTGAAACTGTCTACGGTAAAAATATATTGATAATGCTTTGCTTTAACAACTTGTTTTTAATATTCTTTTGATAGTATATAGTGACGCAATTAAAACTCTGATGCAATATTTGTGGTACATAAATCTCATTATCGATTGTTCCATTGATCATATTATTTACAGTAATGGTCATCAATGACATACACGAAGTATATATCCGAAATGTATAAGACGCAGGTTGACAAAGACCTTGGGCAAGTTCCATTGTCGCCATCAGGATCTTGCTTTGTGTGTGATATGAAGGTCGATGTTGTTTTATTATGTTCATTAGAGGGCCTTGTAGTTTGATTGCCACTACGCGAGTTATCGATGCGAGGATGTGGCATAACTTAGATTGGACTTAGAGTAACATGGCAAATGCCAGCAATATTTTGTGAGACACATATACGAATATATGTCTTTGAAGACATATATAGAATCCGTATGATGTTTCGTTTTCTGATTGGTCAGCAAACGTGGCGGCATTGGCCTCGGATTGATTGACACAAGTATGGTGTACCCCAAGGTGTTTCCAACGGTACCTCTCTGTCTCCTTTTGGTTTTGCTCAAACTGAGTATGTAAATGTATGCCAAGGTGATTCGAACAGTCCCTCTCCCTTTTTTGTTTTGCTCAAAGATGCAAACGGTCCCTATCTATGTCTTATTGGTTTTGCTTAAACTTAGTCCATATAAATGTACGCCAAGGTTATTCCAGAAGTCCGTTTCTGTCGTTTTGGTTTTGTTCAAACTTAGTATGTAAGTGTATGCCAAGGTGATTCGAACAGTCCCTCTCCCTTTTTTTGTTGTGCTCAAAGATTCAAACGGTCCCTATCAAACTAAGTCCATATAAGTGTACGCCAAGGTGATTCCAGCAGTCCGTCTCTGTCTTTTTGGCTTTGCTAGAACTCAGTATGTTTACGCCAAGGTGATTCCAGCAGTCCGTCTCTGCCGTTTTGGCTTTGCTAGAACTACATTGTAAGTATGTCTACGCGAAGGTGATTCCAGCGGTCTGTCTTTGTCTTCTTTGTTTCGCTCAACCAAACTTAGTATGTCACCGTACACCAATATTAATACAAATGTCCCCTTTTAGGTCTTTTTGGTTCACTAACTTGTAATTAAGCATGTAAACAGAAAGGGTGATGAATCTGCAATTGTTTTACACTATAAATATTGATATCCTAATATATTTACCCGCCATTCTGCTATCACTCCCAACTTACTTCTCTGCTTGGCCATGAAGCACCAGATTCGGCGGGGTTCCAGTTAGAGTGGCAATACCGCCTACATTGGCTGCATATGCAACGCTGAGCGTCAATCCCTTACTGAGTCTCTGGTTCTCCTTCAGCGACATATGTGCGGCTGTTTGTTCCGATACGGCAGTCAGAATGGGAAGCATCATGGCGGTCGCCGCTGTATTACTGATCCACATAGACAGGACCCACGTAGGGAGCATAAGACCAAACATCAACCTAGCAGGAGAGAAGATTCTTATTGGAATTTAAACGAGTTGGAAATACATTAGACACTCTAGTTCTGGCGTGAAATGTTTTGTGATTTGGTTCCAATATTTGAATTGTCACTTCACAGGTTAAGAAGAAGATTAAAGATCCCCGCACCACTGTCACAAAATGTACTGTAGTGATGTATTAGAAACTATTTCTGTTATGTCTCACGTTATATTCTTGCTTAAGTTTAAATATTTATACAAACACATTAAAATGCTTCATCTCTTGAAAATACCGCATCGGTATTTCAATGTCGTAAAATACCAAAGGGTAGAGGATTACCGAGTACATAAAACAGTTAAATATTTCACCGTGTAAAAACTCGCGAGCCGACGTCCTTTTCCACAAATTCCCGCGAATTCTACACAGTGCAAATATTCATTTCGTGACCAAAACGCGAAAATAATTTTGCACTAATTCGAAGCTGCATACAGTATATGGATTATAAGACTCTTGCATGTCAAAAGGTGTAGGCGTCAATGTCCCAAAACAATCGTATTCCGTCTTTTCGTATTGCAGAGTTATCTGCTCTTGTGAGCAGGTATTGATTGTTACGTCATTTGTTTGTGAGAGTAACGTAATATATTTAGAAGAAAACGACGTAATTTTCTCACACAAACTAATAACGTAACAATCAATACCTGCTCACAAGAGCAGATAACTCTGCACTACGAAAAGACGGAATACCCTTTTCTCGACCTGAACATTTCTTCAACAGAGGAAAGATTTTTAAATCACTCACGTGTTGGAACGTGATCCTAACTTCATTGTTATCCCCATTGCAATACGTCTGTGAATGTTGACCTCCTCCATAGCAACGCCAATAAGCAGTCCCCCTAGAAACAGCATACTGGTGTCCTTGAAACAAAACATAGTATACTAGTGTAACATGACAACATGCATGCAATATATTATGCTCAAATTAAATATTAGTTGCATTTACCACAGACCATGGCAATGGCCGTACTCACTTGATGTGCACAAACATGTCAAACCGTATTTAATTTGAGGTAGCTACAAACAGACCAAATAACAGTGCCTTAAGGATCCCCGTACCACTGCCAAAAACTGTTAATTCATAAAGGAAATATTTTGTTCGGTATAACTATAACATTTATAATCATTTCTGAAAAGAAAATGATACCTTTTTTATGTAAATAACAAATATATATATATATAAAATACATAAATCGTTCTCTATTCAGTGTTTTGAGTGTAATAAAGTTGCAAGATTCGAACCATGATACTACTCAGATTCGAAAATGGTCTCTTTAACTAACTGGACAACCTGGCACGGACGTCCTTTGGCCCAAATCCGCTACAGTTATATCCAAAACGAAATTAAGGGGAGGTAGCTGTATATGCGGAAATCATCTAGTGTTTTGACTGTTTAGTTGAAACATATTTTATTGCCAAGCAAATGGAATGGGCACAAGTTATTAAATTTATATTAAGCCCTTTTCCATTTCGATTAAATGTTTCTTTCGAGTTCATTTATCGCCGACTTGACCCCGTATATAATAGAAAATGCATTGCACACAAAATTGTATAACCCCCAAAAAATGTAAAGGTTTCTAAGCTTTCCATTAAACATCAATATTTTCGTTATTTCATAGACTTTTTATGCGAATCTATAAACCACATGTTAATCAATTGTGTGCGAGACGAAATTATAAATGTTGAAGATGGGTAATCGTTTAATAACAAAGATAGTGAAATGGATCATTATTCGTAGATACTTAAGGTGAACTGTTACCCAACACTGACGACATACAGATGATCCCTTTCCACGTTTTCCATATAAGGCTTCCTTCTCATATCATTAAATTACCGGATCAAGGATGTTAAACCTTTCGCTTCAATCGGGATCCGTCGGCACTTTCCGTAAACGAGAAAAGATTCGTTTACGGAAAGTGCCGACGGTTTCCAATTGCTTTATATTCGTATATTGTATAAGCTTAAATGTTGAGTATTCAAAAAAAAAAAATATGCATTCCGTTTGCTCTGTACATTATATGAGTCAAGTAGCGATTGGAGAATCAAAAACGCAGTGGGAACCCTAAAATGCTTTATCAGTTAGAACTGCCGAAAGAAGGACGGGCGAGCGTTCGAGTGAACGGAAAAGCGCCATATCAGAATGTGTGTTCTTCTATTTTTAATACGTGCTAAGTACAATGAAATCAACTTCCAACGGAACAAATATAAATGTGGTGGAGATTACCATTTGAACAACCCAACTCTTATGGGATCTTGTGAAGAAATTCACGTTACTGGCGACCAGGTCAAAGGGGGATAACTGCAAATATATATTTGTGAAACTCAAATGTGCTGCTGTTTTAATTTCAATTTGCACTTGGGTTCGATGGGACACTGCGCAAGACCTGTGTCGTTTGTTCAGATTTCAACTCCTAATAGAACAATATTTCAGGAATAACATATTTGATCCCGGCTACATCGCAGAATTTCATGTACTCTATTTTCGTTGTGTCTTCAATTTCTGACGGAAACACATACCGTGGGCCCGTATTTATGGAACCGTTCAAATGCTCAAGCATGTATTTTGTGCTCATGCCTAATTTCTTGTTCCGGTTATAGATTAATAAAAACAAACTATTTTTGTCAATGATTTGGAAACAAAGTTGAAGGCCGTATACTATTTCCGAATTTTTTCATTTTATTTCTGATCGTTTGGCATGATTTAATTGGGTTACAGGAAAACTGGTTTGAGCACATAGTCCATGCTTGACCATGAGAACAGTTTCATGAATACGGATTCAAGTGTGGCTTGTGCCGTGTTCGAATTTTAGTGGTAGTCTAAGGTAAACATATCCTGTCGCTATTAGTCCCGAATTCGACTCCTGACTAGAATCACTCACTGCCGCTTGTCCAGGGTTCGACTCATACAACAGAAGACATTTTTGTACCATACACATTGTCACCGACGTGTAACCGCTTGCACGTTTTAGGAAAAAGACAATAGCATGACGTCATGATCGGTAAAATAGAGATACCCACTTGTGACGTCACAAACCTGTTGCTAAGCTGCGTAGCAATTTGGCGAAGGCGGAGATGATCAGTCTCTCCCCTGATATTTACTTATTTTGTTTAAATCTTCGATTACCACAATGAATATCAAGTTATTCTTGATTTTTGTGGTAATGATGTGCGCCATGTGCCAAGGGCCTGCTGTATATCGCGACCTTACGTGGTAAGTTTGGACCAGACAAGGGTAGGACGAGATCTTAGATGTTATTCTTTGACTTGACATTACGAAAAGACCTAACGGCGCTCAAATAAATGTCAATATATGTTGACATTGAATGTTTGGAAATAGTAAATCTTAAGTTTGTAATTTTACCTCTGTAGCGTGGAGCCCGAGCCAGGATATGCCAAAAGATTGGTTTACTATTTCAATATTGACATTGAATGTTTGGAAATAGTAAATCTTAAAATGGTAGTTTTATCTCTGTAGCGTGGAGCCCGAGCCAGGATATGCCAAAAGATTGTTTTACCTTTTCAACGCTGGAGAAATTGAGAAAGTCTGTCCAACAGTTGCCGATCTGACATCGGTAAGGATTACATATTTGTTATTTTAATGACTGTTATGAAAACGTCAGCGCATTGTTTTTACTAATAATTAAGTAAGATCATGTTTGAGATGATGCTTATCTGGTTCTTCGTCTCACAAAGTTATTACACCTATTAATGATTATGCGGATCAAAGAACTAAACTCTACCGCGAATTAAATGAGTTCATTCCACTTAATTTGCAGCTAATACTATACTATACTATACTATACTATAATAATGAATTGTTCTATCAAGAAAACATCCTAATAGCCAAACAGACGCAGCAATTTATTCTAGATACTAACAGATTTTGAGTATATTTTTTTGTACTCCTCCATGTTTATCAACTAAATCTCTCTCTCTCAACTCCCATTGTATATAATTTACAATAAAATATGTTTAAAAAGATATAGCTGTGTGTATTTCGCAATATTTATCACCCGGCGGATATGCTATAATTGCGTCAAGTTGGCACAAACACATTGAATGATTGTATTATAGTACAATTTCCAGAAAACAACTATGATCTGATTATTTTTAGCGAATTGGGAATGAGATATTCTGTAATCTTCTGTGTGTGCTTCTAACTCTGCTGTTGGGCTATGCGCCGTCGATCGGAAAAGTAGTCGAAGAGAAATGGTCAGCCGCCGTGTCAATGTTCCAAGAATGGAGAGCTCGTAAGTAACTAGCAAAAGTTAAAAATTGAAGAAAGCAGCATTTTTCAGTTCTAGTGTTCTGTCTACCTTTTGATTAAAGAGTTTTCAAAAGTTAATGTACCTTTCTATGAACCTAGTGTTGTAAAACTACCTTAACGCGCCACCTTCCGGATGGTACACGTTTGCTAGCTTGGAAACCATTTGGTATCATGTATACTTGTGTTCTCAGACCAATTTTTTTTTATTAAATATTATTGCGAATTATTTGGTAACGTTCAGTGTAATTGTGAAATTAACAGGCTTTAATTTTGATAATCTTTGAAGTACGGGTACCAATTTCTAGCAGCCTTGTAATTGGTTAGACTTGGATGTCTGGAAACAGTCAGAAAGCTAACCAAATTTCAGTCCACGATTCCGTTCTGATAAAATCTCAGGATGCAATGGAAGTAATGTTTTGTGTGTCGAAATCGAAAACCTTGGATTTTGGAAATTTGTATTAACAAAAATATCTGTTTATGCAGGTCATTCCATCTGTCGTCACTGTGGTACTTCGCCATGTCAGGTCAAAATGAGATCCTTGTGGAAGCCCACCGGATCTCGTAAGAAAGACAAGGCGAATTTCGCAAAAAGGTCAAACGCCATGATGTTGTTTTACTATGGACTAGAGTTGTCCGTGTTACTGACCAAGGAGCTGCCATGAAATGACCTGCACTTGGAGAGGAAGTTCGTCCAGCATTTTGAGGAGGAGCATATGGTATTGTTCCCAGTGTGCATTCAGCGTCAGATCAAGTACTGGTACCCTGTCCCTCGCTAGGTATGTACTCTGCCTCTCAACAGGTACTGTATGTCTCTTGCTAAGTTGGTACTATATCTCTCCCTATGTAATTTGTCCCTCGCCAGGAATACTGTCACTCACTAGCTCTGATGTCCCTTGCTAGGTAGGTACTATTTCTCTCTAGGTACTCTGTTCCTTGCTAGCTTGGTGCTATGTCCCTCGCTAGGAACACTGTCACTCACTAGGTGCTATGTCCTTTGCTAGGTAGGTGTACTCTTCCTCTCTGTAGGTACTATGTCCCTCACTCGGTTGGTACTATATCCCTCCTCTCTAGGTAAAATGTCCTTGCTAGGTTGGTATTATGTTCCTCACTAGGTACTCATTCCTCACTATAGGTAGGTTACCTCTTCTTTGCTAGGTACGTTCCTCCCCAAAATAAAAACACAAGGATATATTTTTTTTATTTTGATTTATTAATTTAGAGCAATTATTTGAAATTAATTTCCCTTTATGTCCATACTACAATACATGACAACATTTTGTTTTGCATTGGAGAACGGACAGATTGTGTAACAAGTTAACATGAAATTTTGTAATTTATTTTACTATTTATTTCGTTGCAGAGTCGTTGCGTCGTTCAAATGGGTGGGATGTGGATGGCAGTCGGAGCTGGAATAGAAGTGTGAGGATTGACGTCACAGCCTCGATTTGGCTGTCTTTGGGTTTTTTGTCACGATTAGTTCCAAAAGGAATGTTTTTTGACCAGTGGTTCGGTGTAATTGTATTGCTTCTTATATTAATTAAAATATCCAGGTGAAGCTTTGTGAATGCAGATTGTTAGTGAGCCTATAAAGAACTTTTGAACAGTGTTATTGACCAGCAGTGGTCCAATTTATCAATTTTCGTTTTTTATTAGATTGGTCAGTTACAAACATGTTTCGTTTGAAATACCAACATGCAAAGTTCTGTCAATTTTGTACTGGTCAGTTTTGCTTTTGTGTACTTTGTGTAGTAACAATTATGCAATCAATAAAATATCTTCAAATTGATTTTCGTGTTCATATTATATTTTTGTAACCGTCATTGAAAAACATGTCATAGATTCGTAAAAACGTATGAAATGTCATACATTGAAGTGAGACCGAACTTCAATGAAACCGTTCTCATGCTCAAGCATTAGTTTGTTGCTCAAACTAACTTTCTTACTCGCTTAAACAATGTGACACGCTCAAAATTGTCAAATGAAAGAGAGGTGTCATCAGCAAAAAGTTTTGATATACTTTCTATATTGTCTGTTATGTCATTAATATATAGTATAAACAGCAACGGGCCAAGAACTGAGCCCTAAAGTACTCCTTCATTTGTTATCTGAACAGAAGATCTACTTCTTCCAATAAAAACTTATTGAAATATATTAGTAACATAATTAATGAAACAGTCCAATAACTTTGCCGATATTTCACAGCTAGCCAGTTTCATATCCAGCCCCCTATGCCTCACCCGATCAAACGCCTTCGGAAATATCACAAAAAATTAGACACGTTGGCTGCACATAGTATGATATATTTCTATAAGCTGGAGAATGACCTGGTTGAGAACCTGACTGACACTTACAAATGAGAGAATTATCTAAAATAAAGTTATGTAAATATTTAGCGACTAGTATTTCGAAAAGTTTACCCATAGTACTTTTATGCAATAGGTCTATAATTGGAGGAATATTGTTTATCTCCTTTTTCTGCAGTATGGCAGATATCATGTAGTGCAATGAAGGATTCACCTTACCAGACAGTACTCACATTAAAGTAGTTTCCACAGACCACCTTTCCGGGCTGGACAGTCAGTAAGGGCAGGAGAAACATCGGCATCATGGCTGTGGCAGTGATAGGTAACGCCTCCGTCAACCACAGGATCGCCATGGAAACCATGACGTAAGCACATCTTGACTCCTGAAAAATAATAATGAATTTCGTTTTAGTACATTGTTTCAAATTCTTATTATTATTCCACAGTAATATTTTTATAAATATCTTCAAAACTAGGAAAAATAATAACACTGCAACAAGTTTTATCACAAAGAAATGGTTCTCTTCAAGGGTGTTTTTTCAACTTTGATTTTTTCTTCCTTGTATAATTGAATATACTGCAACACATTTTTTATAACCTAGAGTTGTTACTTCCCTTGTTAATTGAATCATCGATCATTTTGCTGTGATGCGTTTATGTGATAGAAACTAGTTAAGTGTAGGGTTAGCAGTTTGTGTGTGTCGGCCCCGACTTTGATCCCTGTGCTGTGCTACACCGCTAACATGAGATTAGTTCATGGATCGTTGAAAAGAAGCCGCGTCGAATGTAAGTTCATGTGTTTGTTTTCGCACATTCAATTACCTACCCCTAACCTCCGTTCGAAGCACAGGTTGGCCAAACACTTCTGTTGAACCTGAGGTTCAATCGGTTAGAGCTTTAATATATCGATCTGAAGTCCTGAGTTCGAATTCCGGTCAGGCCCCGATGATTTTGTTTTCACATTTGGAACACTGTTGTTGATTACATTGCTTAAATTTCGTTTTCATTTCATCTTAATTATTTCTCATAAAACCCCCGCAAGATAGGATTTTCTTTTCAATGTTATTTATCAAAGCTTTAGTCATGCTTGAAACGAAACACTTCTCCACACTTAGTTACAGTTTTTGACAGTGGTAGGGACCTTTTGGCTCCCTGTACCATTGAACATTGATTATCATAACCTCCCCTTAATTTCGTGATATAACCATAGCACTATTGGACCTGTTTACGTGCGTTGATCATGCCATTCAGTTAGTATAACTATATGACGTCGAGAGCTCTATCCCGCCTGTTACAATCAGAACACTGTTGTTGATATTTTGATTTCATCTTCATTTTATATTCATAAATAGTCCCGGAAGGTACAATTTTCTTTTTAAATTAACTGATCTAAGCTTAAGGCATGTCAGAAACAAATTAATATGTATATTTTCATATTTCGACAGTGACACGAGACTCCTTAAGGTAGTGTTGTTGTAAATATTTCGCAATGCCAGTAACATTTGGTTCGTAATTCTTTACTTAACGTCATTTATGCCTACAGATATCTGAATACTGTTGGCTTGGATTTGAAATATACAATGTGAGTGTCTGTTTAGGAACGCCCAGAAAGTTTGATACGTAGAACGCATTTTTAAAACAATTGATCAACATTTACACATAAAATTGTTTCTCATGTCCATGGTCGTTTTTGTTTTAAATTTTGCGGACAACTACACTAGCGTAGTCTTCTTATTTTCGCCCGGTTTCTTTGACTCTCCAGTATGAGTATCACAGTACGGAATGTGTACATATGTACCAAGTTACTAACTGTAGTAAATATTGAGGGAAACTATTAACCGTGTTGGCATACGTGTAATAAAAACAAAATCAAAAATGGCAGTTATGTTAACCGAATGGACATGTTAATGTGATGTCTATGATCAGATTTTCAAAAGTACCAAGGGTCTTGTCAGTGTAACGACTTTCTTGGGATTTCTTACTTTCTATTTCTGCTAAATATTTTCATGGAACATAGACGTGTCTGCGTGTACCTGCTGAATCACCATTGTGGTTTGAAGGACATTCTTTACTGGTGGGCCGGTAGAAGGTTGTATAAGTCAGTGTTAATCAATGGTGTTGTAGGAAGCGGAAAATGTGACTACTCATCAACTAACATAAATACAATTCTTGTCTTACATGTAGTAGCTGGCGGAAATAATCGCGCTTGTGCCAATTGTTGAAAAGGCCAATGGCACTTTTATACAACTAAAAAAGTTGAAGACTAAAATATATCTAGGTCAATATTTGAATAAAATTCGACTGACTTGCTTATTTAAACTCGGAGTGACTTTTATTCACTGACAATTTTTTATGATAATTTTTTACCATATCATCCATTTGGTATTTTAATTAAATCAGCTAAGCTTATTCATCTCAGTATAACTTTTAGTCATTAAAATTTGTTTTATATTCTTAACTTACCATTTCTTATTCGTATTAAATTTGCCTAGCTTATTCATAAAAATCTTAATTCGTACTCAAAATCAATAAAACTGACACAAAATATGACCAATGGAAATATTACAAAGAGACCTCTGAAAAGTAAAAAGTAAAAAGGTAATAAGTCTAGGTATTCCGGAAGGGTAAGCGTCTTCTGTCCTTAGTAAAATTCAAGTAATGACACGACCCCACATTAAGAACTCGGTTCTTCGTTAGTATTAACAAACACACATGGCAAACAAATGAGCATACTCAAAAACGTTCATATCACACAAAAAGAAATAGTTTATTTCCCTATGATATTTTGATGTCGACCAACAAACCTGAGTACACAAAATTTACGAAAATACGAAAAAGTGGCTTCGAATAAGATGTTATTGATGTTCCCATCTTTACATGTGGGCATTTTCACAAAATTATCGAGCTTTTTTCCGTTTAATACCATAATTAAAAACATAATGAGAAAACATTCGTAAAGCGCGTCAGACTCCGTCGAACTCAAGCAAACATTGTGACGCCAGTCATTGAATACGATCATGAGTACTATAGAGGAGGACGGGGGCAACATTAGTCCATATGTGTAGGTACATTCTGTTTTAAAATAAACTAGTGAAACTATTCCCAGGCATATCAAATAATTATAGAGGTCATTATTGCCAATTGCTAATGTCAGATCTATTATCTAACCAATCGCCAAAGGTAAAGCTTAGTCGCACATCCACAAGCAAAGTGATAAACCAGTGCAGTGTATGTGTACACGTAAACACGTGAACACGACACCGACAAATGGGCCTTGTATTGTTAGTTCTTGCTGTGTAAGACACAATAATATTTGGGTTATTCATATGTAAGAAGGTATCTACAATGTACTTGATTATGTTAGCAATAAATACGTGTCAGGTTTTGCCATGTTGTTACCGTTCTGACAATTAGTATCTTCCTGATAGACAAAACAAAACACGCTAATATACAGCATACATGATATACAGCTTTAATAATATACAGCATTTAATATAGCGCCCTTTCTAACTAACATAAGCCACTCTAAAGCAATTTACAGTACATAGATATACAATTAATACAATTAGCATATACATTATTCAATACAATTTTGACCAATTCGCAGGAGCTGCCTTACCAGGCGCTAACTATTAGTCCTATGCCACCTGGCTAATATCTCCCTATGTATGAATGCCTGCGTGTGTGCTGGGGATTTATTATTTAACGCTACTAGACCATCAGAAAAACTAACGGCGTAGCAACATTACAGATTTATTTTTACTATAAAATTGAATTTGCAGAAATTAGGTTTTTGTTTGTTTCAGTTTTACTGGTTTGAATGTTCACATCTTTTGCAAATGGTATTTTGTCTCAGTTAGCGAATTAATAAAGTGTTACTTTAAAAGCATCTATTGACCAAATAATAATCGTACTAGTTTACATAAGTTTGCGATATATTGGCGTAATCGTACAAATAATATATAATTTTAATTTATTTTTTGAAATAAAAGGAAATGTTTTATCAAGTTATATTTTGTTGGAGAGACCCATTCGTGTAAATCAATCCAGGTCCCTGTTTGTTTATATACTCGTGTTAAAAATGAACCAATGTTTACAAACATCGCTTGCTTTATCATTTAGAAAGATTTTAATATTTGCGATTCATAGCTTTTCTTCTGTTTGTTATTTACCACAATTTGTAAAATGATATGAGTAATTCTTCAGGTCCAATACAATATTTAACCCGACAAAGGTGTATAAATGACAGATATTTGCGATTCATAGCTTTTCTTCTGTTTGTTATTTACCACAATTCGTAAAATGATATGAGTAATTCTTCAGGTCCAATACAATACTTAACCCGACAAAATTGTATAAATGACAGTTTAAGTAAGATTGTATCAAATTGCAAGCTGCCTGGCGACATATTAAAATGATATTTATTTACGAAATAAATTGTATAAAAGGTGTTTTACTCATTGTTAAAGGAGTTCTTGTTGACAGTTCTCGTTTGAAATACCAATCGCGCTTCCCATGTGACAAAAAAATAACACAATAGGATTTTTTTCATGCCAATGCAATAAATGTGATATATAATTGTCAAAGATATAATATCAACGGAAAATCGAATATAATAGGAGATCCTTACAATATTGACTGGATTTGAATTACTTAAAATGGTACATAAGGCAAGGCCATAGTTCCAAAAGTGAAGACAATATAATTTAATGCTGTCAAATTTTCAGAGTTTCGACAATTTGACAACCTGATATTGTCTACACTGTTGGAGATACTTCCTTGCCCCTGTAGAAAAACGCGTTCTGTGCACATAAAAACAAAATCAACGAAAGTAAAATATATGATGTTATTGTGAAGTTTAGATACATGAGCTATGTAGTGTAACTTACCAGAGACCCATTGAAGAGGAATCCTATAGGCGCCAGGAAAGCAATGAAAATAAAGACAATACTACGGATGGCCCATACACTTTTTAGAAAAGTAACAACTGAGCCAGCCATGTTGAATGTTGTCGCTGACTCGACGACGCACATATGTTTACACTAACACACGTGTTCACCTGAACTTGACCTCAATATGCCTAACACCAGTGCTGGCTCCTTTGTTTACGATCAGGGGTCACAAGCAAGGTTATGATATCTCACATACCATCTCCCACTATTCGAGGTCACATCAAGAGATCTATTTAAAACTTTTTGTTTTACCAGCGCATGTGTGTGAAGTTGTAATCGAGACGTTTCTAGCTGCCTGCAGTGCAGAAATTTAGGTCAGTGTGACGATGTTGATGAATCCACTCCCAGAACATTGTTGCTCACTGCAGACGCTTAAACATGTGAACAGTAAAATATTAATTTAGTTAAAGCACGTTCATTGCAAAAATATGACGTTGAACAGATTTGTTCCAACCCATCAACGTCTTTTAATACAGATTTACAGCTAAATAACAATTCTTAAAACTTACTATGAAGCTGTAAGAACTTAATCAATATAGTCGTTGTGCTTAATCCCTTTGATATGATAAACGCAACATGTTTTAATGAATACCGATATTATAATAAACAATTTCAGCATATTGCTGGATTTAATTGCCTAAAACATTTGTTGCACTGAAAGATATTTAAATTAATACCATTTATAGAAAACATTTTGATGATTCTATACAGTTCAAAATAACTATAGCCAACTTGTTTTGGAAACCTTGTCAAAACGGCAATGGAAATATGATATTGAGTGTCAGAGTGTTTATTAAAATCTTCAATCACGTTTGCCAAATACGTTATGCAAAATTTTGAAAAATACATTAAAAGCATCTGTAAAGCGAGGACAAACATTAGTGATTGTTCCTTCAAAGACTTATTTGTGATAATTAAGAAAATACATTTTTGAGAAAAAACCCAGAAAAGTGATTATTTTAACAAAAAGAAATAAGTGTAAACGAAACATTTATAAAAAAGAATTGGGTTTTTCTGTAAAGTCGATGTTATGATGACAAATATTTAATGACGTATGTCATTGTGATAAATACATTCACATTGTAAATGATAAAAGTGCAAATGTTGATAAGTGAACTTATTCCACTTATAAGTCAAGTCAATATTGTTTATTTGAGTATCATATCACAATTACATTAATACATATTAAACATTATATACAGATACATTATGTAAAAGTATAAAGTAACATAGCAGGGATCAATCATCTCATATAAACTATTGTTACAACTGTTATGATATGTCATAAGTCATGTTGAAGTGGTAATGTGCGATGATGTTTGACCCTTGTGCAGTTGAAGAACTCTCGTTAGTGCCTCAAATGTTACTCCACCCTTTCCTGACGATAACATTAAACCTTTAAAATTGTTCATATCAATTTTCTTATAACTGAAACCGGTACACACATTTAAATCTACACTACGTTAATTTTGTTGTTGAATTAAGAGGAAGAGTTTTTTTCGACGGACTCGGTATTACAAAATGGACTAATTACGCATTGTAAGCCTATTAAACATGTACGATTCATATGGGATGAAGAAGGAAAAAGGGAGAAACTCATTTTTTCCTATCATTTTATTCCACGTTCATATGTACAGGATATATTGTATTGCGCATGGTGTCTTCAAAGAGCAGGACATTCTATGCCGGGTTTAACACACCATACAAACTCCTTTTCATTCCCGTTATACCTCGCTAACGAAGACTACGGACACGTTTATGGTCGCCATCGGGATCTTGCAGGGAAACATGTTATTTCTTTGTGTGATATGACGGTAATGTTTTTCTTGTGCTCATTAAAGTACCCTGTGGTTTTGTTGTCACTGCCCGAGTTCTCCATTTGAGGACATGACATTTTTCCGATTCGACTAAGGTTTATATGACGGGTGTCATCGCAGCAAACTTTTACGGCACGATTTCTCACCCCGACACGATATCTGCACGCGCTTGCATTCCTGGTTTGTAGCAGAAATCAGGTGAGACAGCCGTCGTCTAATTGAATCTGCGAAGATTTCTTTTACTTCTGCTGCGTATTTCAAAAGTGAATGAATAGATATATTGACATATAAATAAATAAGTAAATATAAGACAAGCTGTACATTGAACTACTCGTTATTTGATAACATATTAGCTCATCTATTACATGAACACTCTCAAAGTAACTCGCATTATTCCCAGAATGAGAGATGACGTCAGAAAAAAGGGGATTAAAATAAATGAGCGTTTTTATTTTGCGAATATGTTGTTTTCTAACAGTGTCATTACATAAAAAGATGTAAAATAAAAGGTGATATTGTCTTCTTTTAAATTCGGGTTTCAAAGCTTGATAATAACTTATATTCCAAGTTCGACGTGGATGAGTAGACATTCCACACTTACTTGCAGTACGTAATCTTCTGATCATTATCAGAGTTAAGCGTTTATATGTTGTCTGGTTACACATCTATTGATGGAGACATAGTTGATAATACTTCAATTTATTAAAATTGGTTGTTGGGTCTTGGAACAATTATTTTTTAATGTGCTGCGTATAACAAGTCACTCTTCATTCTTAACTGTTTTTATTTGATTCATATGCCTATTTCAATGAAAGTAGAGAAGTTAAGGTTCTTAATAGAAAAATTAAATAAAAGTGTCGCCTTCTTAGTTACCATAAGACTTCGCTTTGGCGAAAGACTGTGTGGAACAGTTCTGCATTAAATTGGTGTACATCCGGATAACTCGTTTGACGTTTAGTTTGTACGTGCAGGGGGAATTCAACAAAACAAGGAAACTCTCAGGGGAAATATTGCTGTCTTTGTATCTTACTGAATCAGGTTTGTATTTTAAAAGTGTAACCAAACTCGTGTGCAATGTAAACTCACGCATACTCTTATATCAATAAATACAATAACAAACGTGAACTCTCACACGCGCGAAAATAAATAAAAGCATAATATTTAAGAGCCATTTTTTGACTTCGTCTCCGTTTTGTTTTTCTCGTTTTTTGTTTGTTTTATTTCTAAATTTCTTATTCATTTCAGAATGAACCCATCATTAAACAGAACAAAGAGGAAGACACTGTCAGAAATATAACTTGTATGTCCCATCCGGTAAATAAACCTCGATTAGAAGCTCAAATTATGATGTTGCAAACTAAACAATTTTGAATGACTCAAAGTGCTACAATTCCTATTTTTTCCCAAGCTTGTACCTCTTGTATTATCTTTGGTATGGGGAAAACAATATTTCTGAGATTGCGGCACGGTAACTTTAAGTGAATAAATGACAAAGTAGGATTGGCTATTGCACTCGCCTTCACCCTGTCGGCCGGGGTTCAACTCCCTGATCGGACATGGCAAGGTATTGGGTCATCTACCCGACTACGTGTGTTTTCTCCGAATGCTCAAATTTTATTCCATGGGAAGATTCCCTGTGCGCTCCCATCGGAGTCATCAAGTGTAATTTTAAAAAGTAGAGTCTACAGTCAGGTCAGTGATCAAGGCTCACCGCACCTAATGTTAATGTTCTAATTATATATAATGTCACGGTGTGGTGATACAAGATACAAGATACAATAATTTTTATTTAAAGTCGTTTATGTTATAATGGAAACATTAGCTCTGTAGCGCTATTATTACGACAAACAAAGGTATAAAAACAGGATATATAAGACAACATGCAGAAAACAAACAGGCATATAGCAAGGTTTATACACACACAGACAAGTACAAATTAAATCGCAACATGCAGTAATTAAAAACAACTTGGCACGTAAGGAACAAAGTATATATAAAAATCTATATTCAAATTGATGCTGCACAAAAGATTCATGCCACATGCTCACATACTTAAATGCAAATATGGCATGAGTTAAAAATTGACCGAATATATGCTAATAAAGCATAAATTAAAAAGATGATTTGACAAGCATTGCGTAAGTCATACAATGCGTAAATAAGAGCACTAAGCAAAAAATGAAAGAAAGTAAAAGCGTAGAAGCATGTGTATCACAAGACATGGTAAAAACTAAGTATAGAAATAATAAAAAATGTTGGAACAAACTGGCCGTCCCAAGTGTGTAGCAGTCTGCGAAAGCTCTGGAAATTTTCTACTTTCTTCAGTTCATTCGGCAAACTGTTCCACACTTGGGCAGCCTCAAAACGAAAAGGTTTTTTCCATACATTTGGAACCTTAATGGTGTTCTCTTACCTGAAATTATATTCAACATTATTTTTAACAACCCAATCATTTAAAAGTTTTCGAGCTAACCCATTTAAAATTTAAAAGACTTCTGTAGCCATAGTCTTCATTCTAACAACGTGTAAAATGTGAGGTTGTTTCTGCGTAAAATCTGTATCACATGTGAGGTAAAATCGTTTTCAATAAAACGCAGAGCTCTTTCCTGTATCTTTTCCATCTTTCGAGTGTTGTTGAGGCTATAAAAATGCCAGGCTAGGGGGCAGTAATTAAAATTAGATGAAATAAAAGATTTGAAAATGGTGATCTTTCCCTTTTTTGGTAAGACTATTTCCAATTCTTTTCAAAATAGCTAATTGTTTGGAAGCCTTTCTACAGATCTTAAATACATGGCCATCAAATTTAAATAAAGAGTCCATCTCCAAACCTAGCAGAGTAACAATATTTTTACAATCAATTACCTGGTCTCCAATAGAATAGGATTTAATGTTGTGACAGGTTTTTTTCCCTATACATATGGCTTGAAATTTACTAGGATTTGCTTTCATACCATTTGCTGAAAACCAGTTTAGTAAAAAATTACTTTCTTTTTCTAGAGTAAGTTTAAGGTTTGAAGAACAGTTGCTGATAGGGCTTAGGGCCTCGGATCCTGCTTTTAGAATTTTAGCAGAAATTCTGTCCACCCCAGTAGATTTCTTGCAGTCTAGACGTGATATACAATGTATAAGTTTCGTTACCTGTGCGTTACTGACATTGCTAAATTTAAAGGACCCCTGATCTGCCACAGGTTTCATGTTGTTTTGAATATGTACAATGCTTGGGTGATCAAAAAAATTACATTCACCATTAAGCTCTTTCCCAATATCATTTGCTATATCAGTAAAATATTCATTAAAACTATCACATACAATCTTCTGATCAGAGATTACAACATTTTCCTCAAGTACAATGCTTTGATCATTTCTACATTTGTTTGATAAAAAAGACTTTACTGTGGGCCAAAAGTCTTTAGAGCTAGGGCCGGTGCTACAACGTTCAAAAAAGTAATTACGGACTGACTTAATCTTAACAAAAAGGTTTCTCTGACACCTATAAGCTTCCCAATTTTCTGCATTTTTGAACTTATTGTATTTATTAAATAACATTCGCTTCTTGTAAATGGCTTTTCTAAGTACACTATTGAAAAAGGGGGCGTATTTACCTTTGGTTTTCTCTCCTTAATTGGTAAATGATCATCAATTACATCTTGAAGCATACATTCATGGGCCCAATAAACACCATCAACATCATCAAAAGTATAGCTACGTCCAAAGGCACATTACCTAAATCATGATTAAAACTTGCCTTGTCAAAATTTCTGTAACTACGAAATTTACATTTATCCTTGGGTTGCCTAGGGGCTGTTCCCTTAATTAATATGCCAATATAGTTATGCCAGTCGCTAATGCCACATCCAAAATTAACTGGGTAGATGTTAGGCCTGATAACTAGGGTGTCAGTTGGGAGAGGACTATACCATCTATTGGAATTAAGTTTATAGGTAAAGTGCTATTTCAAAGGTAGAGTCTATTTCATGATAGATGTACCTGTATTTTCACCTGTGGTTTCAAGTATACATGGTCACCAGGAGTGATTTATTATACCACGGACTTGGACAACAAATACTATTCAATTTAGACACAAGTAAAGCAAAGATCACTTACTTTGAACTCCAGACAATCTTACGGTACAGGATTCACCAGAATGTATCATTTGTCACTGGCAATCGATTTCCAAAAAGATTAAAGCGGCGGGTTTTTTCGCATTTTCTCGCAACATCAAAGTGCACTAGACATATTTCCTATGCCGAAGAGGCAGTTGCCTTTCCCTCTAATCTAATTCCGTGATTATACCAAATAAAAAAATATGAATTTCAAAACTTTCAAAGGCACTGAAGCACTAGCTACCTTAGAATCACTTCGTTAGGTGACTTATAGCCAATGTTTGCATAAAAGCTTGGCGTGTACATCATTTTCATTAGAATTGGTTTAAATATATACATACAAGTAATTTATTATTTGTAAGGGTGTTGCCTTTGTTCAATAAAAGACAAGCAGTTAAATCATAATTCATATTTATGACAAAATTACTCAAAATCAAATTGCCAAACTACATGTACATGTCTAGTTCAAACTCAAGCTCTTTATTGCCTAAGTCTTTCGACTCATCTGTTGTTGCAAAGTTACAAAATGCATTATATTGCAGCATTATCTACAGAAAAGCCCCCCCCCCCCCTAACTTTGAAAAGTGTCCATTTTAAGGACCTGAAACATACATCAACATTTTAACCAAATTCCACATTTTACCAATTTTTAAAAACAATTCTTTTTACAGCCATAAAATAAAAATACTATAAAAAAATAATATAAAATATATAACATGGAAACTCAGAAACTATTCTACGCTTCACTCGATCTGTTTGTTAATGGAAATGATGTCCGATAAAATTGTGCTTTTCTACATATACACACGCCAGTGCTTAAAATAGTTAAGTATTATAGCATAACAAAATATATTAGCATCGCTTCACTCGGCATTGAAAGTATAATTGTCCCAAACTTATAAAAAATGAAGTTCTAGATTTTTGTTGGCAGAAATTAGTATACATGCAGAACCGCTATTACAATTCTAATATATTAGTACCAGATAAGTGCCAAAATCTGTCTTTAAAATTTTGGGCAACACCTAATATTACTTCATGGGTAAAATTCACAGTTAATTAAAAAATGAGTTTTGTCTTCAATGCTATTAGATGAAAACAGAGCACAGAGTCGATCATGTAAAGGTGTAACTGGACGAGAATACGAACCGGTTTCGACTTTTAACTTAAGTTTACCGCAACGGAACTTTGCTAATGTTTGTCTATGGCCAAAACGCATAAAATTACTAATATAACATTGGGACCCAGAGCGTAGAAGTCGTTCAATAATCCTTGATGGAGTAATTTGTTTACACGACATTGCCAACTTCTCCGTTTTCCTTTTGACCACTGATGTATTTTATAGATTATTCTATCGTGAGTAGTTCCATTAATCCTGAACCAGAGCCTACAGACCTCCACTTTCTGTTTCACGTCACAGGAACTCCATCCAAGATCGCCACTTGTGGCGACATTGGAAGCATTGCTTACGGTACCGAAGAAGTAGCGGCACGCTTTATTATTATTTCTCTGGTCAAGGTTGTAACATCCTTATACCATTTTTTTACTAAATTGTTCAAGTAAGCTAGTTTTCAATGTATGTTTCAAAAATATATAAGTTCAGCCCGAGTTACTAATATTTTATTGATATAATGTAATCATTTAAAATGACAACGAAGGGTCGTTGTTAAGTTAACTGTACATCATATTGTACACATTATTCCATTATTTGTGCAATATAATGGTAAACACATATTCAAAGTAGTTTCATTAAAATATTACTATTCCATCTATACCACACGCCTACGGTATTATTAACCAAAACTTTATTACGGTATATGGTACGAATTGCTCTCTTCAGTTTTACCTTACAAAGTATATTCCTGAATACATGTATGAATGCTTCGTTGCATTCATTGAGACTGGAAGAAAAAGAAATGTTCCTTCAGAACAAAGACAGTGTAAGGAATATACCTCCACATATGTAAAAGATGATTTTCGCTTTCTGATTTGTAGTAAATTTGACAATATTGACATTTGTAATATTATGAAAAGTGAAAATTATAATGATTTTTCCTATCTGCAGTGTATGTCCACACAAAATCAGCTTGAGATTGAAATTCTGCAGACATTACCATTAAAAATTAAAGGAAAAATAAAAACAACATTCAGTCAACTGTTACTGTATCAGTTGAAATGTATAGACAATGCATTACAGAACTTTAGACAGTCTTTGTTCAGATTAGTTAATGATGCTTGACTTGATCAACAATAATTTAAGATTTTAATAACATGCAGGCGGCTATTACTGTACCTGTTATAATAACTGTACAGTCATTATTATTTTCATGTAAAATAAAGGTATCCTTTTTAGTTTAAAAAAAATCATATTTCATCTACTACCACGTGTCACTATAGTTCTTTACAAAAAATATCAATGGAATATTTCTCTGATTAAAGTATACATAAGTTCTTAATAATAATATGTATTACAATACCGTCTACATCATTTTGAAATAGGCTATAACCAAATTGTGACCAGGTGTGAACATTGAAATGTATGCTAGGTGAGACTAGGTATTTTAGAAATGTGTGCTAGGTGAGACTAGGTATTTTAGAATTGTATACTAGTTGAGACTAAACCTCGAACGCAACTCCAACAAGAAACACATGCTTAGTATCCGAGTACCACTGTTAAACTGACATTGTGCATTGTTAGCTTTTTTCCAACATAACTATAGCTTTGATTATAAATTTCATGAAATATCAAGCATTTTTTCTATTGACAAAATGTTTGCCCTCATGCTAGCTACGCCGAGAGCCGAACTTCATGTGGACTTCTCCAATTTACCTCCATCTGGACAAAAATCCTTAATCCCTGTGCACAAACCCTCAACCTCAATGCACTGCAAGGTCTATGGTTGTTAATATGGAGTCAGCAAACGAATTAGTACTACATGTTAATGTAGATATAAAAATAAAAATAAACGTAATATGAGATATTATTAGGTTTACAAACATACCTAGAAAAGATAAGTAATTCAATAATTTTCAACAATAGAAAATTAAAGGTGACATTAATTAACACATAAAGGGTTGTATTGAAGTTTATCGCCCAAGCTAACAGTGCTTCGTACCATCATACACATAATGTATACCTGTTCAAAGCATATTTCACGCCTTTTTTACCAATTCACTTTTTTAAGATTTTGATATTATAGATGAACGTAGCTATAAATAGACATATATTTTTATATATGTATTATATAAATTTTAGGAATAAAAGAAAAACTGAAAGTCAAACATTTTAAACTTAAATCTCCAGGCTTTAAGCTGACAAAGCTTCTCACAATTTTTTATAGGTGAATGTGTAGCAGTATTGTAGTTGGTTACTGAACTGATAAACTACACAATTTCCAGTCTGAAAAGACGTTTGTGTCCGAGCTACAGTTCATATAGGGGGTGCTTTTTGCACAGGATCTTGACAAGGGCACTAATAAAGACACTACCGTAGCATTATAGAGATTAAAGCATACAAGCTGAAAAAGTACGTCGTACTCCTAATCAGTCATAGTTTCCTTTTCCACTACATTTATACATTAATGGCATTATCTAGTGTTTTGCCTGCAGTGATAAGCGGATTCTTAATAGGAATTCATAATGTTACAGTATTATTTTGATAAATATTATATGACCCAACAAACTGAAGTGGCATTTATTGCAGTGTGAACGCGAGTGTTGTCACGTGACAAGCTAGGTGATGAGTTTTTAAGCATCCCCGTGCCACTACTGAAGACTTATTTAAGTGTTAGAAACTGGTGTTTTTTCACGGAACGACTAGGGAATAGCTTTGATATATCATTTCTGAAAGGAAAACAATATCTTACGGGACTTGATAAAGATGAAATAAACAAATCTAATCAACAGCATTGTTCAGAGTGTGAAAATTCAGCAGATTCGAACCCTTCACTTCAGATTGTTATACTGTCGCTCTAACCGATTGAGTTATCTGCTCAGCAGAGGTGTTCTGACCAAACTTTGCTACAGTTATATCCTAACGGAAGTTAAAGGGATATTACATTATATAGGGAAAACACAGTGTAGTGGAACAGGGATACTTATCAACAATGGATAGCTTTGATATAAAGCGCTCAATTGACTCAGATTGCTAGAGTGCCATTCTGCCAATATATCGCTCCATGGACGATACCGTACTAACATTATGGCATAAAAGTCAGTAATAATTAGAAAAAGATGTCGATTTAATCATCAAAAGCTGTTTAGTGTTTAGGATTTTAGTTGGCGCGATTCAAGGCGTACGCATACAAGCTTCATTAATATTACATTCTGTCACGTGAAACATATCCGACCAAAACGTTATCAGTAAAAAAAAAATGAAATGAAAATATGCAGTTTCTCCCTACCTTTTTGTGAACGAAACGATTTTTTGATACTCCTGTAGACAATAATACACTGAACAGTTTCCCCGAGAATTTCGAACCACCTGGAAGTACACGCAATATTGCCTAAAAAAAGCTTCGGACAATAGTTGCTTCGGTTGTTTGAACCTTGCGATTTGACCGAATTAACTGTTATTTGTCAGCCTTTTAAACTCACTTCACAAAAAGAGATAGAAAATAAAACCCCACCGAAGCAAAGGTATGAACAATGTACAAAGGGGGGTAATTCACTCTGATGCGGATTTGTGTATTTTCGTATATACAAGATACAAGATATCACTGTACAAGAATTTTCATTTAGAGTCGTATATGCTATAATGTGAACATTAGCTCTGTAGCGCTATTGTTACGACCTTATACAGTAACCTCCCCTTAATTTCAGTTTTCATATAACTGTAGCAACGTTGACCAAGTACATGTAGTTCGATTGGTCAGTATTCCGTCTTTTCGTATTGCAGAGTTATCTGTTCTTGTGAGCAGGTATTGATTGTTACGTCATCAGGTTATGTGAGAAAATTACGTCGTTTTCTCAAAAATGTATGACGTTACTCGCACAAACAAATGAGGTACACATGTAACAAGCAATACCTGCTTACAAGAGCAGATAACTATGAAATAAGAAAAGGCGGAAAAACATGAGATCCAGGGTTCGAATCACGGTCTTACTCATCATAATTTTCTCTCATAACACTATTGTTGATTGTATTTGGTTAATTTCACTTTTATTATTCATTAAAATCCACCAGCTTCCTTCATACACGCACTTACAAGCATGGATACACAACACACATGGAGTCGCATCCTTAAATGATATTAGCTGTTAAAAGGACGTTAAACAATGTAAAACCAAAACAATTCCTGCAAATTATGTTTTTATTTTTATTTTCAGAAATAATTCATGATATGACAGAACAAGCATGTACCAATATGAAGTTATACATATTTAGGCGGTGGTACGGGGATCCTTAAATGCTTCTTTCTCCATATACAGACATATACTGCATTGCTAGCATACTACTGGAGCGGTACACACTTTCAAACTACTTCCGTTTCTTTACCTTTATCAAACGCCTGTGTTTGTCATCATCTTATAAGTGTGCTGACAGCTTACACTTGTACAGTAAGGAGGTGGTTAGCTCTCCAAATCAGATGAATAATGTCTATACAATTCACAAGTCATTAGAACCGGCGCTACACATGTGTGATCGTACAATTTTATCACACTGGTAACGGAAACAATTCGGCTACAGTAGGCACAAAGCAAAGACATACAAAAGCATAGTAATCTGTAAATGAGACACAATCGCTGAAGTGTGACGAGAATTGGCTGGAGTGGAGCATAGGGACCTGAGAATCTGAGAATGATCATTGGGGATGGCATTTTTACCGAAAATCGATCTAAACCCCCCAAACGTGTAAAATTACTCTAAACACCTTAGTGTAGGTCCAAATATAGCTGTGACCAATTCTCAGGTCCCAGCGGAGTGGAGAATCGACAAGTACATCAACCAGAGACGTAACAACCAATCAAATGCACGAATATGATCCATACACCAACAAATCTAAGACTCATCCCGATGCTTGTGGTATTAATAATACGTATTCTTTTTGTTGTGCATTATACCGCGAGTAAAAAATGAAGAAAGTTATAAACAAGTTATCTGTTTGAATATAATCTAAATCCGTGTATGTTGTAGATCGTAACATTACTTTGGTGGTGTTCCGTGGAATAACTTGTATGTTCAAAGATGAAATAAATCGTAACATTACTTTTGTGGTGCCAAACTTTCGCTTTCGCGGTGTTTTTTTTAACTAAAACGAGATCAAAATGTACTATATAAGACTGATATAAAGCTGACATTGTGTAGATTCACGGAAATAGGTCGCTATTTAAGTCCGTGCTCATATGTAGCGGTAATTTATGACACCCATAGAAAGGAAATGAGAAATGCATTTCAGTTAGTTGACAAATACCATTTTAATGTTAGATACGTAAAATACATATCTCTCTTACTTCTGTTTGTATGTTTTACTTTTATAGTAATGAAATTGATAAAACCAGAGACGTATTATACGCTCTCGTAAAACATAATTAAAAGAAACGCCACTGACTATAGCTTATCTTCATCTCCTGGCATATCATTTTCCCAGGTAAATAGAGATCGACGTCTCCTCGCCTGAGTGAGCACAGCGAACACGGTGGATCTTGCTGACGTTTCGTGATCTTTAGCGTACCGATCGCGGCGGAACGCGATGGTTTTCCTTATCATCGCAATCTTTCGTGATTGAAATTTGAAGACCCCCCGGCATAATTGGTGATCATCAAGACTCTTGAAGATCTTTCAAGCATCGTGTAAAAGTTACACTTATTGTGCAGAGATCTGTAGCTTGTTAAAAGTTTTAATTGGGCAGTAAAGTTTACCACGCTTACCATAGTCAAGAACCCCACGGGGTGTTCACTACACATACGGTGATACAGAACAGGGGACCGAGTTCGGAGGAAACAAGGATCGACGTTATTCTGTGTCTTTAGTTGAAAGAATGGCTGGGACGTCGTGTGCAGGGTTTTTCAAGGATTTGTGGGCATTACGGAGTATATTCCTCATCCTCATCGCTTTCCTGGTCCCCATTGGTTTCCTCCTGGATGGCTCGCTGGTAAGTTAGATATTAATATAAAACATGAGTACATTGTGTTCATTATAATATATGAGTAGTTTGTACTTATCAACACGAAATCTATATTTCACGATGGACGTGTTATGCATGATATAGTTTGTGAAAAATATTTAAAACAACAATAACAACAACAACACAGACAGTATTTACGTGTGTGTGACTGTGTTTTTGCAGGTAATGTGTTTTTCAAAATACTCACAGTAACAGAAAAGTCATGATGTTATAAATAAACAACTCTCATATGACAAATTGTAGTTTACGGGTGATCGCGAACTGTTTACCCACATGTACATACAAATTGTAGTTTACGGGTGATCGCGAAGTGTTTACCCACATGTACATACAAATTGCTAAACAAAAGGAAAGAAAGCGTGTTTGTCGAATGAGGGACGGAACTTGTACGTTTTAATGAATATTAATAAACACACTGACTTTGAACGGTTATTTTCTTTATCGACAAGCCTCGATTTCCCCTTGATAATTATTCGAATATTTAATACTGTACTGTCACTTAAGGATCCCTGTGCCACTTCTGGGTAAACTCCAGACAGTTCCACTGTAGTCATTTTCATTCGTACGGGTTGCAGATGTAACTGTTCTGTGGGCTGGGTCGGGAAACTGTGGAGTGAACATATTTTGATCCGAGGTCAAGGGTTCAAATCCGGCTCTGGCACCGATGCCTACTTTAGTACATTTGTAATATATATTCAACACTTTTTAATAATGATAATAAACAAAATACTGAAAATCCACAAGGTACTGGTTTCTTACACAAATTTTGCTGGTAGAAATAGTTTAATTTATAGATACACGTTTTATTAGTGGTACGGGGATCGTTAACTTGTTGAGTATATGAATATCGTCCTGGGAAAATGACGAGGCGATTTAAGAACATGCATAAAATTAAATTAGTAATATATGTTATCATACACTTTTCCGTGAAATGAATTGATTTGCATCACATGAGTGATACTGTTTGTTCGTCTCCCGTCACGCGCCGTATCCGTTCAACACTATCACCCATATATGCCTAGCATGCGCCTTATCCATTTTACGTCTTGTTCAACACATCTCAGAAACCTGCCTCAGTGACGTCGGATTTGTGTTATTCGCCGATTAGTTTGATGTTGTACCTGAAGTAGTTAAAGCTTGTAGTATATAATGAAAACACAGTATAATAATATGACCATTTACATAAATGATATCCTTCCCCGTATCAACCCTCGCGTAATATCAGCCCTCGGGCGTCCGACCCCTCGGGGTATTGTTTATTTCAGTATCATGCATCACAATTACATGTACATTGATACATTTAAATATACAGTCATATGAAATAAAGCACTACAAAGCAGGGATCAGTAATCTTTTATGAAATATTGTTATAACAGTTTTGATACATGTATGTTAAAATCA
Source organism: Mizuhopecten yessoensis (assembly GCF_002113885.1). Classification (NCBI taxonomy): domain Eukaryota; kingdom Metazoa; phylum Mollusca; class Bivalvia; order Pectinida; family Pectinidae; genus Mizuhopecten; species Mizuhopecten yessoensis. Next base: position 712,102 of record NW_018408880.1, read on the forward strand.
ATAAATTGACCCAAACGATCACAGATATCGGTCCAGAATAGGTGATCGGGACAGCCCCTACCTAACAAACTCTATGGATGTTGTACATAATATGACAAATTAAACGTTTGCTTCAAGATTTGCATTAAACCGGCTTAGACAAATATCAATAATACATCAAAAAATATTCTGGTTCTGCTTCGTATTATAATCAATGTTGCCGAGGGATTGGAAGAGCCCTACCAGAGAGGTATGCTAAATTCACACTTCTACATGTAAGTAGCTGATTCTAATTTAGAATGCTGCACATCTCTACACAATCCGTGATGTAAGATCATTTCCATTGGTTAGTATTTACATTTGTGTTGCAGTGCCTTTATATAACAGTACCAACTCAAAATGTTGTTACATTTTTTTGTTGTTACAATTTTTGCTAAAGGCCGCGGTTGTCAAGTGGTCAAGTGGTTAAGGCGTCTGACATTCTGCTACCACTAGCCCTCCACTACTGGGTCGCGGGTTCGAGGCTTACGTGGGGCAGTCGCTAGGTACTGGTCGTGGCTTTATAGGTCGGTGGTTTTTCTCCGGGAAATCAGGCTTTTCTCCACCACCAAAGCCTGGCACGTCCTTAAATGACCATAGCTGTTAATAGGACGTAAAACACAAACAAACCAAACCAAATTATTGAAAGCCTCTTTCTCAGTGGCGGATTTAAAGATTGTTTGGAGTTTTAAGACACCTACATCAACCTGAGAACTATAAATTATTTTTAAATTTTCAAATGCAACGATCCCCCCTTCCTCCCAACCCTGCCTTGATCCCCGGAAGTGATAATGACATCCCTCAGATAATTCTCTGAAACAGTATTGTATAATAATTTAATCTTGCTTGTTACAAGCATTTTCATTGGCTTAATAATTTATGTTATCAGCCCATAACGTAAAAAAAATGACGTCGCCGTTTGTAACGTCGCTTTTAATTGGCTGATACAGCAGCGCAATAACTTCTAAGAGAAAAAAGTCCATCAATAAAAGTGGATTTCCACAGAATTTGTGTATAGTAGATTAAATTATAAGGATTAACTAGAATATATTTTTCATGTTATGGAGCTATAACACAAACAACCGGACTGTACTCTCATTTAGGGTACACTCCGTTTTTGTGTGTTATATCTCCATAACATAACATCGTTTAGGGATTTATTAATCAAGATTCGTTTTTCACGGATGTTGCAAAACTCGGTTGGAATCAAAATATTGGCGCTTTACAATACTGTCATGCCGACATTTTGCAGTTCTTCTTCTAGGCTTACAGTTTAATATTAACCCGAGTCCATTTGTCTTAAGCCTTAGCAAGATATGTCGAAGGGAAACAGCTTAGTTTTGGTTTGGTTTGTTTGTGTTTCATGTCCTGTTAACAGCTAGGGTCATTCAAGGACGTGCCAGGTTTTGGTTGTGGAGGAAAACCGGAGAACCAGAAGACAAACCACCGACCTGCGGTTAGTGTAAACAATGGGAGATTTAAACTGTTTACGCGCTCTTTAATGACATTTGCTGTTAAAAGGACGCCAAACCCAGGTTGTTTATACCAAGCCTGTTACGCAATATGAACTATACCGTTTGTACATGTAGTAACTGATAGCTATAAAAAGATTACGAAACAATTTAACATGCGTCACAGATGAAAATTACATGACACGAAAAGTGACAAACAACATGACGACACGGAGGAAAGGTATTTACTATCACATGATATGTTTTATGCAGATTTCTTAAAAATTCTTATAAACATGTTTTCAAAATAATGACACACATGAGATGCGGAGCATAAACAACAACAAAAATAGGCAAAATCAATTTAAACTTTGACCTCTAATATGTTTGTTTATTTTCAGTGTACCTACCATATGGCCACTATTTGATTTATTTGAATGCATTTTATAAATTGAAGGTGAATAGTTCAAATGTTAAAAGTAAAATTGTTCAAGAAAATTTCACACCTTTCCACAATTAATCAGAACACTATTATATCTCAAATTTTATAACGATTACTAACAACGTAAATGTTATGCAACCCACTTTATGCTGACTCTATAGAGAGAGATAAGAGTTTCACAAAGAATGGATCATCTGGCATGTTAAACGACGCTATACAACACTGACAGATACAACAGGTACCATCTTAAAGCAGTAAACATCTAATTTTCGAAATCCGGAATATGGGATTACGATGTAAATCAACGTCAATTGAGGCCGTGAAAGGATACTGCATAGGGGAAAGAAGAAACTCTGAGAGAAACAACGTGAAAGCATTTACTGTAGAAGAGAAAGGGAGACGCCATGGAAAAGTAGGAATTACCATGAAACTCCAAGAAAAACAAAGAAAGTCCCGGAGAAAACATATAAAACACTGTGGAAACATTGGAAACATCGTGGAAATATATGAAACATCTTGGTCAATGTTTTTTTCCAATGTTCATATCACATCATATTCACCATCACAAAAAATATCCATAGTTGTGTAGCGAAACCTGACTTGTTTTGGATCATAAATCTAATATGAATGGAAACTTATGACAGATCCTCTATTTATAACATATATATCTAACAGTGTATATCGTGCTGCAAATCCATCAACTGGGTATGAAAAAATAAACAAATAACAAACAAAAACGCTGACACAGATATTCGGTATACCGCTTCTCCGGTGAAGCACAAGAAAGGTGCATGTAAGAAAATAGGTTTATATATTTTTATCACAGGTATTGCAGGTAGTACATAAAATGTATGCAAAACGAGACCAATTTACAAATAACGTAATTTTACCTTGTCAGTAGGTAGGACAAGGACGGTGACTTGGTCGTTCTGCTAAGATTTCAGGGGGATCAGTTCTGTGTCGTCTTCAAAGGGTGTTGAATTTTCGTCGTTAAACCTATCCTGTAATGACGTTACAGGTGTTTACAATTACAATATAAAATGGCTCAGAGGATAGAGATTTACGATAGCGGGACATGCAGTTAATTCCACAGGAAAGTCAGACAAACTTAAGTTAGAGATATTTGAGTTTTTGAGTAAGTTCATCATGCTATATACTGTACAACTATTTGTTTTCGCGGGCTAATATTTTGAGGTTGTCCTGGTCAGAGCAAGTTCGCGCAGATTAAGAACACGTTACAAGACTAGGTAAAAATATCGCGCTCACGAGAATACTTTAGCATTGCGTTAAGAAGATATATACTTTGCGCCGTCATCTTCCATTTCTGAAGGCAGTAGATAAATAAACACGAGACATTTAGGCCGTTAATATAAAAAGCGTGTTTTTTTCAAACCATAAATACAAAAGCATATAAGTCAATACAAACCATGGATTGATAAACGCGGGTTATTATATACCGTTAATTTAACAGCGCAAACGGTGTAATATGAAACTAAATGAAGTGAAATGTGAACATGCTACACGTAAAAACATTGTATACATAGATATAAACAAATAAATAACGTACAAATATCTTGACACAGACGATTGTTTACGAGGGTCCTTTTTCATATCGGCGATGATATTTATTGTACAAGTGATTTATATTAATAAAAAGCGAATTTGATAATTGTTATATTTTCTTTGCTCGACATTTATCAGGGAAAACATATTTTTTGTTCTTATGCATCTGTTAATATGTATTCACAGACATTATAATTTATGGTTTAAATATTCGTTACTCAGGTATTCATTTTCTTGCTATCGTTGACAACTGCGAATATAGCGAAACTAAACGCCCTTGGATATTACCAAATGTACAGCAAATATTGGATCGATAATATTTTTTGGTATTTCGCGATAGTTGTTTTTAGTAGATTCTTTATTTCGCTGGGGTTTATTTAACGAATGGCCATTTCCAGCCACGATAGAAATCGCCACAATACATTAAAGACTCTGTATATAAAAAGCCAATGTACACGATACTCCTTAAAATAGTAACACTTTACCCCTTGCCGCGACACAGACCCGGGTTTTTGTGTTACCCGTCAAACAGTTTTATAATTTTTTGTTATTTTTTTTATAAAAATAGAAGTGTTTGATCAACACTCAAGTATAGCAAACGCCTGACAGTGCGTTGTGTTCATTTTTCAATGCCGTGTCCTTACTGTCCTTTGATAAATTTAAACAATATGACGGGATGTGAAGTCGTGACATGTCCTAGTTTTTCACTTGTACCACGGAATTAGATTAGATTGCTATCTAAGTCCGTGCTTGTACATTGTACAACTGAAAACTGTAAGAATTTTGCAAGGCATTGTACAAAAAATATATGAAACGAGATTTTCTGAAAGTCAGGTGAAATGGAGAGGAGTTTGAGATATTTCAATCTTTCCAGATTATAGTATAGTTGAACATTAAACGATTAAAGCGTTTTAGAGTAATTTTACAAATGATATAGGGTGCGATACAAATGTTGTATATTATTATTATTATTATTGGGAAACCCTCAGTAAATCACCATAAGTTTTGCAACTGTCGTCAATTGTCGACGTCATCGTAAATATGAACAGAGCCTGCCATTTTCTCTAACTTGTATGACCTCGGCGCTGATTGGTCCGTTAAATTTAGAAGCCAATCAGCGTCGAGGTCCCAAAAGTTAGAGAAAATGGCAGGCTCTGTTCAGATTTCCGATCGTCAGCCTGATCAGCTTGAAAACTGGACTCGGGTGCTCGACATGATAATGTTAGGCCATGAACTATCCTACAAGTAAGTTTGTTTCCTATCCTACAAACACTGTACCGACATTGAAAAGCTAGACGGGCCCCCATCTCTAGAATATTGAATCATTCAGAAAGAAAAAAAAATAACTCTAATAATTTTTATCAACTAGATGTCTGAATCTAGAGACTGGTAAATGTGGATAAGGTTTGTAATTTGACTCCGGGGCTTGGCTGCCTGTGAAACCACAAACTCAGCAGGTCCATTAGCAACATTTCAAGATCATTGGTCGCCCTCATTACTGCGGGCTGGTCGGAACCTTATCTGGTGACTTGTTATAAGTCTCACTCTCTTTACTGACCACACATGTACACTGGCTGGAGTAAACTAGTAAATAATGGGCCTTGAAAATGAAATGATATTTTTAGATTGGTCTATTCTGTCATGTTTGTTATGACATAATGTTGATGTTAATAAAACACATGTAATGATGCTATGTTTACTATGTTTGTATTTTTAACCACATTTTCATGCAACCTACTGGATATAATAACTGATCCAAAAAGTAATTATGGCAGTTTTATTTACCCTCAGCAATCTGGTAAGAAAGGCGTTCAATGGTGACACAACAGTCCATCCGAGCAATTTGTACAGTTTATGAAAACAAGGGAGTAATCTCAAAAGTCTAGCTTTTTGAACTTCCTTTCTTGCAAAGTAAATTTTGACAACTTTTTCTTAGCTAGGTCAATTTCGGAATAATTAAGTCTTCTTAAATATTTGGTATCAGCTTCATATGGCAAGCCGTTTGGGTTTTTACCCATTCATTATATATATCTGCATTTTTAACGTAAATACAGATATCTGTTTTGATTGTATAATTAGAGATATCTGTACTTAGAATATTTAAATTACAGATATCTGCATTTTAAATAGAGAAATATCTTTTTTAAATGCAGATATCTCTCATTATGACAAAAATTTTGCAATATCAAAATGTTAAATACAGATACCTTCATTTCAAAGATTTATCTGTATTTTTAGTACAAATATCTTTATACAAATAAATACAGAAAAAATAAGATTAACGACCGATTAAAACCTAGCTGCTTTCACCCTTGACATGGCTCCTAGGGTTTATTCATATATCTATAATTGGAATACAGATATGTGTATTTTTAATAGAGATATCTTCATTTTAAATACAGATATCTATAGTTGCAAATAAATACAGACATCTATATTATAAACACAGATATCTATAATTATACAAAAAATACAGATTTTTGTTTTCTGTCAATAAATGCAGATATCTGTATGAAATGGGTTAAACCCCGAACGGCTTACATGTACCATAGCTTCATCCATTTTCAGGAGAATTCCAACGTAATAAAAACAGGCCCTGATATGTCTAGCCAAGACCATACGAACACCCCCTCCTGCCCAACTTTTACAACAACCTGTGATCCCAGGGTAATAAAACTGACCCTGGTCACATCCCAGCCACATCTTAATAACTGAATCAAATCAGCATGATCTCAGTAATGCTATATGGGCTTGACCTTTCTGGACTCACCACCATGACGAGGAGTGCTTTTCCAGATTTGACCAGACCATACGTTCTAAACTAGGGGGAGATAATTAAGCTAGTTGTAAAATGCAGCCAGGAAACCCTTCAAAAAAACTTAGGGGCTCGTAGCCAGTCTATTGAAAACCCGACATGCCGTGTTTTTTTTTTAGGTATTTGGCGTGTCATCCCGTGGACAGCACAGTGTTCGACCAACTGAAATTTGACCATTTTTCGACGTTTCATGAAGTCTACCGAAAAATTTACTGCATGAATATTTTTTTGCCGATCTCGACTGCTCCCAGCGTCATACTATGAACGGTTATGACAAAATCGCATGTTTTCTGAAACTTGGTCATTTTACTAGGGGGCCGGAGTAAGCAACCTTGATTATATTATAGATGTATTGACAGACGAGCTAGTATACCTGTGATAGCAATGTGACTTATAGGACCATAATAACATTTGCTAAAACAAAGTGATCACGTCTTTGCTTTGCTGAGTTACCGTCCTTGTTTAATCAGCAAGGGTCCCTCTGTAATCGTTTTAATGTATTACGTCATCAAAGGTAGGCAACACATAATCACGGGTCTTGTTTCAGTTGGAAGGAGAGGAGGGGGGGGGGGGGGGGGGCTAATTGCGTGTGGTGGTTTAATAAATTGAAGTGACGCGCTGTATAACCAATATTTAGATTATATAGTAGCTGACCTGTATATAGTTGACCAGCTTCCCACGGCCAGCTGGAATTCTGACCAGGGGTCACCGCGATACCAAACTGTGCGTCAGTGCGTATGTAGTGAAGTTATGTATGCGGTCAGTGTTTGGTCTAAGCAATTTGAACATATGTTGACATGACGAACTGTGTGTGATAACAGTGTTACATTAGTTACAGCTGGGTTGTCGTTGATTAACAGTTGAATGAACTTTTGATAACGTCTAAACGATCGATCGTTAATGTTTAGTAAATGGAATTCGCTAGTACGCATACAAAATATAATATCAGCAACTATCAAATACATTTAAAATCATTATTTATTGTTCTATTTGATGATATTTTGATATTTGCATATAGAATGAACAAAAACGGTAACATGGCGCATTTAATATTACATTGTATAATACACTGAAGCATGAAAGGAAAATTTAACAATGCATGTAATTAAATAGATAAATAAAAGGCTTCGGCCATGTAATTTATCAAGTGATCCCTTTTGATATACGATTTATTGTGATATCTCTAAATTAGAAATCATGTAAAGAGTAATTTCTCTTTGTCTTTTATACTATCAAAATATATGTAACAGTGCCGTCCTACTGCCAGGTTTATTAATAAGGAGCCGAATTGATATAAGTACTTATGTACTTGTTTTCGAATCCTCTTTGTTGATTTTGTATTATTTTGTCACTGCCATATATTGAATAAAATACTGTTTAAACTACTGTGTCTATTTTTAGTTTATGTTAATAAACCCAGATAAACATTGTAACAATAAAACTGATGACATTATACACAAGAACACTCGAAACTCAAAAAATCTTTTTCAGCATGAATATAGCTTCGATACATAATTTATAAAAGGAAAATTATACCATACTGAAAGTTTATGGAAAACATTGTATAGATGATGAAATTAACAAAAAGTATTTAATAAAGGAGTGCTGAGATTATAAAAAAGAAGTGTGCTTAAGTTATATCCAAAAGGGGGTGAGGTAAATAAGCAATAATTATTCTTTCAAATCTATTAATAACAGATAAGCAATTTTATTTTATTTTAATTCCTCAATTCGTAAAATGTTTACACAAACCGCTTCGCGGATTTTTATGGAGTGCTGTCGAAAACGTGTTGTGCTGGTTGACGAACTCTATATACATTTATATGTTTTATCTAAAAGTAAATATAACGAGCTGTATGAACGCTTCTGGCGTATTTACAAATGTGAATTTCTGATAACAGTTATCACCACGCTTACTGGACTGTGTTTGTCAATCTGAAATGTACATGGGGGTTTGATTTGGCTGGATACGGTTGTGGTGTTCCAATTAAAAGGTTAAGTAGGTGACACATGAAAAGAGTCAGAACATTTGATATCGCTGACATATGTACAGAAACGACCTTGATAAGAAAGTGAAACGAATTCCTTTTCCTTTCGGTTAATATGTACACCGTCTGATATTGTTTACTTTCTGGAAACCACTGCAGATGTATATCTTAACGAAACGTTCTAGATATATATATATATCGTTTCATTTTAACAAGGAAATATAAGGTTTTATGTTGAAAATAATTGATGCGTTTTTTCGTACAAAAATGCCACTTTTATGCTATTTTCACATTCAAAGAGCAGATTTATCTGTACAAAACAAGCATGCGTCTTTACCGACTGTGATGTCAACGACATCCTGATGACGTCACAGTACGAAAAACAATGATTTAACGGTAGCCACTGTCTTTATATAGCAAAACATAGCAGACAAGATATGCTTTGTTTCTTGATGAAAATAACTCACTGATTGATAAATATTTCACCCCTGCTGTGAACTATGATTGTAGTAAAACTAGCAGTTCACCCAACTCGTGAAATCAAGCTGTTCTTAATCAAGAAACAAGGGATATTCTATTTAATTAACAGGTCACTTTCACTTTAGAACGGCTACATATTTTGCAATTCTGCTACATGTACATTAAAAACGGGAGGTTTCTTCCAAAATACGGATGTAAATATGCTGAAACACATTGTTTATCGTTTCGTATCTCATATTAGGCCGGAATTTTAGGACACAAACTCATGTGCTTCAAGATCTAGTTCATAAATAAAATGCCAACTTTTATACAGGTTATATATCAATTTCAGGATCCCTGTCCCACAGCATTGTAGTTTTCCGTATGAAGTAACCTCCCCTTAGTTTCGTTTTAGATGTAACCAGAGAGGTATACATTACAAACGTAATATATATATTTACGTCTCTGATGTAACACTATCAAAGCTAAGTTTGACCAGATATCTGAGTCGGTTAGAGTGATAGTTCGAACCCTGGTGTAGCCCGCTGAATTTTTACACTCCGATGGTGTAGCCCGAGGAGTTTTTACACTCAGATGGTGTAGCCCGCTGGATTTTAACACTCAGATGGTGAAGCCCGCTGAATTTATACACTCAGATGGTGAAGCCCGCTGAATTGATACACTCAAATGGTGAAGCCCGCTGAATTTATACACTCAGATGGTGTAGCCCGCTGAATTTTTACACTCAGATGGTGTAGCCCGCTGGATTTTGACACTCCGATTCTCTAGCCCGCTGACTTTATACACTCAAATGGTGTAGCCCGCTGAATTTTTACACTCAGATGGTCTAGCCCGCTGAGGTTTTACACTCAAATGGTGTTGCCCGCTAAAATTTAACATTCAGATGGTGTAGGCCGCTGAATTTTTACACTCAGATGGTGTAGCCCGCTGAATTTATACACACAGATGGACGAGCCCGCTGGATTTTTACATTCAGATAGTGTAACCTGCTGGATTTATTCACTCGGATGGTGTAGCCCGCTGAATTTTTACATTGAGATGGTGTAGCCCGCTGAATTTTTACATTCAGATGGTGTAGCCCGCTGATTTTTTTTTACACTCAGATGGTGTAGCCCGCTGAATTTTTACACTCATATGGTGTAACCCGCTGATTTTTTTACACTCAGATGGTTTAGCCCGCTGAATTTTTTTACACTCAGATGGTGTAGCCCGCTGAATTTTTACACTCAGATGGTGTAACCCGCTGATTTTTTTTTACACTCAGATGGTTTAGCCCGCTGAATTTTTTACACTCAGATGGTGTAGCCCGCTGAATTTTTACACTCAGATGGTTTAGCCCGCTGAATTTTTTTACACTCAGATGGTGTAGCCCGCTGAAATTTTTACACTCAGATTGTCTAGTCTGCTGAATTTTTACACTTAGATGGTGTAGACCGCTGAATTTTTACACTCAGATGGTTCAGCCCGCTGAATTTTTACACTCAGATGGTGTAGCCCGCTGAATTTTTACACTCAGATGGTCTAGCCCGCTGAATGTTTACACTCAGATGGTGTAGTCCGAGGTAGTGGTACGGGGGTCCTAAATGCAATCTTAAAGTGCTGCTATCGATATCACAAATCTGCTGGCTATTTATTTATATTTTTATAGGATTTTATAGACAAGGGGGATTTATTACGGGACGAAAGTTTCCTGATATACCGTAAATGTATATTTAGAGGTGACCGTTGAAATTTGAAGATACTGTTATTGGTAATATTCGCGGTGGATTTGTTTTCGCTGTATTCACGGTCATCAACGATAGCGAAACTAAAAACCAATCGAATGGTGATACCATTAATTCTAATATCTGTGGATATATATCTAAAGACGCAGAGGGAAAAATGTATTTGTTTATCCGTTTACTGCCGAGTAAAGAAGACCCAACAACAATTCAACATCGCATTTCATTTTATTTGTATAACACACTTGCAAAGTAAATCCCATCAACGAAATGCAAAATAACTTTCGTCAGCGTTATATTTTAATTTATATTTGCAAACTATAGTTATGATCCGAACAACAGCGAAATAATAGCCCCGCAAATGTTTTACAAGTACACCTGTAAGAATATGTAACACAAAGATTCGACAGGTACGTGATCAAGGTCATGAACGATGTCTCTTCAGGTGTAAACAAATTAATATTCAAATAAACAGCCATTCGCCGATACGATCTATCACGTTGGCAGCACCCACATACATGTACATTTAAATTACCTTTAGCACTTTTACACGAGTTACAAGGTGTACCAACTATACCTGTATAGGTTTATCGCATGGAAGATTTTTTCTCCCCTTAGTACAATTTTTCTCCCTTAAATACAAATATTTTACGTGTCTGGACTTCAGATGAAAAAGTACGGCAGCCTATTAGCGATATGATTTTACCTATATCAAAGCTTCGGAATGAAAAAGATTTATCGAGAATCCAAATCCAAAATATCTTGAATTTGGAATGAGATTAGCCGGTTCAGTATGAGTGCTTCTCAAAGGAAACAGTTGTTTCCGAAATCTCGCAAAATATGTTTTCAATTACTGTTTGAGTTCAAAAAAAAATTTGTATTCATTTTCTTATATTTACCTTTCTACTGCAATTCATCTATAAGTATTGCCAGAAGAAAAAGCGTTCATAAAAAAGCTTTGAACGCAAATTGATCAGCGTCATTTTGAAGCTTCTCCTTCCGCCTCAAATAAAAAGAGACAACTGTTAGGAGCAAAACTTTTGGTGACGTTAGGCTGTTCCAGGACTTGTTTGCACTGGCGACACGGACGCTTTGATATCGAAAATATAAGGAAACATACATACTAGGATTTATGTGATTTGTATTTGACCGATTTAGTTCATGCCGGCAAGGAATTAGAAAAAAAGCCATTCAATCCTTATGTAAAGATCCGTTTTCTGATACCATACATCTTCCCATTCCTGCTTCTTTTCTGGTCAGATCAGGAATACGGTACATGTTGGTTGTGGATGTAACCTATGTTTAACGACAATGTGTTGGAATACTTTAAAACATGTAGGCACCAGGGTTCATATTCCGGAAACCGGTCTCATGCTTAAGCATGAATTGTGTGCTCAAGCCAAATTTCTGTTAACATTTAAACTCATGTAACATGGTCAAAAAGTCAGATTCAGACATTAGCAATAGCATTTGGCTGTTAGTTTCTCCCAAATTCTTCCAAGTCACTGACAAAATACATATTTCAAGGAGTTTATCTTGAGACCAAAACATTGGCGTTGAGCACGTCATTCAAATTTTAGCATGATAACTTAATTTCTGGCCCTCCATACCCTTTCATCATCATCATCATCATCATCATCAACAACAACTACGATGGCACACCCCTTTTTTGGCCACTGCGTATCAAAGATGGTCGGCTCTGGCTTTGATTTGTCGAAATTATCATGTAGCATTTTATGTCAGAGCGAACGGTACATTGACTTCAATTAGCATTATTTTGACTGCGGGTGTCGTTTTGGGGACTTCGATTACGGCTGCCGTCTCTATTGGAACTTGTATGTACTGCTTAGTTAATCGTCATTAACTTCGATTTCGTTGTCTTTCAGGAGTCAAAATGTGCCTACGTCATGGTTTCCATGGCGATCCTATGGTTTACAGAGGCGTTACCTATCACTGCCACAGCCATGATGCCGATGTTTCTCCTGCCCTTACTGGCTGTCCAGCCCGGAAAGGTGGTCTGTGGAAACTACTTCAATGTGAGTACGACACGATAAAGTTGTTTATTGTTAACACCACATAGTGCTGGTAGTCATGGGAAGTTGTGCAATATGTGTTTGATCTGACAAGGAGGCATATGGTATTTCATCAATATGACGCCATTATCCTTCATCCAGCGTGCTGCCAGCGTGAGTTTTGTACGAGATTCAATGGGTAATTTGGTTTGTTTGTATTTTGCGTCTTATCAATAGCTAAGGTCATGTAAACACGTGACAGGTTTTGCTTATGGAGAATCCAGAGTTTCCAGAGAAAATCTACCGACCTGCGGACAGTACCTTGCGACTTCCAGATGTAGGAATTTAACCCGCGACCCAGTGGTGGAGGGCTAGTGATTGATATAGATCGAAGACGGTCAGACGCCTTGACCACTCGTCCACTGCGGCTCTCATTAAGCGAACGTTTATTCTTACTAGAATACAAGTTAGCATAGACACCAGGAAGTTAATAATATCATTGTCCGTCAACGTTTCCTTTAAAACGCTATTAGCCCTGAACGGCACAGTATATTTTGATTACATTTAGCCTGGTCAAGGGCATTCAGTTTTGTATAAACGGTTGATGTGGCCCCGTGGGGCAACGGAGCGTGGCCCAATAGAGGAAGAAGAGGTAACACCTTTAAAATCCGTCGTCTACCGTAGGGATAAAGGGATTTTATCCTTATTCAGTCTGGAGCATCCTTGGGCCAAGGGCATTCAATTTTGTATAAACAATTGGCGTGCCCCCCCCCCCTCCCTGGGAGCAGAGGGGCGGGCCCCATAGGGGAAATAGAGGTTAACCTTTAAGATCCTTCCCCTACCATACGATTAAGGGAATTTATCCTAATTTGGTCTTGATTGTCTTTGAGCAAGAAGATTCTACTGTTTGTTTAATAACGATAGGTGTGTGAAACATCTTGGTGCAGTGTTGCGGAACGCAATATGGAGGGTGTGGCCCCCTTCGGAACAGTGGGGCGGGACTCAAAATGGGGATTTGAGATTTAAATTTTTAAATCCTTTTTCTTCTTTGCCATAAGTGGGGTTTTATCCAAATTTGGCCTGAAGCATCCTTGAGTAAAGGGGACTCAATGGTTTAACCAGAGGTTGTGGTCCCCTTGGGGCAGAGTAATGGGGTCCAATAGGGGAAATCAGTTACATAATGAAAATCCTTCTCCTTCAGTTTGATTGGAGAAGTTGTAACCAAATGTATCGTTCAGTAAAGGGGATTCAATTTTTTTGAGCGGGGTCCAATAGGGGAACTTAATCGTGGTAGATCCTTCCATGTACCATTGAAGGTATTTTGAGCAAATTATGCCCAGAGCATTTTTGACAAAGGCAAGTCAATTTTGTATAAACAGAGGGTGTGGCTTGGGGAGTGGGGGATTGGGTCATAGGATAAATTGTGGTTAATACCTATACTTCTCCTTTAGTATGATTGGAGTTATTTTCACCAAATTTGGTCCCGAGCATAACTTCGCAAGGGGGACTCAATATTTTTTAACAGAGAATCTAGTACCCATTGGAGCAAATGGGGAAGGGTCTAGTAGCGGAAACATAGTTAAAAATGACAGAAGGCGGGCCCACTTGAGATAATTGTTTGAAATCCTCCCCAATTCACGGTGGCAGAAAGATGGGACCTTATGATGGAAGGATGATGCCAAACGTAAGAACAAGTATTTGGAAATAGTTGCAGTATGACATGTTACAAGAATAATTTTCCATGGTTGCCTTATTATCCAGGTGAGTGATACAGGCCATCTGGACCTTTTGTTGACATATTGATTAACAAACCAATGTCCTTTGACAGTTCTATAAGTTCAGATGAAGTTTTGATGACGTTTGTGATTTGAAATGTCTCATTTAAGATGAAATATGCTCCACTAGTTATTCTAAATCTTCGCACAAAAGAGAGATCGCTCTTCCATATAGAAAGACAGACGGAAAATGAACAATGCGATTATGGCAACTGAAAACTTGAAATCAACATCCATTTAGAAAATTTTTACGTGACAATCTGGCGACCGTGCAAAAATAATGTCTACCATGTAGTATAATATATTTTAGATAAATGCACCGATTTGGTATAAATAAATTGGAAAATAGCTAAAAAAATATTTAATTTCAGTATAGATAGAACAAAAGCAGTGCATACTCTAATATATTGAAATTATTATTAATTATACTTTACCAGGACACCAGTATGCTGTTTCTAGGGGGACTGATAGTGGGCGTTGCTATGGAGGAGGTCAACCTTCACAGACGTATAGCCATGGGAATCACTATTCTTTTGGGCTCAAGTCCAAACACGTGAGTGAGACATATCGAAATCCATACTGCTGCTCATCCTCGATATTACCATCCTCGATACCCAGGGGTAACGCTCACTTTCGCTCTCTGCACCCCCGGAATATGTCATAGCAAAATTGTAGGCTCAGTGTGCACCACCTTATTAATGAGACAAGAAGACTAGTTCACGCCTGTGAATCTCTCAGTCGTGTAACGGTAACTGAAGACTTTGAAGTCGAGTGTCGCTCCTTCGCTATCTTCAAAGGACAGAGATCAGCCTGGCGATTGGTCAGGTTTTTTTTACCCGAGACCAATCAAACAGCTATCTTCGTGCCTTTGATTTTGCTATGACATATTCCAGGGGTGTAGAGAGCGAAGGTGAGCGTTACCCCTAAAACATCGAGGATGCGATACACTCACTTACGCTCTCTGCACCACTAGAATGTATCATAGTAAAATTAAAGGCACGCGGCTAGTAATTTAATTGGTTTCGGGTGATAAAAACTGACCAATCACTAGGCTTATCTCTGTCATTTAAAGATTATATAAGAGCGACATCCGACTTCAAAACCAGACGACTTCAAAGACAATCAATGCAACCGTTAGGCGATCGTGAGATTCTTTTGATATTGTTCATAGAATCGATGTAGTCTTCCTGCGTTATCCACAAGGTGGCGCAAACTGGGCCTTCGATTTTGTCATGACATATTCCAGGGGTGAAGATAACGTAAGTGAGCGTTACCATTGGAGAATAGAGGATGATTGCTGCTACATTTTAGGACATATGTGTTTCCCATTAGTTTAAATAAGTTTTGTTGCAAATAAAAGACAAATGGATTGGAAAAAAAGTTATTACAATTTACTAACTTCCTTTCCGTAACAAACAAATGTAATGTATATACAATATATGTATTTCCTAACCTATTAACATACATGTAACACATATCGTTCTTTCCCTCTGTATTAAATGTTATTTTGATCTTGCCCACAGTCTTCAACATACATATAACCGCTCCCTCTAATTGTATGCTTGATTTAATACTCCATGCAAGATTCCTGTTCTTTCCCGACGATTTGATGCCGAGACCTTTGATTTCCAAATGATTTATACAGTATCTTAAAGAATGTATTCCCTCTTGGTCGAAATAAGTTACGTATCTTTTCCCGCCAGAATGATGCTGGGTCTGATGCTCCCTACGTGGTTCCTGTCCATGTGGATCAGTAACACAGCAGCTACGTCCATGATGCTTCCCATCCTGATAGCTGTCTCCGAGCAGACGACGAAGTTTGGGGGCGACAGTGAAGGTGACGGAGCAAATACATGTATGTGAGCGTATAACTGGTGGTCGGTTGGGAAGTGATGATCACAATGCTAACTTTGTACGAGGGTCATTCCATAAAGTATGTCACTATGGACAGGAAAACCACAAGTATTCTGTAAATAGTTGAAACCTTCTGTTACATTTCTTTGAAGTATCACCCACCCTTAACAGAAACGCACTTTCGCAGTCGCGTGACGTAGAAGCAGGCGGTAGTCTCCCTTGGTATACTGGGCACTACTAGATTATGTTATAATTGAAACAGGGAGAAGTCGCTTCGGCAACAATACCTTTAATCATAATAAAAATAACATGTGATGATTATGTCTATTCTGCTACATAGTAAGGTAAGTGTTTACCTTCCTGTTTACTCCATTTAAGGCAATGTGACACTGATCAATCTTTTTTTTAAATCATGCTGTTCTTTTGCGTGATACCTCCTTTGCATGTCCCCTATGATCAGTACACAGCCGATTTCCCTGTTCTTGCAGTCAAAGAGTGGTTTATATGGGTACGATTAGATATGCACATGCACGCGTGCTTCCTCACTCCTCCATGCCAATTTGTTCAAGAAAGGAACCACTGTCTTGTTTATATTTGAAATTAGGGGGAGGCTTTTTGAAGAGCGTTGCCCGTGCATGATTTGTTGGAAAATATTACATGAACCAACATGCTTTTTTTATGTCCAGTCTTGCATTTATGTATTAAAACTATGCAAAAACAAATACAAAAACAATGATCACCATCCCCAACACAAAACAAAAGCAACAATATGTGGTGGAATTGCGTTGAATCTTCATTTCTTATCTCCCCTGAATGGCTATAGCTGAAATCAATTTAGTATTTTGTGTAATTACTCTGTGAAATAGGACCTTTTTCAGATTTGTTTTATATTCGTGATTTAGGGGATGCTTTTTTAATATTGAAAATAATTATCTTTAGATTAATGTTAAAGGAATGTTTAATCTCGTGAATGTTTCTATTTTCGAATAAATGAAGTGGTTATAAGAACCCATTATGTAGGGAATAAACCTTGATATATAAATTCTAGAATTATACTTGGGCGAATTAGCGTCAAAGTTACTCTCTCGCGATGATATGGTAATTTACAGTATTCCTCTAAAAAAAATCATGTATTTTTTCAGTCAAATCAAATGGTACCACTGATGTTCAAGATATTCAATTAACAGAAGTAGAACATGGAAATTCAAAAGTGGAACCCCCTCTGCAGTACAAAGGCGAGAAAAGGTAGGGGCGAGCAGGTGACCCTTGCAGTATACCTCTCTTACAATGTATAATTAATATTGTAATCCATTTCCGCAATTTCCACATCTCGTTTTGTTCAGCTTGCAGAGAAGTTCCTGCTAAACACGATTTAATTTGTTCTCTACCTGCAACCGAACAAAATAAGAGGAATCTTCTTCGGTAACAAAGATCGGAGAAGTGAACGTTTGAATACAGTTTTCTTGTTGTCGGTTTAAATAGATGGGGGTCAACATTCGGCCGCCAATTCCATTTCTTTTATTATTTCTCAATGTATATAGAAACATAAAAATGAACAATAATTGCATATAGGAGTATTCATTATTACTACTGATAACTGTAGTGGACCTCCTTGCATGGTTGAGTGACGGGGGTATCCCAACAAAATGACAAAAAAATGTCACAGTCTTATATAATTTCGAAAATTAATTTTGATTGTGTATAGTGATTAAATTTACTGTTATTTTTATGCTTAATATGCCATTTTGAAGTGTATGTGCTAATTTTCACAAAATTTAAAATATATCACCATTGTGAACTTGCCTATATATACATGTAGGTACAATGGTAGTCTATAATGCATTGTTCTTCTAAAACTTTCCATATATACATTGTATATTCTGTCTACAGAATCTTTTTCTTTTCTTTTTTTTTTCGTAATATCAAAACCGGTTATATATGTTTTAGCATGTTAAACATGACCAATGCACAAATCATATTTTTTTTTATTACCTATGTTAAATATGGTAAATACCGATATATTCAATGTTTTTTGTGTCATACTAATACACTTATATTATGCATGTTTTGAAGTTATGTGCAGCAGTTTTAACTCACATACTGTATATGTATTCTGCAAATGTAATCGTTTCTCTGGAGAACTACTTGAAAATTGTGTTATAAACAAATATATGCAGGTATAAAAACAACAACATTATCTACTAATGAAATACTTGATTATTATTTCATTCTGTCTTTTGTCCATTCATAAAACTAAATAAGAAGGAATATCCCATCATTTCATATCTTTAACTATAATCAAATAAAGCAAGGAAAGATATCCTTGTCTGACTCCTCAAACAAAAAATATTTTATGATGTCCTAATGTTGAAAGATAGTATTGGTAGCCAACTTTAAAGCAAGTGTGAAAAAAACTTGTTTTAGAACTATGCAAAATAACATGTTCAAAATTGGAATTCTCTTTTTATAGTTAATAAATTTCGCATACTTTTCTGTTTAAATATTCAATGAAAATAAAATTCAATAAAAAAAATCTTTTTTGAAATAGTATAATATTCGGTAGGAAAATAATAGTTGGAATATATTGCACACGAGGATGATATATAGAGAATAATACATGCCTTTTTCCATATCACACCCAGTATCAACCCGAGACTGCAATATCAGCCCTCGGGCCTTCGGCCCTTGGGCTGATATTGGTCGCGGGTTGATACTGGGTGTGATATGGAAAAAGGCGTGTTTTATTCTGTTTATTACATGCTTGCTAATAAAAACTTATATCTTATGATTTTTTTTTATTTTTGAAATATTGAAAAACGAGTTTTTTTCCAAAAGGGGTGTGATATGGGTTTTGCGGGCTGATACGGGTTTTGGGGTGTGATACGGCGGGGGCTGATACGGGTTTTGGGGTGTAATACGGCGAGGGCTGATATGGGTTAGAGCAATTGTGTCGTATCGCATATACAAAAAACCCGTATTTATTAGTAGGTATGTAATAAACTGTTATAGTAACTGTGTTATTATAATGCTCTGGGAGGAATTGTATTATCGTACCTCAACTATGCTGAAATGTTAAGGATCCAAGAATCACTACTTAAACCTGCAACTATGTATTAGAAACTGATCTTTTAAGCATGAATAAACAGTAGCAATGACGAATCATTTCCGAAACCAAATCTATGCATTTCAGGACGTTTATGAATTTTCCGAGTAGATATACTTCCGCGCAATAAACTCGTGTTTTCTGATATTTGGTAGAGATCGATACAAAGAATTTATAAACTTTGATATTTTTTTGCAAATACCGGGAACTTTTCAGTTCGCCATGACGAGGGGATTACCAAAAAAAAAATTAGTTCCGGCTAGTAGGTAAATATAACATTCCGTATTGCTTGTATTACTATAACAACATTCAACAGGTATGTGATAAATATGCATTACTCTTTAACCAATTGAGCTTTCCTGCTCAACAGAGTGCCTGGCCCTTTTGCGCTTCAACGAAACGAAACTAAGGTCAGATTGCTGTATATAACGAAAAAATTACACTCTCTAGTGTTTCAGAGCCTGCGACAGGGCAGGCATCCTTAAACAAATGTTTGATATTATGGGATGTTTATGTCATGCAAACATGTATATTTATATTATGGTGTTTTTATGATTTTTCCCCACAGCAAACCCAGTAAAGGAAGTGTGCTTCTGAATAAAGGATTTACTCTGAGCGTGGCATACGCAGCGAACGTCGGGGGAATCACAACGCTTACTGGCACGCCTCCCAACCTCGTTCTTCAGGGACAGGCTGACAAGTAAGTAAAGTTCGCTTAGTGTACATGGCGACAGGCATTTCTCCCAGATTGGACAGTGATATCTACACTTCCGGTCAGGTAAAGATATCTCTGTCTTTCCTTAGGGAATCCCCTGTCAGACAAGTTGCATTACGTCACGAGAGGAAACCGGAAGACCCGGAAAAATCCACCTGGTCGGGCAGGTGACTCCATACTTTTTCCGGATCGATCAGAGAATCTGGCCGCTTTGATGGAAGCTGAGTCAACTATCTACTGTGCCACCCAACCAGTCTGTCTTATTTTAATTAGACAGACTTTGAACAACAAAACAATTCAAGTATAACTTTATTTAATTATTTGATTAATTATTTGTCAGTACTGGTTTTGCTATATAATATTATAGTGTATGTCGGGTGTTAGGGGGCGAGGTGGATAGTGTACGTGGGTTTTCTCCGGGTACTCCGGTTTCCTCCCACATTGAGATTCCTCCCACATTGAGACCCCTGCGCGCTTACATCCGGACCAACAAGAGAGATACATGTAAATATAAGTTAGATTAACTGTATGTGAAGAAAGTTTATATTTTTTAAGGGTGTGTGTCCTCTAAACAGTTAACATCCTTACCTCTTTTTTTGTAGACGTTACCAAGACTACGGAGCTGTCGACTCCGGAATAACGTACGCCAACTGGATGGCGTTCGCTTTCCCTATGTCACTCATCATGTTGTTCCTTACATGGTTCTGGCTCCAGATCGTTTTCATTAGGTGTTGGTACGTACATGTCCAATAGCTATAGCTGAAAGTTGACATTTCACACACAGGGACCTGGGAACTTGTTGCAGCTATATTTGGACTTATACTGTTCAAATATGTTCAGAGTAATTGTATACGTTTAAGTGGATTAGAACAGTTTTCGATAAAAAAAATACTACCACCAATGTGTTTTTTTTTTTTTACCAAAAGTTGATCTAAACCCCTAAACGTATCGCTGTAACAAATTATCATGTCCCTATGATTTCACACTGCTAATATGATCACCGAATCAGTTATATTGTTTAAGTTTAAGTTACACATCCTTTATCGATCATTATGAAGCATAATTAACTAAAATCATAGACAGTGAAAATATTATTTTTGTTGATGCTCCGGTTATTTGACCCCAATTAACGCCGACGTAATCAACATTATTTTTGTCACCCTTGTGAAATTCTAGCCGCTTCCTACCCACTCGGTTAGAGAGAATATCTCTGTAGCTCATTAGGTAGAGCGTCAGACTAGTAAACCAGAGGTCTCGGGTTCGACTCCTAGCGGAGGCATCGATTCAAATAATGACCTTTGTTACATTTATTTAAGGTGCTGTAAGGCGGCTGATAAGAATAGACAAGCAGAGCTGAAGGCCGTGGTTCGCCGGGAGTACAATAAACTTGGACATATTAAGTATGGTCATTTTTTTTTAAATTGATTAATTTCTAGGAAACGATATCATATTGATAGTATGCGTATTTATACCATTAGCGCTGTTCAAGATTCTTCTATCGTCTGAAATAATGATTTAGACTAATTAGTCGTCGTAAAACCCTTTTTAATTAAGATGGCATTCATAACACCTATGAATGATATGAACCCATTGTGGTCGTCTTTAAGTTATTTGTTATTTAAGCATTAAACAGCATTCTGGTCCGTGTTATAGGACTATAACACGCAACAAAATGCTGTTTTATGTATGTATTTACTTTTTTTTTTAAATTTTCATTTCTAAGTTCACAACGTTAACACATGTTTAAATTCGAATTTCGCGGTGTTTGTTCAAGAGGTGGAACAGCCCAT
Organism: Mizuhopecten yessoensis; assembly: GCF_002113885.1. Taxonomy (NCBI): domain Eukaryota; kingdom Metazoa; phylum Mollusca; class Bivalvia; order Pectinida; family Pectinidae; genus Mizuhopecten; species Mizuhopecten yessoensis. The sequence continues at coordinate 733,829 of NW_018408880.1, forward strand.
GGAATTGCTCACAGAACGTTGTCGCGTGACTTTTCCTGTAAACAAACATAGCTCGTGGAAATAACACAGAAAGATCGATGCTATTTCAATAATTTAATCAATCAATATATTCAATCCAGATTTTATTATTGTCTTACATAAAACGGTGAATATTATTTAATCATAGTGAGTTTTTTTGCTTATCCGCTTGCTAGTAGTTATTTAGACCCGTGGAGATATCACTACGCCTGTGTTATGGTCTCATAACACGGAACTGGCATTGGTAGTGTTATAAAGTGGCAATGTAGAGCAAATGTAAATATAATATCATAACTGTAACTGTAACTGATGACTTTCTAGCTATGATATCTGAACGTTGTGGGAGAAAGGGTTTCCAAACTCTGTTAACTTCATGTCCTTAAACAGTTTGAGAATGATCTAAATCGAGTTAGATAAACATGATTAACAACAACAACTCGTAAAGAACCTATATGTATCTTAACCTGACAAATAGGGGTGACCTACATGTAGAAGTGATATTGGCTATATTATAAATATTACATTTATAATAGCGCTTTCAACTTTCGTTTAGATTTCAGACGTTTTATAGGCTTAATATCTTGACCTGGATGAACCTTACAGAGCCTGCCATAATGGTTTAGCGATTCTAAAAAATCAGAAAAAAATGATACTCATCACACATTTTGAGATATCTAATGAAATATTTGTTTGTAATTATGTAACAATTTGTTGTTGCCGGTGTACAGGTTCGGCGAGATCATGGTCCTAGTAATGTTTATAATACTCGCTCTACTGTGGTTATTCCGTGATCTACCAGACATCGGAGGCTGGGGAGATGTTTTCCTTGATGCAGCCGGGTACGTGGTACATAGTCACTATTTATCAATTACGATGAATAAGTAGTTATATAGACCTGAGTCAGTGATATTGACCTGGACATCACCTCGTCTCGGTTAATATCGATTTATCAGGTCCATAAGTTATTATATAAGTCAGTTATCTATGGTCGTCTCGTCTCGGTTATTATCACTTTTTCAGGTCCAAAAGTTATAAGTTATTATATAATTCAGTTATCTAAAGAAAAGTAATTAGATTATTGAAAACGGGTACTGTTTAGAAATTGTGTATATAAAAAATGTTCTTAGAGGGAGACGCATGGAAAACGTATAAATGGATACGATAAAGATTCAAATAATTGAAAATGAGAACAGGAGTGCAGTTTTGGTTTTAAACTCAGGATACCAAAGACAGCACGGTTCCAAACCCATATGACATCGGTCGCCTCACATGATCATACAACGGAATACAGCAGGCTTGGTATTTTTTTGCGGACAAGGGACTAGATATGTCAAGAATCATTATATTGGTTAACATCCTCGTTACCCCAGGGGTTACGCTCACTTTCGCTCTCTGCACAGAGCGAAAGTTAGCGTAACCCCTGGGGTAACGAGTTTGATGCTTTTGTCTCATTTTCGACTCCCTTAAAATAATGCATAAATAAAGGACTATTTTAAAAATTAAATTGCATTAGTAAATGGCAACCAACATTTCTGTATACCAGGTTGTCTACATGTGTTGCAGGAAAAGTACAGTGAGAGATTCCACGGCTTCAATCCTTGTTGCAACCCTACTGTTTGTACTACCGAAAAAGTTACCAAACGTATTCTGCTGGAACGGCCCGTCAGGTACAGTTATTCATCCCCAGAAAATGTATTCATACATAGAAAAAAAACATTTTGTATATTTCTTTTTGCCAAAGAAACTACTTTAAATGTATGTACATGTAGAAGTCGTTAAAAGGGATATTTCTTATAATTAAAGGCTAAGTTTGTGTTGAACACAAACAGGGTTTGAAAACTTATCTTGCGAGCTTTCGAAAACGTCTATTTTTTTGTCAATCAAAGAATACAAATGATCGGTGTGTCGACTCAAAGGCTATTGTACAACTCCTTTCAGAGTTGAGAGTTAGCAACGGTACAGTACATGGGCACACCATTTGCAAAACTTATAGACATTAGGAACAAAATGTCATAATAACCTCTAATAGTTTCATTCCTTTATAATATAGTCTTTTTGTATGTAAAGTAAAGTTACTATTTTTTCTTTAAATCAAATCAATAGCATGTCCCCGTTTATCTAAAGGTCCTCTTTCAAATATTTGCTAGACATATTTCTCGATATAACGCGAAAACTCGGGCAATTAATGACATTATAGCGGGGTTTCACCGTATAAGACAAATGGTGGCAGTATGAAGAAGTTTCAGTTTGTTAGACAAATGCTGGCAGAATCACGGGGATTCACTTGGTTAGCCAATGATGGCAGTATAACGGGGTTTAATTTTGTTAGACAAATTATGGCAGTATAACGGGGTTTGACTTTGTTAGACAAATGATGGCAGTATAACGGGGGTTCACCGTATCAGACAAATGGTGTCAGTATGAAGAGGTTTCAGTTTGTTAGACAAATGCTGGCAGAATCACGGGGGTTCACTTTGCGAGACAAGTGATGGCAGTATATAACGGGATTTCACTTTGCGAGACAAATGATGGAAATATAACGGGGTTTCACTTTGCGAGACAAATGATGGCAGCATAATGGAGTTTTACTTGTCTAGACAACTGATGGCAGTATATAACGGGATTTTACTTTGCGAGACAAATGATGGCAGTATAACGGGGTTTCACTGCATGTTTATTTCAGACTCTGAGAAGTCAAGCAGACCAAGTTACACGCCTATCCTCACGTGGCATGTTGCCGAGAAGAAGGTCGCTTGGGGCGTTCTTGTCCTGCTCGGTGGAGGGTTTGCTTTGGCCGACGCTTGCACCGTAAGTCAAGTGAATGAACATTTGCATGATTAACGTAGAAATATATGTTTTCGTCTATTATGATATGAATTTCGCATGGAATATTATGAAAACTATTTCAACAAACCCCTATGTACGAAATAATCGAGACCAAAAAAACTATCGTTATGCTGTGCGTCTTCCGCAATAATGAAATCTCAATAAGAAAATAGAACTTGTTGAAAATCCCTTATAGAAATTTAAGGGTGCAGCAAGTTTTTTTATGTTCACCCAACTGAAAAGGTTAAGACGCACAAGTTGTATTCGATCTCATATAATGCTGAACAACGATGAGAACGCATGATAGACTGAAAATGGCGACCTGTCCGGACTAGTCAATAGCTAATTCAGCCAGCAGAGGTATCAGATATTTTGCTGGTAACGTGGTTTTCCACACAACGTGCCGTTTAAGTAGACATATATGTTGCCAGTTTCTATTGAACATTTCATAAGCAAAATTTCTTTCTTACAAATATAGATGATTTGATGCTGGTTACCTCATAAGCGATTTCAGTGATATATAATGTAACGTTTTCAAATGGTCTTTGAGTGGCTGCGTCCGCCTTTGAGGGTCTCCGTCGGTACGTTTGTGGCTTCGTTGACCTTGAGTGGTTCCATGGTCGTCATGGAATGGCTATATCGGCCCTTGATTGGCCCAATTGGCCCTTGAGTGGCTACGCCAATCCCTAAATGGCTCCGCCGGTCCTTTAGTAGCTCCGTCGGCCCTTGATTTGCTGCGCCGGCCCTTTAATGGCGGCGTAAGCCCTTAAGTAGCTCTGTCGGTCTTTGAGTGGCTGCGCCGGGCCTTTAGTAGCTCTGTCGGCCATTGACCTTTAGTAGCTCCATCGGCCCTTTAACAGCGATGCTAGCCCTTTAGTAGCTCAATCCGCCCTTTAGTGGCTGCGCCGGCCCTTTATAATTAGCTCTGTCGGCCCTTGAGCAGGCCATTGAGTCGCATCGTTGGTCCTTAAGTGGCTCCGTTGTCCCTTAGTGGTTCCGTTGGTCCTTTAGTGGCTTCGTTGTCCCTTTAGTGGCTCCGTTGGTCCTTTAGTGGATCCGTTGGCCCTTTAGTGGCTTCGTTGTCCCTTTAGTGGCTCCGTTGGTCCTTTAGTGGCTCCGTTGTCCCTTTAGTGGCTCTGTCATTGTCGTCAGATGACCATAGCTGAAGCGAGAAACCCCGCAAAAAAAATCGGTAGATATTTCTGAAATATACATGTATCAAAAAAACATCTTTTATCACGTGACCACTATATATGTATATATCTTTATATTTACCAGACTTCCGGTCTATCCCGATTGGTGGGATGTGAGCTGAGGGTGCTGAAGGGCCTGGATCCCTGGGTGATGAATATGGTTTTATGTTTTATTGTAGCAGGCGCTACCGAGATCACCAGTAACACGGCTACTGCCTCCCTCCTCATGCCCATCATGTTTGAACTGGTATGTAAAAATATTCACATGGTATTTAGTATGTAAGACAGAATATTTAGTTTCAAAAATCTTATTTGGTTCGGCTCGGTCCCAGAGAAATATACATGGGCAACACATTCAGTGCATGTCTGCATTTTCTTATTTTATTGATAGATGTAGCACCATTAGACGTCAAAACGTGTGCTTTATATTCATAGCTGATATGAATGCCATTTTAATTTACCGGCAAAATAATTCTAATAATTCATTGAAAATGTGTACATTACAAAAATATGGATACATGAAATTCAGACGATACTTGTATTGCAAATTAAGGATTGGTTCTGAAGTTAACTTCACTTTGCGTCTCAACGCTTCGTAACTTATCTTGATTCAGCAAAGACAGATAATAAAATGATATACAAAAGCAGGTCAGTATGATACATTTGACAAAGCATGCAACTAAGGCATCATTCGTAATAAAGTTGGCCCAGCCTGTTTACGTAAGTTACAAATTTATACGAAAACCATCCAACTCCGTTTGATTAAACTCGTATAGTAAATAGAAAATCAGTTGCAACTTACGCAATCTGCGGAGCGGTATTTAATTTGCTAGTGACGTTATATAGTTATCAGGTCATGATTTGGAAAAAAACACCAAATAAATGAACTGGAATTTAAAAGTTTTAAAGTATATGACGTGAAGTCCATGGAAGGTTTCTTTGTTAGTTTGAGTGGTTTTGCGTCAGTCCGCTCCACTACCGAGTTGTTCAGCTATCTAGCAGACGATCCAGGAAAGAAGCGTTTTAAAATATGTATACGTTAGTAAAGATTTCTCTACATAAGTAATCGAGTAAGTTAACAAACGAACGAGCAATTATAAAACAAAACAAAACGAAATGCTTAAACAACATATCTTTTATGACGTAGTCACGAAAATGAAACGATTTTTATGTTTTCCCCCCAACACATTGGTAACGAAGTTACAGAAACAAAGTAAACATAAAATATACGTTGTTTACTTTTATTTTTCGCAATAAAATATTGATTCTTAGGTCATGTTTTCCTATTTCAGGCAATAACTGTGGGGATACACCCTCTGTATTTGATGATGTCGGCCTGTATTGCATGTTCATTTGCCTTCATGCTTCCGGTCGCAACGCCTCCAAACGCTATTGTGTTCTCAACAGGAACTGTGAGAATACCGGATATGGTAAGGGGAAATAACTCTATATGGAAATATAATGATCCCGGATGATAAAAAAAAGTATAAACCTAGAAGTATTTGATGTTTAAAGTTGTTTGAATGCAGTAATTATTGAATTGAGTGATTATAATAAAATATATATTTTTCAAAAGTAGTTTACGTATCTTGGTGAATTGCAAATCCTCCCGAAATAAAATCAGAAAATATGAGCTTCGAAGTTAACGATCAGAAATAAATGTATTGCGTACAATATAAATCAGATCATATTATGTTCGATCAGCTACTTTCAAGTTATTGCTACTAATGTTTCTACATGTTTACAGTATTTGCTTATTCTCACGTTAACATACCAATGTTTACTCTGTCAATGTTAGTATTTTGCTAATAATGTTCATATTTACAGTAATACTGTTTACAGATTTCAAGCTAACAATGCTACTGTTTACAACTTTAATGTTGACACACTATTCATTATACATATTCCATGTTAACGATATTCCTTTGTTTACATTGCTCACAATTACTACATTCAAGACAAATACAGTGGTTTGTTTATTTTAGATTCAGATGTGTTCATTTTCCAATAAACATACATAAAATACATCAGAAAATTGGTTTATTTTAACCAGATCAATATGTAAATACAATGTTGTAATATGGAGATCATTATCTGTTATAGGCATTGGCGGGCATCGTTCTGAACATGATAGCAGTAGGAGTGCTGACGCTCGCCATCAACACATGGGGCACGGCTATATTCAAGCTGGACACTTTCCCGGAGATATTCTTAAATTCAACCAAAGCGTCGACGTGTCCTGGCGCAGCAGCGATCTCTGTTATAGATACGACCGTGTCCTTGCTTAACTCGACTTTGCCTAGTATAGCGCCATAGAAAAACAGACTTAAGAAAGGTCGATAAAGAAATGTGAATTGCGTCTATGAGACTATCACAATATTATTAAGAAGGAGGTTAGGATAGCCACGTTATTGGCAACATGGCATAGAGAGTGTGACTGGAATTGTATACTGACTGCATATAGAATCCTATTTATACGTGGTTTCCTATAGATACCAGTTTCCAAAACAAAAGCCAACCGATTTGGCAACTCGTTAGACCACTTGGGGGTATGTATATTTTCGATGTGAAATCTGTAAAATGCCAAAGTATTTCTTTTGGTAAATTTGGAGGAGAATGGCTGAAATCTCAAGTTCTTCATGACAGGTGTATCTAATGACTAGTATCCTATCGTTTTTGGGAGAAGACGTTGTTAAATTGTTATAAATTGTGCCTAATCCCTTGTCTACTTTTGGCAATAAATATGTTTAAACTAAATCCTATCGTTGGATATGCAGTCTTGATAAGCACACCAATGTTTTTTTCATATTGTTGTGTACAGCCGTCCAAATGTTTACATTTCTCCTTAGCATGTGATATTGATATCTAAAACCCGGTCGAATCGGGAGAGAAAGAACATTTCGAAAAAGACGAGTAAACACCTTATACTTCACAAAGACGTTATCATTTTAGTCGACCGAAAAACACCATGCCATTGTATTAATCCTAAAGATATGTGTTCTCATCGAGAACGTATCAGATTCAATGTTTGTTAATATTTAGTTTCAATGATAATGATGGTCAAACATGTGGATGTAAAATCGAACAAAGATGTGTCGCTAGAGTTGATTGGTTGTCTGTACACTGTAGTGACGTCATAACTTTTTTGTAATGTTCACAATCATTACGGCTGGTCATTAATTTGCACTGGAAATATGGATACTTCGGTTCACGAAAAAAAAAGCCGGTATTTTTTTCCCCCGGAACATAGAACCTCATTCCATTTTTGTTATGTTTTATTGGTATTGACTTAGGAAAATAGATGAAGTCTGGTGGATGTGTTGATTTTTGACGATTAATATTTTTTAATTGAATAAAGCTACACAATAGGAGTAGAATGGTCTACGAAGTTTAATACCTGTTTACATGTACATGGCATTGTTCAAGGGAAAGTAATCATATTTAAGACAAACGTCTTTGTTCCAGACATAATGACGGTGCTGAAAACAGATTGACGGTGTTCTAAGCAAAGACTATGTGTGTTCCAAACATACATGTATGTTGCTCAAGACAAATTGACGTTTTCAAACGAAGTGACGACCATGTTCAAGAAAATGCGTATGGTCTAGTCGGACAAAGATAATGAGTTCATGATAGTGCTAATGAAAATTGAACGTTTCAGACGAAGAAGACGATTATGATCAAGACAATTTCTGTAGTCCAGACCGACAACAAGTTCAAGGCAAGTCTCAAGACAAATTGACGTTTTCAAACGAAGTGACGAAAATGTGTTCAGGACAGAATAACCGTATTCACGACAAAATGACAGTGCTCAATTCAAAGTTACCGGGTTCAAGATAGACATCTGTGTTCAGGACAAAGTGTCTTTGATCCGGACAAAGAGTGTAAAAGACAAAGTAACCGTGCCAAAGACAATGTTTGTAACAAAGTGACAAACGTTATCATGACAAAATGCCTACGTTCTGGACAAAGTAATTGTGGTCAAGCAAATGTGACTGCTTTAAGACAGAAAAACTTATTTTGTTCAGGACAAATCAACAGTGTTCAAGAGCAAGTGATTGGTCAAAAGAATGCATTTGTGTTCAAAGACAGTCTATCAGTGTTTTCGACAAAGTTACCGTGCTCAAGCCAAAGTTTCTATGTTTAAGATTCAATAAAAAATCAAAACAAAACGTACGTTTTCATGACGAACATAATGTAATTTGAACAAAGTGATTGTTTTCCAGACAAATGGACAATGTTCAAGACAATTTGATTGCGCTCAAGATAAAGTTGTATTGTTCCTTTTTGTTTTGCAAACGTCATGCTGAATTTTTGTGATGTTAGCATGTTAGCATTGCAAATCTTATTACATTACATAGTGTAAATTTTAAATTTGATAAATATATATGAAAAATATTTTTGTTTTAATGACCAAGATTTAAATATGACAGCAGAAATATTTGTGTTACATTGCATGTGTTGAATTGATTGATCTATTGTAACACAGCTTTGTATATAATTTTTCACTGCTATTACTTTTGTCTGTTCTTTTAAAAAAATGTTATGAATCTGGTTTTTAAATGATTATATATACTAAATTCAAAAAATTATGATTGCTGTCTAATTTGTTTGAATAAGTACTTTAAATATGTGTCAAAAAAAAAAAAATATGAGAAAAGATATTGTTGAATAACTGACCTGAAATGTTCTTATGCATTACATTCGTGTACAACGACCCGGAAGTGTATTTGTGGTCTGAGGCCTGTATATTGCTGTGCATTTTGAATTTCACATTTTTGACTTTGTATCTTGTATTGTATATTAAAGACTAAGTTGTAAAAAAAGAATACAAAAATTGTTGAAAATGATATATAGAGAATAATGCATGGCTTTTCCCATATCACACCAAGTATCAACCCGACACTGCAATATCAGCCCAAGGGCCTTAGGCTGATATTGGTCGAGGGTTGATACTGGGTGTGATATGGAAAAAGGCGTGTTTTATTCTGTTTATTACATACTGACTAATAAAAACAACATGTACCATCTTATGATTTAAAAAAAAAAAAAAATGAAATATTGAAAAACGAAAAAATTCCAAAAGTAGTGTGATGCGGGTTTTGCGGGCTGATACGGGTTTTTGGGTGTGACACGGCGGGGGCTGATACGGGTTTTGGGGTGTGATACGGCGAGGGCTGATATGGGTTAGAGCAATTGTGTCGTATCGCATATACAAAAAAAAACGTATTTATTAGTAAGTATGTAATAAAAACCAATACGTTCCTACCCACGATACTGTATTCTTACTACATGTACCAAGCTGACATTGCTGTAAAAAAAAAACATTCCCTCTCCCTCCGTTTTACTTCAGACTAAAACTACATGTAACAAAGGACGAAATATTGCAATAAGTCACTATAGTATGTGTTATAAGCTCTGAGGCCATATTGCAATTGTGAAATTAAATGCATTTTTTTAACCAATCATAGAGTTATAATCAACAGTTGAAAATCATCTTTCCAATATAACTGTTGTGCATATATACGTCTATTGTGTATATGTACGTCTAATGTGTAACTGTATATCAGTTGTGTATTCCGTCTTTGCGTATTGCAGTGTTATCTTCTCTTTGGAGCAGGTATTGATTGTTACGTCATTGGTCTGTGTGAGAAAATTACGTCGTTTTCTCAAAAATTGATGACGTTATTCTCACAAACAAGTGACGTAACAATCAATACCTGTTCCCAAGAGAAGGTAACTCTGCAATACGCAAAGACGGAATATGTACGTGTGTTGTGTACCTGTCATTTGAAGATTACAAAGGAGCGACACTCGACTTCGAAGCCTGTCATAAGTTATTATGATATTATTCCTAAAAACTGGCCCTGGGATTCTTCATCGAACTTTGATTGAAATAGCACTCTATAGGCTGCATATTCAGAATCTTTGATCACGTCCAATATATAGACACTAAAAAAATGTATCATTCAAATACCAATTGAAATAAAGGACTAAAGAATCTTTTTGAAAGAAATCTTGTTGACAATCCCTTATGTTCATGTGGTCATTTTGAAGAAGACAGTTACCATTAATGGTTGTCTTGTACTCATCACATTGAATCAGGCCAAAGATACTCGACTCCTTTGCCTTACCAATTAATTAAGTGTTGATTTATTACTGTTTGGTAATTAATGTATCAAAAACGTATGATCAAAATGTAAACATTTTTATAGCTACTCAATAGTTTATCAAATCAACCAGAAGATTTACAAGCAATTATAATTGAACTACAGGTAAATTTAACTCCCCATCCAGCCGGGTAAGACTCCACCAGTTACTTTTTTATCCCTAATATCATGTTCTATCTTTTTCTCTTAACAGTTTCTTATGTACATATCTAGGCTATCACTGCAAAGTTATACATGTTTCATCAGCAAAGCCTGTTATATATGATAAGAAGGACTATGTATAAGTACAACAGTACTTGTTTCCCAATAATCTGAATGAAATGTCTATGTAGTTGTACATGTTTATTGATATGAATAAAAGATGGTTTAAACTGTACTAAATACAGGACCAAATACCATGCGATTCATAGTGTAAACGTCCGTCAAATTTGTCCACCATAAACATGTTTTAAAAACAGTGTTGATAATTGTTAAGGGTGTTGTGTTATTCATGTTAAAACAAACCCAATTATTATGGTACATTGTATAAGAAGAATGAATCAAGTAGTTTGACAGGGTATGATGAAAAACGATTGTTCCAATTTTCCATAATTTGTCTGTATACATATATTTTGTAGTAGCAGTGTCATAATAATTTAGTTGCCGAATCATTTTATACATTCAAATACATAAAAACGAATATTTTCCTTGCAAAGAGACTTTATTTGGTATTTTTTATCAACCTTTTCATCCCTATGTTATTTTTGTAAACTCTTCTATGCATTGATCTGGATGAGTCCATTATGGTCAACAATGATGAAAGGGTGAATGAGTGTACATACGAAACTTTCTATAATGCTAGAGTCGTCTTAACCTTTCAACATAATAACGAGCCAAAATTGCCATATATACAGAATGATCTTTTGTAGACAAAAATAAATATTTTTGTATGTTTCTATATGTTTTTGTTTCGTATTTTTAATGCTACATTAACTGTTCATCTATTCTTTCTGCACAAGATGAACATAAATGACATGCCTCAAACAACCAATACAATCCCTAAAAACATATTTCTTCAAACTTACTCTGTTTATCTTTGCGTTTTTGATAGCCCCGCCTTCTAATGCCATGTGACTAAAATCTCGACGGCCTACGTGATAACGTTGGGAAATACCTTCGGTAACGCGAGATCTGGGCAAGTCATGTGACATTGATAATGCCCTAATTTCCATTAAAAGCATGGGTTGGTATAGAAAACGTTGGAAAATACTGTTCGTAATGATCTTTGAAACATGTTATTCATACCACCTAGTGCATAAAGAATAGATCTTTCGATCCATGTGCCACATGTGTGTGAAAGTGACGATTTGTTTCTAAAATATCAGCTTGAAGAGCGACCCAGGCGCGGGTCGCTTATTTTCCGCATACTATAGAGGGCCGAAGTTCTGACGTTAATCGACGACAGACCGATATAAAAAAAGTCGATAAAACGTCAGAATAATTCGGACTACCCTGGAATATGTCATAGCAAAACTGAAGGCTCAGTGTGCGCCACCTTGTTGATGAGACAAGAAGACTAGTTCGATCCTTTGATGTACATCAAAAGAATCTCGCGGTCGCGTAACGGTAAAAAAATACAGGATTTGAAGTCGAGTGTCGCTCCTTTGTAATCTTCAAATGACAGGTACACAACACACGTACAGATACACAACACACGTCGGTATACACAACAGACATACAGCTACACAACAGACGTACATATACACGATATACGTATATATACACAACAGACGTACAACAGACGTACAGATACACAACAGACATTACAGATAGACAACAGACGTACAGATACACAACAGACGTACAGACAAACAACAGACATACAGATAAACAACAGACGTACAGACAAACAACAGACATACAGATACACAACAGACATACAGATACGCAACAGACGTACAACAGACGTACAGATAAACAACAGACATACAGATACACATCAGACATACAGATAAACAACAGACATACAGATACACAACAGACGTACAGATAAACAACAGACTTACAGATACACAACAGACATACAGATACACAACAGACATACAGACAAACAACAGACATACAGATAAACAACAGACATACAGATACACAACAGACGTACAGATACACAACAGACATTACAGATACACAACAGACGTACAGATACACAACACACGTACAACAGACGTACAGATACACAACAGACATACAGATACACAACAGACATACAGATACACAACAGACATACAGATACACAACAGACGTACAGATAAACAACAGACGTACAGATACACAACAGACGTACAGATACACAACAGACGTACAACAAACGTACAGATACACAACAGACATTACAGATACACAACAGACGTACAGATACACAACAGACGTACAGACAAACAATAGACATACAGATTTGCAGGTATGCAACAGACGTACAATCAGTAACAGACGTACAGAAAGATGGATATCAGACGTTCAGACTTTGAACAGACGTGCAAACATAACAGACATAACGACAGATACGCAGCATATGTACGGACATAAACACAACAGACATTCAGATACTGAACAAACGTGCAGATATATAACAGACACACAGACAGATACATAACAGATGTACATACAGATACACAATAGACGTACAGACATATACACAACAGACGTACAGACAGATGGGTTAGAGACGTACAGCCAGACAGCCAGACGACATAACTACAGACAGATATGTAACAGACATACATGTACAGACAACCACAAATTAGAGGTACATACAGCCATACAGAAGACATACAGACAGCCACACATTAGAGGTATAAACAGCCACACAGCAGATATGTAAGAGACATACAGACAGCCACACAACAACCGTACAGACAGATACGTAGCAGACGTACAGACAGCCACACAACAGACGTACAGACATATATGTTACAGACAGTCGTGTATAGAGGTACATAAGCCACACAACAGACATACATACATATTCTAACGGACTTATAGACAGCCATACATTAGAGGTGCAGACAGCCACATTAAAGACGTACAGACAGATATGTAACAGACTTACAGACAACCATACAACAGACGTACAGACGGACATGTAACAGACTTACAGACAGCTATACAACAGACATACAGACATATATGTAACCGACGTACATACAGCCACACAACAGACGTACAGACAGACATGTAACAGGCATACAGACATCAATACATTAGATGTTTGCGCAACCACACACCAGACGTACAGACAAATATGCAACAGGCATAAAGACGGCCACATAACAGACGTACAGACAGACATGTAACAGACATACAGACATCAATACATTAGATGTTTGCGCAACCACACACCAGACGTACAGACAAATATGCAACAGGCATAAAGACGGCCACATAACAGACGTACAGACAGACATGTAAAAGACATACAGACATCAATACATTAGATGTTTGTACAACCACACACCAGACGTACAGACAAATATGCAACAGGCATAAAGACGGCCACATAACAGACGTACAGACAGATATGTAACAGACATACATACATCAATACATTAGAGGTACAAACAGTCACACAACAGACATACAGACCGATATGTAACAGACGTACATACAAACACACAACAGACGTACAGACAGACATGTAACAGACACACAGACAGACACACATTAGAGGTACATACAGCCACACAATAGACGTACAGACAGATATGTAACAGACATACATACATCAATACATTAGAGGTACAAACAGTCACACAACAGACATACAGACCGATATGTAACAGACGTACATACAAACACACAACAGACGTACAGACAGACATGTAACACACATACAGACATCAATACATTAGATGTTTTCACAACCACACACCAGACGTACAGACAAATATGCAACAGGCATACAGACGGCCACATAACAGACGTACAGACAGATATGTAACAGACATACATACATCAATACATTAGAGGTACAAACAGTCACACAACAGACATACAGACCGATATGTAACAGACGTACATACAAACACACAACAGACGTACAGACAGACATGTAACAGACATACAGACTTCAATACATTAGATGTTTGCACAACCACACACCAGACGTACAGACAAATATGCAACAGGCATACAGACGGCCACATAACAGACGTACAGACAGATATGTAACAGACATACATACATCAATACATTAGAGGTACAAACAGTCACACAACAGACATACAGACCGATATGTAACAGACGTACATACAAACACACAACAGACGTACAGACAGACATGTAACAGACACACAGACAGACATACATTAGAGGTACATAAAGCCACACAACAGTCGTACAGACAGACATGTAACAGACACAGAGACAGACACACATTAGAGGTACATACAGCCACACAACAGACGTACAGACAGACATGTAACAGACGCACAGACAGACATATATTAGAGGTACATACGGCCACACAACAGACGTACATACAGACAAACAACAGACGTACAGACAGATAAGTAACAGACGTACATACAGACACACAACAGACGTACAGACAGACATGCAACAGACACACAGACAGACATACATTAGAGGTACACACAGCCACACAACAGACGCACAGACAGACATGTAACAGACACACAGACAGACACACATTAAAGGTACATACAGTCACACAACAGTCGTACAGACAGACGTGAAACAGACACACAGACAGACATACATTAGAGGTACATACAGCCACACAACAGACGTACATACAGCCACACAATAGACGTATAGACAGATAAGTAACAGACGTACATACAGCCACACAATAGACGTACAGACAGATATGTAACAGACATAGAGACAGCCACACAACAGACGTACAGACAGACATGTAACAGACTCACAGACAGACATACATTAGAGGTACATACATCCACACAACAGACGTATATACAGACACACAATAGACGTACAGACATATATGTAACAGACATAGAGACAGCCACACAACAGACGTACATACAGACATGTAACAGACACACAGACAGACACACATTAAAGGTACATGCAGCCACACAACAGACAGATATGTAACAGACAAAGAGACAGACACACAACAGACGTACAGACAGACATGTAACAGACACACAGACGGACATACATTAGAGGTACATTCAGCCACACAACAGACAGATATGTAACAGACAAAGAGACAGCCACACAACAGACGTACAGACAGATATGTAACAGACTTACAGACAGACATACATTAGAGGTACATACAGCCACACAACAGACGTACAGACAGACATGTGACAGACACACACCTTCAGACATACATTAGAGGTACATACAGTCACACAACAGTCGTACAGACAGACATATAACAGACACACAGACAGACAAACATTAGATGTACATACAGCCACACAACAGACGTACAGACAGACATGTAACAGACACACAGACAGACATACATTAGATGTACATACAGCCACACAACAGACATACATACAGACACACAACAGACGTACAGACAGACATGTAACAGACACACAGACAGACATACATTAGATGTACATACAGACACACAACAGACGTACAGACAGACATGTAACAGACACACAGACAGACAGACATTAGAGGTACATACAGCCACACAACAGACGTACATACAGCCACACAACAGACGTTCATACAGACAGATAAGTAACAGACGTACATACAGACACACAACAGACGTACAGACAGATATGTAACAGACATAGAGACAGCCACACAACAGACGTACAGGCAGACATGTAACAGACACACAGACAGACATACATTAGAGATACATTCAGCCACACAACAGACGTACAGACATACATGTAACAGACGTACATACAGACACACAACAGACGTACATACGGATATGTAACAGACGTACATACAGACACACAATAGACATACAGACAGATATGTAACAGACATAAAACAAACATACAACGATCTTGCAGAGAGCTTCAGTTTCACTTTCTTTATTTCCGAGAGCCGTTCGACTCATAGGTTAAATGTCAAACAAGTACATCATGTGATACATGTACAAGATATCATTATATAATTGAATCAATTAAGTGGAGAGTGAGCTTACAAAGTACACAAGTAGTTTTCCATATGAGACATTGATTTTTCTACGTTTTTCTCGTAGCACAATATAAATACTTTTCTAGATAACGTATTGTTTTTACATCATTACTACACACTAATTTCGTTGAAAGGGGCCTTGTAATTTGTTGGCGGTAAGCGAAGTGACAAATAAAACGAGGGGTGCTATATCGAGGTTTTACTGTACATAGATATAAGCTTGGATTTAGAACAATTTATAAGATTCAACAGACAACAAACCCTCTGTTCTCAAATCTTGTGACTGTGATTAATGAATAAATAAATAATAAAAAAATACATCTAAGTATTCGTTTCTCAGTTGTGCATTTTAGATAACATGGAAAGTGTTCTTGTGAAACCAGTCTTTTTTTTTCAATTCGATGACGAATTGTGATAATATATATTATAAAGTATATCATTCTAATATGGATAATTAAAAAACAAAATATTGCATGTATTTTCAATGATTTTGTTACCCAGTCAGTTAATTAGTAGTATGGTTATTATATACACAATTACTCGTCTAGGATAGGTCATTCATACAAACACGTACAATAAGCGCACGTGCTAGCTACGTGACTGGTTTGACGATCGCTGTATATCACGTGTATATGGCGGAAGCATACCTGTTTGGCACCAAAGAGTCCCCGTGTCAAGGTGTATTTTATTCGTTTACAACTCAGTCCGTAAAGTAAGAATTGCAGTGGAATACAATTCATTTAAAGATTATTGTATTTAGATATTATAATATAGATACTTTGATAGGAATTATGATTATGTAACACGGGACACTGAGTACAAATCACGCGCATTAATTTAGGCTACGCACGTGATCACGTTAACCAATGAAATTGTTCGAAAACATGGAAAGCCAATCGGAGTTGGTGACGGACAAAGAAAGCACATTCTCTCTCTCTATATATAGTCACATTTGACATTTCGGCGCGAGTACACCATTGCGAGAAAACTGACTGACTGAGCTGAACGTGGTAAGTGTATTTGCTGTATCTGTATTATTTCCCCTATTGTGTGCATTTACGATAATTTGGGAGCTTTTACATATAACTGTAGCATACTGTTGACGACAGTGATATCGTTATTGGTTTTTTTTTGTATCGTACCAAGGTTTGAATTTATCAGAACAGTAGTTCGTACGACAATGATTTGAATTTCTGAGGAAATAGTTTATCAATTTTGTTGATTTATACCCTTTTGTTCATCTCCTACACTAGCATTAGTTTTTTTTTTATACATTTACGAAATTAAATAAATGAATATATATATACATAAAGGGGGTACCTTGTGAACATTAGCATTGATTTTGCGTGTGCTTTATCTGAAAAGGGAATTTAAAACTTCAAATAACTTATGTTTAAATAATAATTCAGACAGATAATCACTGTTTGTGTTAGGTTATTTCATACAAGCTCATGTCGGTGGATATAGTATGAGATGGGCTCATAACTTTTCCTCAAAATGAAAAAAAAATATGGAAGTTGCTGCAATGTCAATAATGACCTTTGCAGAAATTGTTTGTCGAAAATATTTCTGATTTCAGAATTTGAATGGCGCAAAATTGCAATGAATACTGAAATTAATGAAAAAAATCTTACCTGTACATGCATTCCTGAAGCACCCATGTACACGTATTCACTATTATCGAGAAAAATGTGAGAAAATGTGTCAAATCTCCAGAATAACTGACTGAGGTTGGAAAAAAGCATGCAAAGCAAGTGTGATTTTACCTGTACACCATTCAAAACAGGTTCTCACTCTTCAAAGTAATCTTGCTTTGCCAATAGCCTTGTTAGCTTCATGAATTATTATATGTACTTAATAAAAATATGCAGAGTTATCTCCCTTGCACCATGAATAATACATATATACAGAATTTGTATCAACTTATTCAAAACATGCTTGGGTTCTATTGGCTTTTTTATTGATAGAAAAAATAAGGCATGCAACATTAAAAAGCTTAGACATTTTTTATCAATATACATTATCCCATTTAGACAGTGCCCATTATAAGAATGTGAAATGACTTGATCATGATGCAAGAACATTTGATAAACCAAAGACTTAATTAATTAAGATTATTGTTTATTTTAAGTTTTAGAGGGTTATACAACAATTCCACATATCATTGATTCAATAACAGCTCCAATACAATCACAGGGACCCGAGAACTTGCTACAGTTGGTTTGTATAGGCCTATTCTGTTGTGTAGAGAACACTATTAAACTTTTTAAGGGTTTACATCAAATCGGGGAGGCAATTTTACTTAGAATTGATCTAAACCCCTAAAACGTCTAATATTACTCTACACAACAGGATAGGTGCCTGCAAACCAACTGTAACAAGTTCTCTGGTCCCTGTGAATACACTCTGTCAATAGAGCGATATACATTGTAGCTATAAAGACCTATGTTACTTTATCAGAGATATAATACTATTGTACCATAAAACCTTTATATCTATTCTATGTAGCTGTTACTTATTCAAACCCCGTATAAGTATTTCCCTCTATTTCTGTATCAAACACTCTTCTCTTCATTAAATGGTCCAGTAAAGTCTGCCGATAGAGCAATATAGCTGTAAGTGCCTATAATATTTGTATCGACCTACACTGTATATTGTCTTTAAAATATGTCATTTGTGCTATTTTCACGTAATAATGCATTTAAAAATGATTTTGTCACTATTTTAATTACAAAAGACATAAAATAACCAAAAAAAATATAGATTTAAGAAAATCGGAATTTTTATATTTTATGAAAATTAAATGTGTTTGCTTTAGTTTTATTAAATCTTAAAATCCAAGAAAATATAACGCCATTCAGCTATAATTTAATTGTGAATATAGGTATAAAGATCTCTACGTTTATATAGCTCAATCAGCAGAGTGCACAGTTAAGTGAAACATGTTTGGATTTCAGTATTAATAAACATCCGTATTGCACTTTTTTTTTACAATATCTGTCATTATTGAGGGCTTCAGTCATGTTAAAACTTGTGTCCGGCCTTTTGCAGCTTTTAAAAGACATGGAATATGTTTTAGGACCTATGTCCCCCTGCACTGTGGCTTTTCCTAAACACAGTAACCTCCCTTTAATCATTCCCCGTCTAGGACCGCTGGCTTTTTTTTAACAATCGGAACACTTTTTTTTATTTATTTTTTTTATTATTTTTGGGTTTTCGTCTTTATTACATATCATAAAAAGTCATACAAGGTTATGGTAGTCATTTCAATTTCAAACAAAGATTTATCAAGGCTATTGTTATGCCGGGGGAAAAGTTTCCAATACTTAACTACAGTTTTAGGCAGTGGTACGGGAATCCTTGACTAATACAATATTTACCCCAAAGCTAATGAGCTCTTTGTATTTTTCTGTCTTTTCTCCTATAGACTACTTTATAACATATCCAATCCCCACCCCCACTCACCCTCGGGAGTGGTTCAAGTTTGCCATAGTTTATATAAAAAAACATAACACTTTCTGGTAAATTTTATTAATTTTACTTGGGTAATATTTCAAACAAGTTCCTGAGATGCTAACGGGGATGACCCCCCTGTCCCCCTCCCCTCAGTAAGTCAGTAGGAGTTCAAGTTTGTCCTTTATTTGCAAAAGAAAACAAGTCTTGCTTGCAAATTTTATTCATTTTTTTTAGGGGGGGG
>NW_018408880.1:754226-788334 GCF_002113885.1 Mizuhopecten yessoensis
CCACCCCCACCCACCCCCACGCCCCTTCGTGGAGAGGGTTTACATTTCTTAGGACCTCGGGTGCTTTCATTAGGAAATACATTCCTTTACCCCGGGGTCATCACTTCTGGTTAATTTCATTCATTTTTCTTATATTTATAATTCAAACAAGTTCCTGAGATGCAACCCCCTTCCCCTTTCCAGCTAGGATCCCTCCTCCCTCCCCCGTTGGGAAGAGGGTTAAATGTCTTTTAATTTTATCGGAAAATAGCTATGTTCTTGATTTTGTGTGTATTTTTAGTATTTCTCGCAAGGTGCTTTATTAAAGACGTGCATTTCTTTACCCCGGGGTTGTCTTTCCCATTCCCCCCTTGGGCAAACAATCTAAGTCTTACTTGTAAATTTCAAACATTTTTCATGGGTACCAGGTAATAATTCAAACAATACCTGTGATGCTCAATCCCCCCACCCCAGGTCATCCAATCACCCCATGTATGTCAATTTCCTACAACTCTCAAATCCAATTGTAAAGTTCATCCCTCCAACTCCCTGGGCATCCAATCCCTCCTTCAGGGAGGGGGTTAAGTTAACTATAATTGGTTGGGATAGGGAAATAGCTATAGGTATGTTTGGGAATATTTTGCTAATTATTACAGGGAAATAGTTTAATTCACACATGGATGGAATAATTATTTTATGATTGCAGTTTTAATGTTGATGAAATTGACTCGCCCCCGGGTCTGAGGGGCGGGGCCAAAAGGGTAAATATTGCTAAAGTTTCAAGTTTTAGCATCTTAAGACCAATAAATGCTTTAATCAAATACTCTTTGTTTATGTAAAATTCCTGTGATGGTATATTGAGTTCGTTTTAAAATTCTATATGGTCTTTCATTGAACATTTTGTTTGAAAACAAGTTTTCTTTTATTTATTTTTTGTTCTTTTTTAACGTGTTTTACATTATACAATTTACTTAACCGTGCATTAGTTATATCTATTTTTGTGTGTGCCGATGTGTAATATGTAAATGTATGTGTCTGTCCTATCCCGACCTGCGTCATCAATCTAAATGTCATTGTTTTAACACCCAGTTTCCTCATTTTACTTCACTCTATTATTTTGTCTTCAAAACTTATCTTCAAAAATGTAAATATTATTCTTTCAAGTTAATGTCAATGTTAATAAGTGTTAATTTCTTTCCAATTTTCTAGCAAAAAGTATTTGCATTATAGAAGAACCACCTATGCACCGGTTATAAACAATTTTAATGGAACATAATCACTTAAGTAAGGTTCAAGATTGAACCTGTTGAAGATTGGCATCTGATAAGTCACCGGAGACCCAAACAGTATACAACCCCCTGCAGGTTGAGCCCAAACAGTATACAACCCCTGAAGATTGAGCCCAAACAGTATACAACCCCCTGAAGATTGAGCCCAAACAGTATACAACCACCTGAAGATTGAGCCCAAACAGTAAACAACCACCTGAAGATTGAGACCAAACAGCACCAATAGGTCTTTCTAGGTAAGGTCTTGGTCTAAAACAGCCCAGCTGAGTGTATGTCATCGATATTTTTTGATCACTAACTCGCGGATAACTTTTATAGTTAGTTTGTATGTATGTGTATGTCCTCTCCCCGCCCCATCATCAAGTATGGAAAGTTAATGCGCCAGATCTAAGTTCAAATAAGGTTACTTCCAAACCTAACTGAGCACTCTTGCAATCAAACTAATGGACAATGTTGGTCTTTTGATCCCGTCTTTCAAACTGTGTTCTTCGCTTTTATTGCAAAGATCTTGATCAGGAAAATGTCTGCTTTTCTTTTATTAATATTCCTTCTCAAAACATGTGGGCATGTCAAGTCGCACCAAATGCAGACTCGATCATGCCATACTACCACATGTGGCAAGAATGATTGTATTTGATGATGCAGGGTTTCCTTACTCTGAAGATTTGTGAGACAGGGGTTGAATGTTGGGCGAATCGACTTTATTCCCTTTTCTACCACAGAAGATCTATTTAATTACAATACAATGCTTTATATTTGACAGTACTATTTTCATCCAGACTAAGGTAATACAATATATTCAGTGCATCAGTTGTTTTCCTTTTTTTGTCAATGTATAATATGTAAATGTATGTCATATCCCTACCTCCCATCATCAATTCAAAAGAAATGATTTTCAAACCCAAGTTTAATTAAAATTTTAGAAGAATGAATAAAGAACTTATAAATGAATCAAATTTAAATAACTTCAATCGAACATTGTCAATTAACGAATGCTCTAACCTGTTCCTTGCCAACCACATTCCAATATCCCTTTGAATTGACCATTCACACAGGGAAAACTATAGCTTACATTCTTGAGATTAACACTTCCTAGACTGAATGTAGTTGTAGGTTGCTACAGTGCCTGAAGACGGAGGCAGACGACCTCAACCTGAGGATGGAGCCCGGACCACACCCGTGGGTTCTTCTTGGTAAGGTGTTGGTCCAAAAGGGAGACCAGCTGAATGTTTGTATTTTATCGCAATTTGTATTACTAACACGCTGACAAGTTGTTTTTTTGTCAATGTGAAACATGTAAAAAACGTATGTATGCCCTATCCCCGCCCCCATCACCAATTCAAATGTAATTGTATCCTCACTCATTTTACTCTGTATTCACTGTATAAATTTCCGTGTTCAAAACCCATCTTCATTATTGTTCATGTTATATAAATGGTAATTTATTGAAAATTTAATTTTAACTTTTGTCAATTTATGTATATATAAATGTATCAATTGTAAACACCTTTAAACTTTTAACAAAAATAAATAAATAAAAAATTGTAATTATTAATGACTTTTTCCAATATAAACAAACGAATCGAATGTAAATAACTTGAATGCAACATTGTAAAATAACGGAAGCTCAAACCCATTAACGCCGGCCCTTTCTATACACCTTTGAACTAATCATTCACACGGGGAAACTACAGCTTACATTCTTTTGATTAACACCTCCTAGACTGAATGTAGTTGTAGGTTGCTACAGTGCCTGAAGACGGAAGAAGACGACCACAACCTGAGGATGGAGCCCGGACCACACCCGTGGGTTTTTCTTGGTAAGGTCTCGGTCCGAAAGGGAGACCAGCTGAAGGTATACATTTTACCGCTATTGTTATTACTAACCCGCTGATAAGTTTGTTGTGTTTTGTCAATGTACAATATGTAAAACGTATGTATGTCCTATCCCTGCCCCCATCACCTATTCACATGTTATTGTTTCAACACCCATTTTACCTCGTTAAAATTCACTAATTTTTCGTGTTCAAAACCCATCTTCATTATTCCGTCTTTGCGTATTGCAGAGTTATCTTCTCTGGGGAGCAGGTATTGATTGTTACGTCATTGGTTTGTGTGAGAAAATTACGTCGTTTTCTCAAAAATTGATGACTTTATTCTCACAAACAAGTGACGTAACAATCAATACCTGCTCCAAAGAGAAGATAACTCTGCAATACGCAAAGACGGAATTGTTAATGTTTAGTTTATGTTAAAATAAATGCTACTTTATTTGAAACTCAAAAAATAAATGTTTATTGAAAATTTTAATTTTCACTTTTTTTTATATATATATATTAATAAATATATTAAGTGTTAACAACTTTAAACTTTGAAATAAAAAAAGAGAAAAATCTGTAAAATTAATAGGACTTTTTCCAATATAAATAAATGAAACAATTGTAAATAACTTCAATGCAACATTGTAAAATAACGGAAGCTCAAACCCATTAACGCCGGCCCTTTATATACACCTTTGAACTAATCATTCACACGGGGAAAACTTTAGTTTACATTCTTGAGATTAACACCTCCTAGACTGAACGTAGTTGTAGGTTGCTGCAGTGCCTGAAGACGGAGGAAGACGATCACACGCTGAAGATGGAGCCCGGACCACACGTGGGTTTTTCTTGGTAAGGTCTTGTTCAAAAGGGAGACCAGCTGAGTGCAAGTATCGCTATTTTCATTACTAGCCCGCGGATCACTTTGATACTTTTTTTGTGTTAATGTATGATATGTAACTGTTTGTGTATAACTTATCCTTTTCCCATTATCAGCAATGGAAGGTTCATGCGCCAGATCTAAGTCGAAATAAGGTTACCTCCAAACATTGCTAAGCACTTTTGCAGTCGAACTAATTGACAATGTTGGACTTTTGAGAGATTTTAAAACTGTTCTTCTCTTTAATTGCAAAGATCTTTATCAGGAAAATGTCTGCTTTTATTATTATTCCTTCTCAAAACATGTGGGCATGTAAAGTCGCACCAAATGCAGACTTCATCATTCCATACACCCGCATCTGGCAAGAATGATATTGTATCAGATGATGCAGGGTTTCCTTGCTCTGAAGATTGCTAGACGAGAGTTGAATGTTGGGGTTTATAATTTGTATGTCAGGAGAGGTAAAGTGTTTGGATAAGCCGAATTAGACTCTTCCTCTGAACATTGCGTTCTTCTTCTACAAAAGAGTTTCTATTATTAAACCCAATAGTGCTTTGTAACTGGCATTACGCGGCATAATGACGAAAAGAATGGATTTGGTTTTTTCCGTGACTGAGGTAATACATATAACCTTTTCCGATATAAATAAATGCATCAACTGTAAATAACTTTGAACTAATCATTCACACGGGGAAAACTATAGCTTACATTCTTAGGAATAACACCTCCTAGACTGAATGAAGTTGTAGGTTGCTACAGTGCCTGAAGGCGGAAGAAGTCGACCACAACCTGAGGATGAAGCCCGGACCACACCTGTGGGTTTTTCTTGGTAAGGTGTTGGTCCAAAAGGGAGAACAGCTGAATGTATATATTTTATCGCAATTTGTATTACTAACCCGCTGACAAGTTGTTTTTTGTCAATGTGAAATATGTAAAAACGTATGTATGTCCTTTCCCTGCCCTCATCACCAATTCAAATGTAATTGTATCCTCATTCATTTTACTTTGTATTCGCTGTTTAACTTTCAGTGTTCAAAACCCATCTTCATTATTGTTCATATTATATAAATGCTAATTTATTGAAAATTTAATTTTAACTTTTGTCAATTTATGTATATATAAATAAATCAAGTGTAAACACCTTTAAACTTTCCAAAAAGAAATGTGAAATTATAATGACCTTTTCCAATATAGATAAATTAATCAAATGTAAATAACTTGAATGCAACATTGCAAAATAACGGAAGCTCAAACCCATTAACGCCGGCCCTTTCTAAACACCTTTGAACTAATCATTCACGCGGGGAAACTACAGCTTACATTCTTGTGATTAACACCTCCTAGACTGAACGTAGTTGTAGGTTGCTACAGTGCCTGAAGACGGAGGCAGACGACCACAACCTGAGGATGGAGCCCGGACCACACCCGTGTTTGTTTTTGGTAAGGTCTTGGTCCAAAAGGGAGACTAGCTGAATGTATATATTTTACCGCTATTGTTATTACTAACCCGCTGATAAGTTGTTTTTTGTCAATGTGCAATATGTAAAACGTAAGTATATCCTATCCCTGCCCCCATCACCTATTCACATGTTATTGTTTCAACACCCATTTTACCTCATTGAAATTCACTGTATAACTTTTTCGTGTTCAAAACCCATCTTCATTATTGCTAATGTTCAAGTTAAAATAAATGCTAGTTTATTTGAAATTCAAAAAATAAATGTTTATTGAAAACTTTTATTTTCACTTTGTTTTAATATACATATATTAATAAATATATTAAGTGTTAACACCTTTAAACTTTAAAAGAAAAGAAAGAGAAAAATTTGTAAAATTAATGACCTTTTCCAATATAAATAAATGAATCAAATGTAAATACCTTGAATGCAACATTATATAAATATCACATTCATGAGAGGGCGATATTGCATATTTTCACCCCAAGGAAGCATTGTTGACAGAGGCGAAGCCGAGGTGAACAATGCTTTCCGAGGGGTGAAAATATGCAATATCGCCCTCTCATGAATGTGATTTTTATTTTATTATACCGAGTGTCATGTTTAGGTGTTTCACCACTAAACCATTTTCAAAGGTCGACAAACGTTCCAGAAAAGTTTTCACAGGGACGAACCGTGCACGTATAACTTTGGCGCATGTGATATTTTTTGGAATAACACCCACCCACTGGGACGAACCGTGCACGCATACGTTTGGCGCATGTGATATTTTTTGGAATGTTACCCAGTCTTTATCTTTATTAAACCAGCAAGTAATATTGAAAATGTTCACATCTTTCTCAACCAGTCAGATTACGAGATTTTAACAGAAGGTATAATTATATAAAATAACGGAAGCTCAAACCAATTAACGCCGGCCCTTTCTATAACCCCTTTGAACTAATCACTCACACAGGGAAAACTATAGCTTACATTCTTTTGATTAACACCTCCTAGACTGAACGTAGTTGTAGGTTGCTACAGTGCCTGAAGACGGAAGAAGACGGCCACACCATGAAGATGGAGCCCGGACCACACCTGTGGGTTTTTCTTGGTAAGGTCTTGGTCCAATAGGGAGAGCAGCTGAGTGCAAGTATCGCTATTTTCATTACTAGCCCGCGGATCACTTTGATACTCTTTCGTGTTAATGTATGATATGTAAATGTTTGTGGATATCTTATCCCTTTTCCATTATTAAGAATGGAAAGTTCATGCGCCAGATCTAAGTCCAAATAAGGTTACTTCCAAACATTGCTAAGCGCTTTTGCAGTCGAACTAATCGACAATGTTGGACTTTTGAGAGATTTTGAAACTGTGTTCTTTTTAATTGCAAAGATCTTTATCAGGAAAATGTTTGCTTTTCTTTTATTAATATTTCTTCTCAAAACATGTGGGCATGTCAAGTCGCACCAAATGCAAACTCGATCATACCATACTACCGCATGTGGTAAGAATAATATTGTATTTGATGATGCAGGATTTCCTTGCTCTGAAGATTTGTGAGACGAGTGTTAAATATTGGGCGAATCGACTTGATAGATCAACAGCGTTTATAATTTGTATGTCAAGAGGGGTAGAGTTTGGATATGTTGAGTTTGGATTTCTTCTGGACATTGCATTTCCGTTTTCTACAAAAGAAATGCAATTTTATTACAATACAATGCTTTATATTTAACTATTGTCTATATATTGCACTATTTTCATTCAGACTAAGGTAATACAATATATTCACCAGTGCATCAGTTGATTTCCTATTTTTGTCAATGTATAATATGTAAATGTATGTCATATCCCTTGTCAATTAACGAATGCCATTAAGCCATTAAGGGCCGTCAACATTTCAATATCCCTTTGAACTAACCATTCACACGGGGAAAACTATAGCTTACATTCTTGTGATTAACACCTCCTAGACTGAATGTAGTTGTAGGTTGCTACAGTGCCTGAAGACGGAGGCAGACGACCTCAACCTGAGGATGGAGCCCGGACCACACCCGAGGGTTTTTCCTGGTAAGGTCTTTGTTCAAAAGGGAGACCAGCTGAAGGTATATATTTTACCGCTATTGTTATTACTAACCAGCTGGTGGTTGGTTTTTTCGTCAATGTGCAATATGTAAAACGTATGTATGTCCTATCCCTGCCCCCATCACCAATTCAAATGTTATTGTTTCAACAACCATTTTACCTCATTGAAATTCACTGTATAACTTTTCGTGTTCAAAACCCATCTTCATTATTGTTAATGTTAATGTTAAAATAAATGCTAGTTTGAAATTCAAAAAATAAATGTTTATTGAAAACGTTAATTTTCACTTTTTTTAGTTGTAGGTTGCTACAGTGCTTGAAGACGGAGGACGACGACCACACCCTGAAGATGGAGCCCGGACCACACACGTGGGTTTTTCTTGGTAAGGTCTTGTTCAAAAGGGAGAGCAGCTGAGTGCAAGTATCGCTATTTTCATTACTAGCCCGCGGATCACTTTGATACTTTTTTGTGTTAATGTATGATATGTAAATGTTTGTGGATATCTTGTCCTTTTCCCAATATCAAGTATGGAAAGTTCATGCGCCAGATCTAAGTCCAAATAAGGTTACTTCCAAACATTGCTAAGCACTTTTGCAGTCGAACTAATTGACAATGAAAGACTTGTGATTAACACCTCCTAGACTGAATGTAGTTGTAGGTTGCTACAGTGCCTGAAGACGGAAGAAGACGACCACAACATGAGGATGGAGACCGGACCACACCCGTGGGTTTTTCTTGGTAAGGTGTTGGTCCAAAAGGGAGATCAGCTGAATGTATATATTTTACCGCTATTTTTATTACTAACCCGCAGATAATTTTTATTTTTTTTGTCTATGTGCAATATGTAAAAACATCACCAGTGACGGAAGACCTCAGAAGATGGAATCAAAATATAAGACGGAACAACCACCAGTTACAGTATAGTAGAGAATCGAACCATAAATATGGCAAAACTCAGCTGCTGGGATTACAACCTACTATTAATTGGAAATAATGGAACGAAAAGTGGTAACTTTAATGAAATGATTGAATAGCCACCGATCAGACTATGGAAGATGCCACAGGATTGATCTACCACCACTGGGGCCACCAAGCAAAGACAATTGAGACGATCACGTATGACAGACGAGAGCAACAAAACACGCGACAACGAATCGGCGGATTCCTCATTCAAATTCACTGCATAACTTTCCGTAATAAACAACAACTTGAAAATTGTAAATGTTCATGTTTAAGTTAATGTTAATAAGTGCTCATTTATTTGAAATGTCAAGAAAACAAGCCAATTCGTGGAATTTATATCCCCCGCTTGCAGGACATATTGTAGGTTAACATTATTGCGGTTAGGTTTAAACATGTGAGCATCTTGCTGTTGAGATATAATGTATAGCTTGAAACTTGGAAGAAGAAAAAAGCCCTATACCTCATTCATTATCCGTAAATATGCACAAATCACATCGGTTGGCAAACCTAGCATGAGTTGGATGTGCATAAGGAACTTGGTTGAAACATCTTAACAATATCTACAGCAATTATCACACGAAAACCAAAGAGTGACCTTGATGGGGTGAAAGACAGAGGAACACAAACATTGTTATCAAGTTTGAAGGAATTTGGTTAATATTTGTTAGAGTTTATGAACAGAAACGGCACATAATGGCGTTTTTCGCTATTCAAGAGGCCATTACTCCGCCAAATAAAGTCATCGTACTTGGCCAGGCCCTTAAGGTATTTAACCCTGTGACCAAGTTTAAAGGAAATCGAATAACATTTGTTGTAGTTATTGCACGGTAACGAAGCGCGGTAGATAATGACGTTTTTGGTTATTCAAGGTGCCATAACTCCACCCAATGGGGTCTGCTGTAGGTGGCCATCGAACGTGGACGAGCCCTTAAAGCATTTAACCGTGTTTGAAGAAAATCGATTGACATTTGTTGTAGTTATTGCACGGAAAAGAAGCGTGACAGACGGACAGACGGACAGACGGACAGACAGACAGACACAAATAGTATCGCTCGTTTCGGTGAGAGTGGGGGATAACAAATGAATATTAACCCTTAAATCCTTTAAGCGCTGCCTTTTTATACCCCTTTGAACTAACCACAACCACGGAGAAAAATATAGCTTACATTCTTGTAATTGATACCTCTTTGACTGTATGTAGTTGTAGGTTGAAGCAGAGCCTGAAGACGGAAGAAGAGGACCACTCTCTCAAGATGGAGCCTGGACCACACCTGTAGGTCTTTTTGCATGGTAAGGTCTCGGTCCAAAAGAGTCCAGTGGACTTCAGTACGATTAACGGAAACATAGTGCGTGAGATTGAAGTTCAAACAAGGTTATTTCCAAACCATACTGAGCAATCTTACAATCAATCTAATAAATTATGTTGGTCTTTTGATCGCGTTTTTTCAAACTGTTCCTCTCTGATTTTGCTTTGTTTGCAGTCCAATACTCCTCTAAATTCATTAGTGTGTGATTTTACTTGATAGGCTTAGATTGAACAATAGCAGAAACGGAGTTGAATGTGGGGCGAATCGACTTGATAGATCGACAGCGCAAATAATTTGATTATCAGGATAAGTATATTGTTTTGATAGTCCCAATTGGTATGGATTTTGTTAACTGTTCTTTCCTACAACAGAATAACTGTTATTACAGACAAAAGTGCTGAATTTAACACTACGCAGCCAGATAACAAAAAGTCTGAAGGTATCGATTTTATATGTATGTGGCGGCGGTAAAGTATCGCCGATTTTCTCAGGTAAGCAAATCATAAAAAAATATCTGAAATCACTTATCTGAATAATGCATTACATATTCCGGGAATAGCAGAGCACGATGGCAGTACATTAGCTGTTGGTACCACATCATCTTACAGTAATCTACAAAAACATTGAAGAACCACCACAATGGATCAAATGCAGACCCACCATAGACAGAAGACCTCAGACGATGTAGCCACGACGAATGAGTCGCCACCGATGAGACACTCCAAATAGGACCCAATGACAGATCATAGAATATAACGAAAGGTTTTGCAAGGCAATCCATAGTCCCCGACCGGTGAAGATTTCTAACTTTTTCAAACAAAAGTTTAGGTCAGAGGTCAAAGTATAAGTCACGGTGATGGGAAAAAACTATGACCGCAAACGTCCTATGGAAACGCCGCATACAGCATACTATAGCACAGCAGAGAAGATTGAACCCAATTCTAGACAAGCTGCAGCTGAACAGACAGCAGACAAAAAAAGGATCGAATCTCGCCCTATTACAGATGACAAACCAGATCGATGCAACCACTGACGTAAGGACGGTCCAGAGCACAAGACCACCCATGACAGATCAAAGAGAAAAGTGTACAACCACCAGTAGCAAGACAATAAATAATGAATTCATAACCTATCACAAACCACAGCTGATGGGATCACAACCCATGATGGATCAGAAATACTGGAACAATAAGTGGTGACCTAAGTGAAATGATTGAACAGACACCTACCAGAAATGTTAATATTCAAGCTTAAGTAAAAGTTGAATTAGTTAATTAATAAAACAAAATTAGCATTATTATTGAAAAATATATTGAACCTTTTTAAATGCCTATTTATATATATAAATTTATCAATATATCAATTGTAAACATCTTTAAAAATCCAACAACAACAACAAAACAATGAAAAGTTGGTAAAATTGCTTGCACATTGTCAATTAATTGAACCTCAACCCTTTATAGGCTGCCCTTTCTGTATACAATATCATAACCTTTTGAACTAATGTAACCTTTCACACGGGGAAGATTATAGCTTCCATTCTTGTAATTTACACCTCTTAGACTGTATATAGTTGTAGGTTTCTGCAGAGCCTGACGACGGAAGAATAGGACCATATCATGAAGATTGGAGCTTGGACCACACCTAAGTCTTCCTTGTTGAAGTCTCGCTCCAAACGTGATCCCAGCGGAATGTATATGTGAGGATTGAACTGCACACAAATAACAGTTCCAAAATGACAATAACGGACTACCAGCCACAACAGGCCACATGGGATGAACACGAAGAAACTCTCGGCAAATAAAAACATGGCTTCGACAGACGAGAGCTTGGTACCACCATTCGCACATAATACACAATGACAGATGTCCATGACCGACCAGACAAGAAGAAATCTCCTTTCATGAATAACCACAGATTACAAGTCTTGCAGAGAATGAGATTTCGTACCAGAGTCCAGTTTTCATGTTGACAGGAGCATCTCCAAACCAAACAGGTATTATTGACATTATATAACTATCGCAGTCCTGAGCTCCCTGATCATGAGTATTTTGATAATTTGATTTAAGTTTACACTCAAAGCAGTTTTAAAGAATCTTATCGTGTTATTAAATACAAAACTACTAGTTTGTAGTTACTCTGATATATCTCTTTATATATCAAGCCCTGATACAGGATCAAGGAAAACTGTTACTAGCAATATACTGGTACAACAGAAATATAACCACGTTCAGTAGCTTTCAAAAAAATCAGAATAAACAATATTTAGTGATTATAATTTCGCTACAGGAGATAAAACGATGTCGAGATGCTGCGAGTCTCGATGCCACTGCAACACCGCAGGCAGAATGTACATCAGTTTAATAGATGAAAAACATGCAACACACCTGATTGATCCAAAACCTGTCATCCTCCAAACTGAGCCACAGACATCGCGTCCAAGTTCAGCAACAAGTTTCCTTATGGTCGGATTGGACTTCGCCAGTGTATGGTAAGGTTAATTGAATCTAACCTCAACATGGCATAGAAAACCATTTCCTTAGATGTTTAACATTAAACATACATATTGCATATTAAAGCACTCCGCTCCTTGATAGATACAATTTATCAGTTTTATCAAAATCTTTCCAGAAATAAAAGTTGTAATCACAAATTTATAAGATTAAAAGTGACCTTGACACTTTGAAACACAAACTCGTAAAAGGCACTCTTACATACAGGACAAACATAAAGTAGGGATGTTGTTTTCATGCTTTGATCCAGGATCTGAAGTCCCAGAGGTAGGACAAGCCCCAAGGGCAATTCCTGATATAAACATATTTTCATTTCCCTTATGCATATTAGGGTTATAAAGTGGAAATCTTCATTTGCATGTAGTAAAGTTGTACATGAACATTTTCCTCTAATTATAAGCATGAATTTATACTTGTTAAAGGTACCTTATACTCAACAGAACCTAACTTAAATGAATTTAAATGAAGATTGAGATTTTGCTTCTTATTTCAATTAATTACTTTCTCCTTATGCATTTTGGTTATGACGGTTATGTGAGCCTAGGCAAAGAATTAAACACTGCATATCTTGTCATCAACTAACGTTTAACAATGATTTTTACAATCCTTCTTATTTTACATTACAGAACATTACAACTTGGTATCAACAGCATTTCTACATGCAAACCGATATGCTGCTGAATTGTGACTTGTGAAGGAGGAATGTTTCAATTGGTATAGGAGGACATTTATTATAACTGTTCAAACAAGACGGCAAAACTTAAGAACATTTGACCCTAAAATTACGAAATTGATATTTTTGCTTTTCGTTTTGTTTTTATAATTATTGTGATTTGTAATCATTTTACATCTGTAAAAGTGCTGTTTTTCAATTTTTCAAAAAAAGTTTATCAAATTCTTGGAATTAAACTGAAATAATGAACTTGTAAGTCTGTAACATGTAGCTCAGGATAACTTGATATTGGTGAAGCTACAGAGTACATTGTAGATTGACAAGTCAAAATCCGAAGCAGTCGTCATCAGATTTTCAAAACATATTTTCTATAGTGTCTATCTTTCCAGAAATTGAATTACTACCGAAATATAAATACATTTTTGTATATGGACACATTCATTAACAAATAGTTATTTAAAGGGGGAGATCACTGTTACAATTTTATCGAGTTATTTTCCTTTTAAAAATTACATGATGTGTAACTTTTTTCAGAGAAAAATGCTAATTTTAAATAGTTTGTAAGTATTTAGACTCTTCCCTATTGTATT
Source organism: Mizuhopecten yessoensis (assembly GCF_002113885.1). Lineage (NCBI taxonomy): Eukaryota > Metazoa > Mollusca > Bivalvia > Pectinida > Pectinidae > Mizuhopecten > Mizuhopecten yessoensis. The sequence goes on from NW_018408880.1 coordinate 767,763, forward strand.
TATTTCAAGCTGTTCTATTCAGTATTCATATAATCCAAGTTTTATGCGTCAATGTTCATATTATCCCAGTGTACAAGTCAGTATACATGTAATCCATGTCATGCTTTTCAATACATGGCATCTACAGTGTAAGTTATAATAGCTAGTATTCCTATACAAACTTGGATCTTATGTTTAATTACTTTTGTACAATTTTGATACAAGATGTTTCGTGGTAATAGGCATCGAGATATGGAATATGTTACCATATAAATTATTAAAACTGTGGGCATGATCAGAGGTGAGACAACACTGCCAGCTGGTCAGAGCCTAAGGAAAACCTACCTCCCCCTTCCTAAATGGGAGTTAGGGTTGGGTAGCCTGCTCTCTAGCATATTCTGATCTATCTTTTGTAGTTTTGGGTCTGGTCCTTTACAGAAAGGAATTTTGTTTCGAGTATAAAATCAAAGTACATCGGAAGAAGGCAAAGTATTGCAAAGGCAATCCATAGTCCCCCATCGATAATGATTTCTATATTTAACAAACAGTACACTTATGTCAGGATGTAGCTGCTGTTCGGAAAGTAACCCTATACATACCTCTTGCACTCCGCCATCCCAAGATGTCCTTGTACACCATATCTGGTTACTCCAGGTTGAATAGTATAGATGAAATATCCCGGACAAACTTCTCGGACGGAAGGACGAACGGAGGGACGAACGGAGGGACGAACGGAAGGACGAACGGAGGGACTGCAAACCTATAATCTCCCCACCCGGTTGGGGGACTACAAACAAAATCTGAAATCTGATACAAATGATTTAATAAATTTGGCGGCAGGCCATTTATGCCAAAACCCATGTCTTTTGTTATGGTTTTGTTTTTAGTAAGAGTAGTTCCACCTACAGAAAAGCACCTGTAAACATACTCATGATAGCAAATATTAAAATAATATAAAATGTTCATGACGAAAATGGTTGAAGATGGCAGATATAGCGTTGGAGAATGTATGTAAGTCGTGGTTTTAAGCACATTACGTACAAAATAGCCATACTGCTAGAATAAGTATGTTTACAGGGTCTCGTGAGCAAATTAGGTTCTGCGGAGCATCAAATTCATTAGGAGAAATGAAGATCTGGATCTACATGTAGTTTGTCTACCTTCACTTTTAATTTTGTGTATTGCAGTCAGAATCGGATAGAAGTGATCTTTCTGTATTAACTTGTACACGATTCTTTTCAATTCTACTAATTAATTTATGGAATACACACTTAGCAAAGGGAGGTAATCAAGCATGCAGTGCTGAATCAAGATGGTGATCATGTATACTGAAAACTGAAGACCAGACGTCCCGATAAAGAAGTTTTAAACAGAAATCGCATCGTGATGCATTTAACACGAAAATAAGCTATTAGGTTTGAGTATTTTAAAATAGATATTAACCCTTTCACCCCTGTTTAACTTTAGTAGACTCTTCGGTGCATTGTCCATAATGGTCTGCAGGGGTGAAAGGGTTAACAGAACAAATCGGCAAAACTACAGGGTAAAAACAAGGTCTTTCACATTTAAAAAACTGCAGGTGTCGATAAAGTTATTTACAATTTTCACGATTGTTTTAGCTTGCAAAAGATTAATTAGGAAAACATAGCATTAACAAGTGGTGAAATGTGTCTGGACAATGAAACCGGTCTTATTAGACACCCTGTGTACGTTGGTTGAATGACTCAGTGTGTCATAATACACAGGTTTTATTGATATTTCTTTTATAAACAAGAACTCTGTTGAAATTTGTTTTGGCTCTCTAGCCACCAATAGTATTATGAGAATCGGAACAAAACACAAATGTATCGCTCGACCAAATTACATTTAACAGACTAGGATCCACAGCAGTCAAATATACTTTAATTAAGGTAATATGACTGTGGCACCATTTCTCGGTAGAATTTCTTCAAATTTTGTAGTTATATTGCTTTGAAGTAAAGCAAACGTTCTGCCACCAAAATAATATAGGTTGTCAGAATTTTAAGGATTTTAAATAGAAATGTACGTGGAAATTGTGATACTGTCTCCCTACATTGGATTTTTGATTAGGGATGTACTTCTTATTTCCGTTTATCAATACTTATTCGACCTTAAGTTGAGCTTAGCATCATCATACAAACATTTACCGGAATACATTGTAAAAGGAATTCTCCACAGCATAACCTTCAGGATACAAAAACATGTAAAATATCATTGACACATCGTGAACACGCTTACTGACATGCTTTCTAAAACATATACTAATAGGTAAAACGAAAGGAGTTCATCTCTAGCGGCCACACTGGCAGGGACCTGAGAGTTTGTTACCGCTATATTTGGACCTAAACTAAGGTGTTCAGAGTAATTTTATACTACATGTTTAAGGGGTTTAGATCGACTTTCGGTAAAAATGACGCCCCCAACGATCATCTCAAATATCCCCCAGGGTTTAGACGGGGGGATTTTCCTATTCATAACACACTTCAACGATACAATGACGTCACGTCAACAATCCATCAACGGCACGTCAACCCTGAATTAAGCATGTAACGTTATCATAACATGGTGAATATGATATACAATGGGAGAACAGGATAAGAGAAAAATAATCATTCATCTCCTTGAGGGAGAAATGGGGAATCTCAACCCTCGGTGATGGGAGAGATATTCTATTAGTCTTCTACAATGATAAACATAAATAGGATGTTTTCTGTTATGAATGGGTCACCCAACTTCATGAAAAAGACATATTCAATAAAACCTAGATAATGTTACTCGTTTCATTTGCCACCTCGCTTACCGCCAACATATATTCCAGGGTCCCTTTTCTATAACGAGATTTTACTGTATATCGACTATTGTAAAATATGTACAGCTACATATACACATACGGTGAAGCGTTCTTACTTTATCTATGGGCCTCCATACTTAATGAAAGAAAAATCAAAGTATCTACAGCTACATGTTCATACGATGTGGCGTTTTTACTGTATTCATTGGCATCCATACTTCAAGTACGAAAGACAAAATTATTTACGGCTGCATGTACATACAATGTGGCGTTCTTACTGTATTTATTGCCATCTATACTTCAAGTACGAAAGACAAAATTATATACACGACGTAGCGTTCTTACTGTATTTATGGGCCTCCATACATCGAGAAAGAAAGACAAAATTATATACACGACGTAGCGTTCTTACTGTATTTAAGGCCTCCATACATCGAGAAAGAAAGACAAAGGTATCTCTATGTGTAGCACTTTAAATGCTGGATACCTGACTCAGGTTTTGTATGGTATGTCAAATCCTCACATCCATTCGCAGATCACCGCGTGTATTGTGTCCATTATTAAGTTATCAGCAATCAATTTAATGTGTAATTAATTCTCATTAAAAACCACTGAACCGGCATTGTGAACAGTGGGCTAAACTTGATGTTATCAGTCAGCGAATAATGAAAGACGTTTCCGACTTATAATATTTTCAAATTTTAAATTGTTATACACACATTTATCATTACACATTTGTATAAACATTACTGAAGTATTTGATGTTGCCACACTTACAAATAACGATCAGCGGTGATTTTATATCGCACAAGTGTACGCGATACAATGAGGGAGCCGAGTCAATATTTGAATGTCTTTTGTCTTTTGTAAGAGATTGTAGTATGGGACTCCAGTTGGGGAGATCTTGAGGAAATGTTAGACCATTCGTTATTTCAGTTGGGAAATCTTTCCTTCCCCCATGGATGGTTCACGAGCGATTTCCGTTAGGACCACCCGATCCCTTTACTGAGGGAAGCATGTTTCTTAGGCCTCGATGTTTTGCAAAATGCAGAGCACGTTTGATTAAAAATTGTAAATTAAAATGGACATCTGAATCCGTCAAGGTTTCGGTTATTCTTGAAATAAATAGATAAATAAATGAAATATTTCTTAGTGTTTTTAAATTTAAAAAAAAAGAATTGTTTTGAAAGCATGCTTCTTCATTGTAAGTCTTGTCGTTCGAATGTGAATTCAAAATCGAAAGAAAAGATATATAGACAGTTGTGTTATGATGTGAAACACGATATTTTTGAAATATTATCAGTACAATTCATTATTTTCTTCTTATATGATGTAATTTTTTTAAATATTCAAATTATGAATGTTGTAAAATTTATACCACAAAATTCATAAAGCTTATATAATCATTCGGTTCAGTTATCGCACAGACGAATATTATTTCTTATATAAATATCGATAACAAAATTGATCTAAAATGACCAAATGAGTTATCAAATCAAAGTAACAGCTATGAATTAATGACTATTTCGTGGGTTTTCTCCTGATACGAAGGTTTCAGCCCACATTAAACCCCCAGCGCGCCTACATCCGGCCCAATAAGAGCGATTAATATAGGTTGTAGTAGCTTGTTTCATAACTGTTGTAAAATAAAAATATTTTTTTTCATGTTACTAATTCTTTGAAAATGAATTATAGAATAAATAATTAATGTCTGGCATGTACCCCTTCGTCAACCCCAATAGCGCATATATGTCTACATTTATATATATATACATATGTAAGACAGCCAGGCCTCTGTATGGACGACACTTACTCGCGTGGATCTACCCCCTTAGTAACCTGTCTGGCGATCTACTGTTTATCGACCGAGCAGATTGGGGATAAGATGGAGGCGATGGTTGTCGCAATCTTCAGATAGGACCCTATAGATAGAATAAGAAGAGGTTTTATCATTTAAACAGCAGGACATTTTTCCCATGGAGTTATTATAGGATGGCATAAACACCGAATAAGGATAAAAGTTTACGTTGTGAATGTGTGATTTTAATTTTAATTTCAAAATAAGAGGATTGTATCTTGGATATTTAAACAGAAAGGTAAGTGCACTTTTTTGTACTAATTTACTTTGATAAAGGACATGTAGATAAATGTAGATACTGCGAAATGGCGGGAAAGCGTTATAAGAAAGTGAACAAGCCGAGTTTGGTTCTGATAGAATCTTTTATCAAGAGTATAAGGCAACGCTGTATATGGAATTAAATCAAATTTAATATTGAATACATATTTGTAATGATTTGTTACATTAAATTACGTACATCAACTTAAGTTTACAGCCACATTTATTGATATATATACATTGTACCATTAAAGATAAAATAGAGAACCAATCGGTCAACTGAGCCGTTTCATCTGTATTTTTTATAATACATACCTATTTCTTTTAAAAAAGTTGTTTAATTTGATTGATACAATACATAATTTCATATCAGCTATTATGTTATTGAAATATCCTAAGGAAAGTTACCATTGGGGACAGATGTATTTCAAAGTTCATTAACCAAGACCGTACCAGAGAGACAGAACGTTAACAGATATCGTTAGTTTCGTGATTGACATCGACACGTGAATTACACATTGTCGTCGACATCTATCATGACGTCATCATTGTAAAGTAAGGCGCATACTAACAGCTACACGGGTAATTCAAAAGACTTGAGTCTGGTTCAGATGTTACATGTTTCTTTTCACTTGATGAAATTAACATTAACGCAGAACCATTCACTTTACCTGTCTATACGAACCTGCATGTGCCATACAATTACAAGATAGTACAATATCTGCTGAGCTAACGACACATACTTTCATGTTTCGTTGGGGAGCTAGTTTAGTAACTTGTCTTCAGAACTAACGAAACATACTTTTACGTACTGTTGGGGAGCTAGTTTAGTAACTGGTCTTCAGAACTAACGAAACATACTTTTACGCACTGTTGGGGAGCTAGTTTAGTAACTGGTCTTCAGAACTAACGAAACATACTTTCACGTACCGTTGGGGGGCTAGTATATTAACAGGTCTTCTGAACTGACGTCACATTCTAACAAGATCTAGTGCAGTACAAGAAATTCTGAACTTGCAAGAACTGCTCGAAACGCTTGATAGTAATGGGTCTTTTTGATTGGTTAAAAATCTATTCTTTTATTAACCGGTCCGTTACATTAAAATGTAACACGTACAAGATATATGAAGAGGTAGTTTTGTAGAGGGACCCCTGAACAAACAAAACGACACGACTGCAAAATATCGTTTAGTGATCTAACCTTTACTAAGCGGCCATTTATAAACATCCAGTGAACGCAGTGCTCTGATTCATTATATATAATTATTTAACAACAATAATGAAACAGGCTATTTCAACTTAACTTATATAAATCACTCTTGTTGGCGCACAAGGGATGGGGTCGGGGGTGAGTGGGTGGGGGGTCGGGGGAGAGGGGAGAGTGTTGATGTTGGAAGAAACTGAAGTACCCAGAGAAAACCAATCAGGCCGCACAGGTGACTCCATATCTGTTTTTAGTCCGGTCGGAGAATCGAACCCCGGCTGCCTTGGTGAAAGGCGAGTGCGTTATGCACTGCGTCACCCGATCACCAATACACTCTAAGACGTTTACTCCAATTTTTAGAATTATTTGTTCTAAAAATATCTTTTCCGTTTTTCTGGATATTATTTCACCATCTTATGCATAGACATCTCGTGAGCTAGTATTTTAAGGTATTCCAGAATTACAGAGCTTTAGACTGTCTCGTAAATATATCTAAAACATCTGACACTGTGATAAAAGTTACCTCAAGTGGGCTGGAGATCAACTCGGTAAAGCAAGACTTTTGAAGCATTGAAGAATTATAAAGCAAACGATTGTCTCGTAAATTTATCTAAAAATTGTGACAGTGTCAAAAAACTTACCTCGAGTGGACTGAAGATTAATTCAGTAAAGCAAGAATTTCCACTGTAAGTGGTTTGGTGCATATTTGCACTTGGGCTGGTTGTCAGGTTTCAGTATAGATATGCATTCTTAATCAATGGATGACCCATCCATTATCGACCTTGACTTTAGTGATACAGATTTGTCGTATACATTGCTTGGAAACATTTTGAATATACACTTTATTTATTTAACAACAATTATGAAGTTATTTCAACTTTTATTAATCACTCTTGTTGGCCCGGATAATAGCGCGCGAGGGGTCTTAGTGTGAGAGGAAACCGGAGTAACCGGAGAAAACCCACGTAGTCGGGCAGGTGACCCAAACCTTTTCACGTCCGATCGGGGAATCGAACCCTGGCCGCCTAAGTGAAAGTCAAGTGCGCTATCCACTGCACCACTCGACCAATGTTTGGAAACATTAAATAGGTGTTTGGTGAATATTGTGAATATTGTCACATTTCAAATTTATATTCAGTGTATACGGGTAAAAACTGAAGCATTAAAAGTACACACACATAGTGATCAGGTATATCTTGTGTCTGTGATCACGTACATCTTGTGTCTGAGATCGTTACATCTTTAGACATACATGTATATCACTCAGTGATTCCATTGTAAACTGACGTATGACTGTGCAAAAGCACGTGTCATGGTTAAACAATGTACTTATACAGATACAAAACAAACGCTTTTTTGGTAATATGGTGTAAAGATTTGTCACAAAGGCAACGTCATTTAAATCCGTAACTGACGCGTGTCTCGCGATAAACGATGATCTCGTAATTTAAAATACAGGTTATCGCCTAAACACTTACGTCAGAATGTAAGTGTGACTGATGAACGGTATACACACGCGTTGTATTACAGTACTAAAGTGCAGGTGGTATAGAAAAATACAATTAGTAAAGTAGTGGACATCGTTTATATTGATTAATACGAATATACATTGTATTTAAATAAGTAGTTTAGTGTATACAACATATTGTTATGAAGTAGTTTTATATATACTTCATTAACTGATACAGTTTGCTGTGATCAATTAGTGGATACAGTTTGCTGTGATCAATTAGTGGATACAGTTTATTGTGATCAATTAGTGGATATAGTTTATTGTGATCAATTAGTGGATACAATTTATTGTAATCATTCAATGATACAGTATAGTGTGATTAGTTAACGGATACAGTTAATTGTAATGATTTAGTACAATCTATCGTCTTTAATTAATTGTTAAATTGTAACAGTTTACTGAATATGACATGCATTTGTACTGCTTACTTATAATAAATAGGACCTGTAATTAAATTACATGTAAGTATGTTGAGTTTCTAGAGTCAACGATTCGCGAAACTCTACCGTAAAATAGCTGAGTACACTGTTACGAAACACATATCTGCCTTGTTTGTCTATTTGGTGTGTCATTGGGAAGTTAAATACCTAGTTCCCAGGGCTTAGGAGACACATAAGTGGCCGATAACTCCACCTTATCTTGATTTGACTGTGTGAAGTCTGTGTGTACCTAACAGGGCACCTGACAGATCTAGACACCATGCTTCACAAACTTATCTTTATGTAAATGGTTTTCAATCTCATTTGTTTAAATACAGCATACTGAGATTTATCTTATAAATGTTTATCAATATATTATGTACATGTATTTATATTCTTTATAATGAATTTATTCAATTATATAAAATGTTAATGTTTGTTTATTATAATGTTATATTATATTAAAGTTCATATACAATTTTATTATAATTATTAATAGGATTCATAAACATAAATATGTAGATACGTAATATAGATAATGTCAATGTATACTACTTGAATGTGATTACAAAGGTTTTACATAACTTTATAGTTATTAATATATGTATGTATAAACACTATATAAATAGATGTTTGTGTATGTATAAATACATTTTATTCATAGATGTACGGATTGTATGTTTCTACATATGTAAATTTTAAGCTAATATATAGAATTATATCCTACCTGTAATACAGTATAACCGAAACAAATTGTGTATATTGTTTATAAACAAACTAATTACATATCTTACAAATGGAAGAATGTCTACGGTTCTAATTATACGATTTATAAATTCATAGATGTTGTCAATGGTAGATTATTAATATTTTCAATAAACTTACATATATATATGCCAACTGTAATGATGATAATAATAATTCGAGGTCCTTATATACCACTTTATCACAACCTAGTGTTTAGGTCGTCTCAAAGTGATTCACACATTGTTATCCGTGCTTATAGGGGCCTTTGCAAATAGTCAATTATATCTTTCTCAACTCTGTGGGGAGCATACATCGTCCGATGCTGCCAATTCGCTATTCAGCAATTCAAGCACTACCCAACAACGTACTAATTTACAGCTGGAACATGCGGAGTAAAGTACTTTGTTCAAAGATACAACACAATGCCGTGCCGTGACTCGAACTCGCGACCTTTCGGTCATGAGCCCGGCGTCCTACCACTAGACTACCGTGTCTCCAAATACGTCTGTTATACAAGTAAACACTGTACATACGCACAGTTCAGTGACAAAAGCTGTGTTCATGCTTTGCCCGGCATGACTATATCTTTGATAGATCATTTTCTGAAAAACAAACCATACAATGCAAGACTTTTATGAGAAATGTTAAAGATGAAATAAACGAAATAGAATCTACGAAAGTATTTCGAGTTTTACAAAATTCCATGGGATTATACCGGGATACGAACACTGGATAAGCTTTTTATATAATGTTACAGAAGTTAAAGGGAGGTTACTGTATATACGAAAACCACAGTGTAGTGGGACAGGCATCCTTAAACAGAAACAATAAAAACAATTTTAAAATATTAATAAGATGCCCCCAATGAGAGTCGAACTCACGACCCCTGGTTTACGAGACCAGTGCTCTTTTTCTTTTCTTTTAAAATGTGGTCTAACCACTGAGCTATAGGGGCTATACAGCGCATATACTATTTTCAGATTTAACTATTGCAGGATTCAGAAACGCCCAGTACAATAAGAAAACTTTAGATGTTGTTTAATAATGCATACATTTACACAACTATATAATAAAAATAACAAGTCGTGGTTCTTAATCATATACCGCTTTATCGCATCCTAGTTCGTAGGTCGTCTCAAAGCGGTTCACAAATTATTATCCGTAGTTAAACCGTGGCCTTTGCAACCAGCCAATATCTTTCTCAACTCCCTGGGGAGCATACAGCCGGTGCTGCCATTTAGGCGTTCACATCTAGCATTTACAGCTGAGTAGACTGGAACAAGCGGAGTAAAGTATCTTGTTCAAAGATACAACACAGTGCCGTGACGTGACCTCGTATTTTATATAAATGTAGCATCAGTTGGCTACGGTAATGTGTAATGGTCAGAGGACCAGGGTTCGATTCCTGGTTTGACTTACTCGCGGTTTTACTTTCATAAAACCGTTGGTGGTTTCGACGTTTATATCATCATATTATATCTTTATTAAGGTTACTTAACGTCTTCTTTTTTTTTCAGACAATATTTGTAAAAGCTATATTCAGCTGGAATAACAGTTTCCAGTGCATAATAACAATGGTTTTGGCAGTGGTATATAGGGTTCTTTAAGTGTCATGATTAATTACGAATCTACAAAAACATCGTGACTTTTAATGATGAGCCTTAAATGAGGGCAAATTCACGACCCCTTTTTTGAGACCAGTCACCTAATAACTGAGTATAAGGGTACTTTATAGAATTGATGTTATCTGCTTTCATATGTGGCTTGTTTTGACTTAAAAACACGTTTTGCAATTTACAGAAATAAACAACTTTGTGTTATAATAAAACTAATGAAAACAAAAATATTCGTGAGGATACGATCATTTATATACTGCAAACGGAACTTTTCGCGATTGGATATTTTGCGTCGTGACTCTTTAAACTGATCACAGTTTGAACATTTCCGCGTTGTCAATAGTCCTTCAACCTATTTCTTTTTATGTATCTATAAGCTATATTAAATACATATACATACTTGTGTGTAGATATTTTGGCGCTGATTTTCTGAAATATGTAAAAACTTGAAAACGTGTCTTTGGTCTATAAAATTAAATAAAATACCGTTAATTTGGAATGTTTTCGTAGTGACTCTGCGACTTGATCGCTGTGTAGAAATTTTCATTTCGACAATGGTTCTTAAATCTACATATTCCATATATCCGTATACTTTCGTGTGGTTATTTCCGCGCTTATTTTCTTAACGCAAAAAACGTCAGCATTTCCACACACGCAATAATTACCACTTTACGTAATTCCGTCTTTGCGTGTTGCAGAGTTATCTTCTCTTGTGAGCAGGTATTGATTGTTGCGTCATTGGTTCGTGTGAAAAAATCACGTCGTTTTCTCAAAAATTGATGACGTTACTCTCACAAACAAATGACGTAACACTCAATACCTGTTCACAAGAGCAGATAACTCTGCTATACGAAAAGACGGAAAACATAGGACGTACATATATAGATAATATGTACAGTGAAGTTGGTGTATTCAAAATAGGGAAGGCTTTTTCACTTAACTATTCATGTTAAAATGGTGCGGTCAAACATATACTATTCAGACATTAAGTTGTTTGTAAACACTCAAATACTTGTCCATTTTCAAAACCTTTGTAAACATATCATTATTCATACGAAAATATCTTGGTATTGTTTAAGAAACCGTCTTTTGTTTGAAAAATCAAACATACTCACAAAGTGGGCCTGTATTCTTATTTTGAAATATGTAAAGATTCGGTTGTCATGTTGTACTAGTGTATACTGGCAACTTCTAAACAAACACTGTGATTTTGGTAGCACCAAACTCAAGACCCCTGGCTGTCGAGATGAGTGCTTTAATCCAGGAGCTATGTCACCGTCATGTGTTTGACGTTTGAGTTTTCCCAATATATGACACCCTATCAGCAATAGTCACAGTGGTATAAATGAAATAGAAAATAATAAATTTAAAAAATGGAGGATTAGATGCGTTTTTAAACTTGACAAAATACTATCACGATGGTTTGTATTTAAGCCGTATTTCCATAATGATATGTGTGTATAATAATAGTAATATTATATCATTTATCAACTTATGTTCAATCACCCTTGTTGGCCAGGATGGTAGAGCGTAGGGATCTTAACTCATTCATCCCTGAACTTTCATAATGAACTATACCTACTTTTGAATTGGATTAGTTCTACTGTGTCTTCAGGGGTTAATGCGGGAGGAACCCGCGACACATTCATCCCTGAACTTTCATAATGAACTATTCCTACTTTTGCATTGGATTAGTTCTAATGTGTCTTCACGGGTTAATGCGGGAGGAACCCGCGACACATTCATCCCTGAACTTTCATAATGAACTATTCCTACTTTTGCATTGGATTAGTTCTAATGTGTCTTCACGGGTTAATGCGGGAGGAACCCGCGACACATTCATCCCTGAACTTTCATAATGAACTATTCCTACTTTTGCATTGGATTAGTTCTAATGTGTCTTCAGGGGTTAATGCGGGAGGAACCCGCGACACATTCATCCCTGAACTTTCATAATGAACTATTCCTACTTTTGCATTGGATTAGTTCTAATGTGTCTTCAGGGGGTTAATGCGGGAGGAACCCGCGACACATTCATCCCTGAATTTTCATAATGAACTATTCCTACTTTTGAATTGGATTAGTTCAAATGCGTCGCCAGGGGTCAATGCTGGAGGACACCGCGACACATTCGACTGAGGAATCAAACTCTGGTAGTCTTGGTAACAGATGAATGCGCTATTCATTGTTCCGGCTGACCATGTATATATAAACGAGCTTTCAACTTAAAATAAGTTTGAAATTATGATTGACTCATCATATACAGATATGCAAACGTACTTACAAGCGTATGACACCTTTTTGTTAAGGAATCTTGACCCACTCAATCAGGTGATTGGGGAACTACATTGTAAACTTTATTGTGGGCTCAATCTAAACTTCGCTATTATTATTTGGTTTCTTATCGTTTACATTTGTATTCACTTAGAGATGGTACAATATGTGTTTTACGAAAAACTCGGAATTTCTTTGAAACTTCAAAATAACAAATAGGTTTTCCACCTTTTGATTAATGAAAATTTCACATGTCAACGGGAATCATTTTTAAACGATAATTACATATAACATGTTAGATAGTATTATGCAAAACATTTGTAATGAAATAAAATAGAACCTCGATCTATGCAATGTCATTCTTTAGTTTGCCACCTCTATTACCGCCCTTATCCCATTATATCGCCTCCCTCGTTCCATAACAAATTATGGCAGCATAACGAAGGTTTAATGATTAAGAACTCACTTTTAATCCTATTTCGTTTTGTAATGGGTCAATCTACTGCTCATTCGTGCTCACAGTGGCTCCGATAGGATAATTGACTGTACTTACGTAGTTACAAGTACCCTGACCTTTCTATTTAAGTGGACCTATACTGGTCAAACATTGTTAGACCAGGGCAAATCATTTTGAAGTATTGTAAACAAACACCTATGTGATAGTCCGATTTTAAATGCTTTGTAAACATTTTTTTAAAACTTAACCTTTAATATTTATTTTCAAATATTGAACATGGGAATCGCTTCAGAAACCAACTGTTTTGAAAAGTGAAGGAGAGTAGTCAAATTGTAATAAATAGAATTTTTGATCTACACAGCAGATCCGAGATGTACGATAGTATATGAAATGTCACAATGCAGATTTCTAAATTTTTGTTCAATAGTAATGGAGTTGATTATTCAAATTATTTGTTTTTCAGCGAGAAACTAGACAAACCCTATTTATTGAAAATTTGTTATTCAGAATGAGTTCACTACAAGAGAATATACAGGAAGATGTGCTTAACTTCGGCTATCCTCGCGTATACAGGGAAATGTGCTAACTTCAACTATCCTCGCGTATACAGGGAAATGTTCGGTTATCCTCGCGGTTACAGGGAAATGTGCTTAACTTCGGTTGTCCTCGCGTGTGTCGTTTTGAGTTTCAAAGTGACACATATGGCAGTTATGCCAATATCTCTGTCGCATAAAGACATTTTCAATGTTGAAATACATGATACTTAACACCAAAATTGTATGTCAGTGTTTGCTTATATATACAGAAATGCAAAGGTATATTTAAGTAACAGACTAGTAAGCAAATGTCATACCGACTTAATGATTTGTTTACCATAAGACATAATTGGTTGCCGTTAAAATCGTTAAAAGATTTACAAATATGTATTTAACACTCTGATATGTTAAATACACATTCATTTTCTTTCAACATTGAATTTTCTTAAGGTTTGTAAGTATAGTAAGCCAACATAAATATTTCACTGGTTGTGTTAAATGAACCTGTTTACAAAACATACATTCTGTAACAACAAAAGCATATTGGATATTATCATTCTGTGTTAAGCCAGGTTAAACCGCCGTACCGTTGTCCATGATAGTCCGTAGGCGTCAGTCTGATTCAGGGTACTTTTACGTCATATATCTCTGCTATTGTTGAAATAATCTTTAATTTCCAGAAGCCATAACCCAGTGAAAAACAAAAGGAAAGTGTGTAGTGAATAAGCATATTATGTAGGTGTACTAAAATAAGTAGAGTTGTAAATTTTAACTCAAAATATATAAATTAGAAGGGAAATTATTGAGAAAACAAAACACTTTTCATTTGAAAATTACCTTAAACAACCCCCTGACTTAATCCTCCATTTTATATAAACAATCTTTAAGTGGCGATTGAATTTTGTACACCGTTGTATTTTTTCTTTCTTTTATATATGCCTGTGTTATTTACATATGTTTTCAAAAAACAGAAATGGTATTATTTTGGTTTTTAAGCTCATTTTGAAAACAGCAAATTATTTTTGTGATTTACCTACCCCTTTTGGTACCCCAAAAAACTCACTTTCGATCAAACTTTTACCTTATTTTTTCCGCATGCAATACAATAGGACATCTTTGAACAAATTAAAGAGGTGAAAATCCGAAAATACCAGGGCCCAAAAAAGGGCCTTACAGACACTCATCCTTTGTCATACTTTCCCTCGTTGTTCTGAAGCGCGGATTGATACGTAAATATAGTGTCCAAGTTAAATCAATCCGATAAATAAAGTCCGTTTGATCTTGCAAGAACATTCCGGTCTTTTTTCCCTGCACGAACCCGTTACTGAAGAAGTCAATTAATCTTATATTTATAAATAGCATTTCACTGTTATCATGGTTATGTTGCTTTAAGTCAACTATCTGTTTAATGTTATTAAAAAAGCGACATGTATGACAAGCTTACATAATGATTTCTCCATCAATAAAACAAAACATATGAAATATATACAATATAAGAGAAAGTGGTATTTTCTTTTTCTTTCAATTTTCAGGGTGTTTCACTAGCTTACTGGCTTCTGTTTTTGCGTAATATTGTGACATTTTCCTCCAAGGTCACACAAGTCTTGGTAACCATGAAACCTTCAAGTGGTTGACGGAAGTGACGCATTCAACTGACAGTATAACGCTCTTTATGACCGGATTGTCAACACCTCCCACAACGATTACGGGTCGCATTCTACACACACGTGAAGTGGTCTTCTCAATAAACTCAATACAATGTACCTATCCGACTTTAACATTACAGCAAATATTTCCTTAATTGCCCGACAGTTTTATAAACTAGGATGAATATATCACTTGGGTTAAAACAGCTTAAGTACCTAACCTGTTTCAGTGACTCAGCTGAGCATTCTGTTTCGTAGTTACACTGTAGAACCATATTGGATATTCTTTGACGATAATCACTTGCAGTGTTCCTTCTACCTTTCACAGGTAATATAGACGTAACATGTGGTTTATATTTCATCGGATATCTTACCGTATAATGGGTTATTTACGCGGGCTTTAATGTTCGCGATTTTGACCCCAAATTAGAAAATCCAATATAAGTTTTCCCTCTGTTTCTGTTTTGCGTAAAATCAAGTCTATACACAAATTAACTCAAGTGTGAAATCACATCGGCTAAAGCATTATGGATGAAAACGAGGGAAATATCAGCGGTCATTGCGTATAGTTAAGTTTGTACGCAAATCTATTAAAGAGAGGTAGTCACATCGGCACTAAAATCATTATTTATGACAAAACGGATATAACAGCGGTTTTGCGTACAGTTAAATGTATACACAATCTACTGAAGGGAGGTAATAGCGTCGACACTAAACATACATCTACGGAAACATCGGTTTTGTGCAGAGTTTAATAAATACACAAATCTACTTAAGAGGGAAATCACAATGACAATAAAACATAATCTATGAAATAGAAGGGAAATATCAGCGGTTTCACGAATCGACTAAAGGGAGAAAACCACTTTGGCACTACACGTAAAACACAATCTATGAAAAAACATGGAAATATAAACAGTTTTGCGTATAATTAAGTAAATACAAAAATCTATTAAAAGGAGGAATCACATTGGTACTATAACAGTATCTCTGAAAAATAAGAAGAAAGGAGATGTTAGCGGTTTGGTGTATAGTTAAGTTTATACACAAATCTATTAGAGGGAGAAAATCACGATGATTAAAAAGATATCGGATCTATAAAAATTAGGAAAGATGTCAACGGCTCTGCGTAGAGTATATTATTTACTCAAATCCATGTCTATAAATAGATTAGAAATATAACGGCGCTTCACCACCGAGAAGGGAGAAGGATTAAATCGAATGAAAAGTCATGGCACTGCGACACGGCTGATCCTGTAAACCAGTAATCTATAGACGGCTTTTATATCAAATTAACTCCAACACTGTAGTAAATCATTGTAGATTAAGCGAACTTCTCGCAGTCAAAACGGGGGATTAACCTAATAAAGTAGTGTTATCCGACGTTATCAAAATCTCAAGTATAAATAGTAACAATATGTAAAGCAAAAGGCGTAAATTTAATCTGATACAAATTGTAATGATTGATTAGCGTTATATTTTGTATTTATGCAAATATTTCTGTTGGTGTCTTTTTTTTCTTGGTCTGTTGTCACCGTTCCATTATTTCAATATTACTTTGATATTAAGCATAAGTTATTTCTTAAGACTTTGCAAGCTTACAAGTCATTAGGTTCTTAATATTCGTAGGCGGTTCTACCTCTACGGGAGCCCCCTGTTAACAACAGATTAAAGGCATAAAGATTGTAAATGAATATAAATAATTTGACGATCAAAACGTCACTTACAGTGTACACAAACTTTGCGAAACAAAACCCTGATAAATATTATAGTTGAAAAAGGAATGCAATAAGAACGTTTTTGTATAGTTGTGCTTTTTCCACGTTTTTTTTTCTATCCAGTAAGTACTCGGCAAAACACAAGTGTAAAGGACTATGCAATGCGGCTTATGACGGTGACATATTGGTTAACATCCGAAGGTCAAGGACGGTATTTTGTCTGATTTGGTTCCTTGATTTTGTCGTAAATATATGTGGTTTAGAGTGACAAGAACTGTTTTACACATGTTTACACATCAATTGGGAATATGTACAACCGTAAACAGTGAGTATGCTTCCTTGTTGTTGTATAACTACATGGGTTACTTTTGAAAAGTTTGACAAAGACCGATTGTATCTACATGTATTGTTGCTATGTTTATTTTATAGCAATGTTGACACGTGTTTTATTGAATTAATATTTGACACAGAATAAGTCGATACAAATATCATATTAGTATTTCATTTATTTATTTCAAATGATATCGTTGAAACATTTTCAACAATAATATGTTTGAGTATTACCTATAGAATTATAGTTTGAATATGAGCACGAATTTCCTACTGTTTTAATCTAAGTGAAACGACTATCAGTAAACCTCAACTTCGCCTCGGTCAATATCTCTTTGATCAGGTCCAAATAACCACATACTTTTACCCCACAGGACTTTTATTTTGGTAAATATTTGGTTACATGAACCTAAATAAGCGATATTCACCGAGACGAAGGTTTATATAACCACATACAATAATGTATGCACCTCAACAAACGTCCATAATTGATAAATATAGCATGATAACATTTATATAACGGTCTCAGTCACATTGCTTTGATGGTATTATTAACTATGGTAGGCTTACATTTCGACTGGTCGGGTGGCGCAGTGTGGAACACACTCGCCATTTACAAAGACTGTCTGGGATTGACTCCCTCGTCGGAGATGAAAAGGTATTCGGTAACCTACCCGATCACGTGGGTTTTATCTGTGTACTCCAGCCTCCTCCCACATTACATTAGGATATATCTGTTCACTTCCATCCGGGCAAACAAAACTGATTAATACATCAGAGAAATTGATTTCACGATTGCTGTTTAACAAATAAAGTTTATTCTTATTATTTCGATAACAGCTACATCTACTATATCATGAACCATCACGATAGATGAATCAATCATTATATTATGATAACAATACCAAACACTGTGTTACGCATGATAATATGGGTTGTAAAGGTGCTTGTAACACTAATGCATTATATCATCCTCTATTATACATAACCATGCAATTGATATCACTTAAGTAAGTCTGATAA
The DNA here is from genome assembly GCF_002113885.1 of Mizuhopecten yessoensis. Classification (NCBI taxonomy): domain Eukaryota; kingdom Metazoa; phylum Mollusca; class Bivalvia; order Pectinida; family Pectinidae; genus Mizuhopecten; species Mizuhopecten yessoensis. The sequence goes on from NW_018408880.1 coordinate 786,153, forward strand.
TGCAGTTGGCCGTGTCTTCGTGGCATATAAACTCAAACTTAAGAATAATTGCTAAATTTATGTCAACTAACACAATTTATTATCAAAATTATAAAAATAATGTGTCGGGAGGAAATTTTATACACAACGTCAACACGTCAAGAGAAAAGACCACATCAGGAACTGGAAAATACAAACGATATTGAGATACATGTATATATCATAAACCGATCAGACAGCCAGATACGAAACTACATTATGTAACTGTCTAACGTCACATCCGGTGTCTATTGAGATATATGTATATATCATAAACCAGTCAGACAGCCAGATACGAAACTAACTTTCGGACGTCACATCCGGTGTCTGTAATTTTCTTTCATTAAGTGTCATAAATTGTATTGTATTGTACTTTTCGTATAAACTCTAAGTCCAATTGTATTGATATGTTGGCAGTTTTGTATAGTCGACACTTTACTTCATATATAGTAAGAGTTTTCACTCGACGACGGATGGTGAGGATAAGAAACTCGGATCGTTTGTGTTGCATTGCTATTCATGAGTTCTGATTTTGTCTTTCAGGTGAAATATAGTTGAGAAAAGGCGTGAAATATTTGAAAGTTTCATATGAAACGGCATCCTCGAAATCAAAAGGCTTCCCACTCGTAATATAAACATGAACATTGTATTGTATGAAAAGGAAACGAAGTTTTCCCCTAAAACAAGTATAAAGAGAATATTGCAAACACTATAATTTTCCATGTCGTTCTCAGAGGTTAAAAACATTCCGCCATCTTTGGTCTATATCTACTGTCCAGGTCATAATATAAGAATAATAAAATATATAAACCCTGTCTGATCTCAACCCGAGCGTAATATTTTTTAAGTTAAGCTTTGTGACCTGTCTTTCCCTAAAGACTTATCGTTTTCTCCCTTCCACGAGGGAATGACAGAGAAATCTCAAACCCGAGTGGTGATTTATTTGTTTGTCTAACCCGAGGGTCTGCCTAATACTCATCCCGAGGAATGGACAATTCTCTGTCACACCATAAAGATGGGGATGATTATTTTACTCCCATCATTCCATCATTACGTTTTACAGCAATAGTTTTCAGTATTTGTAGTCTGTTTGTTTTTCCTGATTTACGCATGACCCCTTCCGTAAAATGCTGATTATGACGTCATGTGATGTCATAGTATTGTTTCTCTGTCATACCCTAAGGGTTGACTAATTAGAATCTTTCACCCCCTTGGGGGTGAGATAGGAGAATCTCAACCCGAGGGGGAGGATTCTTAAGTTGCCAAACACGAGGCTTTGCCGAGTGTATGGCAACTAAAGAATCTTTTCCCGAGGGTTGAGATTCCACTATCTCACCCACAAGGGGGTGAATTATTCTTTTACTCTCCCACACCTGACAGATTCATCTCCCGTTTTGCCGGTGCTAGATTTATCTTTCTCCGCCCTAGGGTTGAGACGGGGGGATTCCCCTATTCATAACAATGGCATGACGTCACTTCAACAATACAATGACGTCACGTCAACAATCCATCAACAAATTGCCTGTATGTGTTTTGGGTCCATGTTTACCTTTATTTCACATTAAAATACTGTTAGATATGGGAGAAAAATAATCAATCGCTACTGGTTGTGTAAGATAGAGAAATCTCAACCCTCGGACTAAGGGGGATCTCAACCCGAGGGGGAAGATTCTTATGTTGCCAAACACGAGGCAACTAAAGAATCTTTCCCCGAGGGTTGAGAGTCCACTATCTCACCCACAAGGGGGTGAATTATTCTTTTTCTCTTACCCTGTTCTTTCAATCCCCCCGTCTCAACCCTAGGGTGAGACTAATAGACTCATTTACCCCCTTTGAAGTGAGATAGGGGAATCTCAACCCGAGGGGGAAGATTCTTATGTTGCCAAACACGAGGCTTTGCCGAGTGTTTGGCAACTTAAGAATCTTTCCCCGAGGGTTGAGATTCCCCTATCTTACCCACAAGGGGGTGAATGATTCTTTTTCTCTTACATGTGCCCTGTTTTCCCCAATGTGTATCATATACACAATGTAATGATAACATTACATGCTAAATTCAGGGTTGACGTGACGTTGATGGATTGTTGACGTGACGTCATTGTATTGTTGCAGTGACGTCATACCATTGTTATAAATAGGGGAATCCCCCCGTCTCAACCCTAGGGCG